>NC_134045.1:25855997-26171261 GCF_965140245.1 Athene noctua
TGGAAGAAGTTCTCAAAATGGGCTGGGAAGTCATTAGCTGAAGGAGGGGGAGGCCTGTTCAAGGGCCCAGAGGGGGTTGCAACAGCGGGATCCTCTCTAAAGGAAAAGCAGGGGCTGAGGAGAGGCTGTAGTCCTGGCAGACCACCGAGGAGAAGGCAGGTGATTTTTGGAGTAGTGTTTGAGAATTTAGGAAGAGTGTAAGGGAAAGAAGGGCTTCTCGAGGGGTGCTGAATTTTAATACTTTTCTTTCAGGTCCTCTTCTCGTTCATCCACCTATTCTGGTTCAGGTTCCTCGCGATCTCGTTCCAGATCATCTTCTTACAGCTCTTACTCTAGTCGCTCTTCAAGACACAGCTCTTTCTCAGGCAGCAGGTCCAGGTAATGGCTCCTTGGATTTGAAAATAATGGTGTACTGTTTTCCAAACACTTGCTAACAGCTATTTTTGCTGCTACTTAAAAGCAAATAGCCACTTCAAACCACTTTCCTGAGTGAAGGAAAACCGACAGGCTGCAAGGCAACCTGCTGGTTTGGTTGTTGAATGAAGCAGATACGTCAGCCACCCTCTCCTCTCCCCAGTACCCCCCCAGCAAGAACCACACTGTTGTGGCTGGGCTGTTTCCCAGGCCTGTGGTAGCTGAGCGGTCACAGCAGCCTGGCTGAGATTAACGTTTCCATCATTTGGATTTTATGATTGGAAGAAGTTGCTGGCATCCTTTTTCTGTTGTGCTGGAATCTCTATTTAAAGAGGCAAATCACAGCTGCTTTAATAAAGAAATGTGTCTTGTGATAGTCCTGACACTTCAAAGGAGCAATTCGGTGTCCCATGCTGATTAAACAGAGGCATGTTTGTTCCTCTGCCACTTCCTTGCCCCTGCGGAGAGTTTCCCAAGTCTGGAATATGCATAGTAGGAGAACTGGCTCCTTCGACAGGCACCTCTTCAGAGCTGAAATCCCACAGATACCCAGAGCGACTCACGCAGTTGATGGGAGCACACGGTGTCACTTCTGGAGAGGTGGTTTCTCCTGGGAAGGGCTCAGGTGGGAGTTATCTCGACGCCAGCACATGTGTGTTTGTGGGGAGTGGGCTGACCTTCCCCATCCGCCCATTTCGGACTCTGTTCCTTGCAGGACAATGCCAGGCACAGGTGACACACTTTGAGCATGTCTCTCTCAGAAGGGAGGAGGGTGAGGAACACCCAGGTGCCTAACTGTTCTTCACAAAGCCAGACACCTCGGTGACTGACTCGCTGAAGTACGAGGCTGCAACAAGGGCACTTCCAGTCTTGGCAGGGGGGTGAATCACTCAAATGCCCGCATCTGGTGTGCTGTGTCAGTGACTTGCCTCTTTGGTCAGTCCTGATCTTGGGAAACACCCAAGTGCCTTTTGATCTGTTGGCTTTGATAGACTCCGCTTGATTTTTCGCTCCTTGTGTTCCAGAAATTACAGATGGAGTTCTTTGTGTGTTGTCCTCCCAGGATTTTTTTTTTTGGCTGCTGTTTAAAGGATAAACTGCAGTAAGAGTTACAGGAACATAAAGCAGGTTGACATAAGTCATGCGAGTCAAAATCCCACTTACCTTCCTGTAGATATACTCTCCCTCCGGAGAGAATACAGAAGAGAAAGCCTCAGGTGTTGGTGTGGAATAACTGAGAGTACCTCTCACAGCCGACCCTACTTTTTTTTTTTTTTCTCCTGTGTCTCCCACTGGTCTAGTCACAGAAGTTGGTTTTGTTGAGCGGAGTCCAAATATAAAACTAGGATAAACTCAGCCCTATGGTTGAGTATGGTCAGTAGCCAGAGAAGGGAATGGTGGCTAAATGCACTGAAAGCCAGGAAAGCCTTCTGCTGTCCCAGAGACTGAGCTGAGTGACGTGTCCTTCCCTTCCAGATCACGGTCCTTCTCGTCTTCACCCTCTCCTTCTCCAACGCCGTCTCCACACAAGCCGCTTGCGAAGGCTAAAGGGGAGTTATTACCACCTGGTGGTAAAGGGTAAGGCTCCATCTCTGTTCTGATAATGCAGGAAAGTCTCCAAACAGTAGCCTGATCCCTGAGTCAGACCCTTCTGCCCTGGTTGACAGTTTAAGGAAGAAATGGAAGATGCAAAATACAACCCACATAGAATAATGCTTAGCTTTGCATATTTAATTAAACGATGGCACTTCCATTATTAAATCTAAGTTAAACTGTACAGGTATCCGTAAGTACTATACAGAATCATTTAGACTGGAAAAGACCCTTAAGATCTTAAGTCCAACCTAACACTACCAAGTCCACCACTAAACCACATCCCTACAGTGTCACGTTGAGGCCCCTGTCACGTATAAATGAGTGTTTTAAACACACAGGTGATTTACTATTTAAACATTCTGTGTTTGCAGAGATCTTTGCACAGAAGCTATAAGTAAGTTTAATTCATTCCTCTACTGTAGCTTTTGTTAATGCAGAGCCTTAGAATAAAGAAATGGTTCAGCCTCGTCTGTTATTAATATCAGAGACAAATTGGAACAGCACTGGAGCTGTGAAACTGTTTTTGGCAGATTGTGCCAACGCTCCTTCTCTTTTAAATACTTGAAGTTGCTATTTCACAAACTCCTGTAATACATAGTAAATTATGGATATGTTGGAGGGTGACACAACGCTGTACTGATGTCACCTCTTTTAACGTGACCTGCAAATAAATTACACCATGGGAATCCCCCTGAATTCTCCAGAATACAGGATAATCCCCTTTGCCACACTTTTTGAACCTTATTGACCTGCCTTTTTTTTTTTTTTTTTTTTTCCTTTTTCTCACCTCAGAGGGTTCAGCTCTTTAAGGACACACTCTCTGCCTGCAGCGATGTCTTTACACCCTTGTAGTGCACATTGCAGTGCTGGTTTGGTAACACACGACACCAGCCTGCACTAGCGTGGGGATTGTTTTCACTGCGTAACGTTGCACCCACTTAATCCTGTGCTCTGCAGGGGATGAATGCAGATATTCTTAAGCACAAGAGGAGGAATTAACAGTCTCTATTTTTGCATGCAGACAGCTGCCTCCTCCCCAGGTAATAGTAGGCATGACATCAGTGCTGGGGATGTTGAGCACTAACCAGCTATTAGAGCAGAGGTTGGAGTGAGCAGTGCTGAGGAGCCACAGCAGGTGCTAGATGAAGTCACAAAAATGTTGTGTGGCAGCCCTCTGCGGTGGCGTTACCCGTCAAGTGCTCTGCACGAGGGGCATTGGCACACACAGGATTTTTTTTGCACCCTGCTGATCCTTGCGAGGGAAAAGAACATTTTTGCATAAACCGTGTGCGTCTACAGCCTGGCAGATTTTAAGTAGGTGCATGCATTTTGCATGAAAATGCACAGAATCGAATGGCTAAGAAACAGCAATTCCACACATTCTACTTAATTTACAACTCATATGTGTCCAAAATCAGCTGTTGCATAGTAACTTTGACCAGGGCAGGGGGGAGTCCCCGGGATCCCTGGGGGGGTTGAAGAGTCGGGCTGAGCCAGCGCTGAGGGATCTGGTGGGGTTGGGAACGGTCAGGGGGAGGGTCATGGTTGGGCTGGAGGAGCTGCAAGGGCTTTTCCAACCGAGGTGATGATTCTATAATTCTAACTTGTCTCTGAAAAGGTGACTTGCTTTAGAATACAGGAAACAGATCCCTTTAGGGGTGTCCGTATTGTTTGGGAGTGTTTTGGTGAAACAGTCAAGTCTCTGTCGCTACAGTATCTGTGTAATATTTAGTCAACAACAAACACGAGTGCATTTCATTGTTCATCAGAACATCTCTCTGTGGTCTGTACCTATGGACTTTGATCACCCACGTGAAAATTTTAATTTTTGTAGTGAAAAATCTGTGAAGAAACTAGCTGCCCTTCCAGTCCCTCAGCCACTCACTAAAATTACAGCAGCTGCACCAGAGCCAGCCAAACCAGGGGATAATCGAGAGGCAAGAAGGAAGGAACGTCAGACAAGGACTCCACCCAGGAGGTAAGAAGGCTGTGGGGGTGGAGTGAGGCTTGATCTCCTGGAAGATAGAGCAAATCCTGGGTTTCTCTTGGGAGTACCAACTTCCAAGGACTCTGTGATACTAAAGGAGAAATCTGTTTCCTGGGGCAGGAAGGAAGTAGGAAGAGGGAAGGATTTGGGGGTGAATGCTGGTGACTTGCCACAGCAAGTGCCTCCTGCCTCCGAAGGCTGGTCGGGGGCTGAAGTAGGTGGAATATGAGAAACATGTCAAAATGCAGGCTCTGCAGTGCAAAAGCAGGCCTCTTTGTGAGCCGCTGGTTACGGAGGCCACGCAGCCAGGAAGCAGAGGTGTGTTTGGTCCAGAGAGCAGATCCAACGTGTTGGAGGATCGAGGTTTGTGGTGATAGGTTTTGGACCCTGTTTACTCCTAGCCACGTGCTAGTACACAGGGAGTATTTCTGTGTGGTGCCAGGAGCTGGTCAGCATCCAGCAGTATTGCTGGAGGAGAGGAGGAAAAACTCTGCTGCTTTCCCTGTCCTCAGTCCACAACTTGCTGGCTCCCCTGCTCCACTTTCTCTTCCTGGCTTCATCCTGTGTGACTAGTCTGAGTGTTTTCTGTCTGTCCTCTGGTTTTGTTGTCTTTTTCTCCTCCCTTTGCATTTGAAATGAGAGAGGCTTCTGATAGTTTTCAAACAAGGAGCGCTTGTCTGTATTTAAATTTGTGTATCAGGCTTAATCCATTGTACTGTGTTTAAAAATGTTACAGGATAAATGGAGGTAGCATTGCCTGCTCTTGGAGGGACACGGAGTCAGCTAAGCACGGCTGAAATTCATCACACATCCTTCTTACATTAGAAGTTTTGAAACAGCGGTATGGTACTACGTGCCTAGTCTAGGGAAGCAGTAGTTTAGTGCCCAAAAAATGTATTTCCTGGAAAAGTCTGTTTTATGAGCAGACAAGGAGACTGAGAATGTTTTATGCCTGCAGTAAGGCATATATAGTTTTCTTGGATCACTGAATGATGATTTTTTGTCCGTGTGTTTTGAAGATGGCTGTAAGTCTGTTTCCTGTTCAGGTTTTCAGAACCATCCCAAGTCAGTTCTTAATTTTGCATGGGATTACTTCTCCCGTTTCTTCCCAGTAGCTGAAGAAAAGCCCTGGGCTGAGCAGTTACGTCTCCATAGGTGAAAACTGATCGTGGCAGTTTCTTTTCCCTAGAAGCTCTGTCAATTCTGGTTTCTGTTTCACTTACTTTAACTAGTTAATAATAATCTTGCCTGTCTTTAGTCACCTTCTCTTATTCCTTATTCCAGTCTAGGGTTTTTTTCATGCTTATACCCATACAAACCCCACTGCCCTGCACTCTCCCTGCTGTGCAAATGACAAACAGCTCTATTTATGTTAATACTGGTGTGTTAGTCACAAAAAAAAATGTGTGTGATTATTTGTGTAGTCCGAAATACAAGGTAGTCCCACTGTGTTACGCAGTTAGCAATTTTTCTTTGTAGGAAGCGTTTGCTCCTGGTGTCAGTAAAGGCGCTTTAGCCCATTCTTTGGCTCTCGTTAGCATTATTCAGTCTTGCATAAAACATCTACTGTTCAGAAAACAGATGCTTCCTCAGGACTGGGAAGGCAAGGTTGAGAAGAACATCCAAAACCATCCCATTTGCAAAACACCAATCTTGTATACAATACAGGACAACAGCGTCACGCTCCAGCTGTCCCTAAACAGTTTCTTCTAACCCCGTTTGACGGCGAGGTGAGGATGTCGTTTGCTGTCTTGCAGGCGGACTATCAGCGGCAGCATCAGTGGCAGTGCCAGCAGCTACAGTGGTTCCAGTTCCCGATCTAGGTCCTTGTCTCGGTCTCTCTCCAGATCTCATTCCAGATCCTCGTCAGCCTCAGTCTCCCACTCCCCGTCGGGGTCCAGGAAATCCAGGTACAGCCTCGACCCTTCGTAACCTTTGTTTGAAGTAGGAGGAGGTTATAACTACTCTTAACTGTTGTGGTTTCTTGCAGCGAAAGCTCTCTCTAGCTTCGAGTATCAGAAGCTGTAGGTAACTAGGACGTGGAACAGGCTTGGTTCTGTGTGGTGTTGCGAATCCAGAGTCCTGGATCCTGCCAGTAGTACAACATTGGTAGGGTTCTTGTGACCTGTTCAAGGAAATAATCTGTCATGTGTACCAAACTGCCCTTATTTACCTAAATTTTGACCAAAACATCTCCTTATGGCCAGGCTGATCCCACATCCCAATTTATTTACAAGTTAACAGTTTCAGGCTACGGAGCTTTGCTCTTCTAAACCTCTACTAGCTCTGGTTACTGAATGTCCTTAGGGAAGATGCTTGGCCTGTCAAGGAGAGGTAGGTCAGAAATTACCTACAGGCCCAACTAATGATATTTTTCCTTTGCTGGCAAAGCTGCATGGCCAGTTCCTTTTGTGTTTAGCCCCAAGTGACTAGTTCTGTGGCTGTCAGTCTGTGGGATTTGTAAATGGCTAACTCCAGTAAAGAGCCGTGAAATAAACCTCTTCCAAGTCCTCCGTTCGGGTTTTTTGCATCTGTTCTCACACAGGAATCCCTGAAACCTCACAGGCAGCCTTGAAGCAGGACGCTTCCCTGTGATGCAGATTTAGAAGTAGACCTGATGGTCTAAAAACAGTGAATTAAGTAGGACTTGGCTCTGACCAGCGGTAATTCACATATCTGAACTCTGCGAAACTCCAAGGTTCAACATCCGCATTATTTTACGGAAATACAGACTTGTTTACTACGTGCTTGTGGCATTCATCAGATCAGGCAGGGGTGATGCAAGAGGTTCAGAGAGCGCTGGGGCAGGCTGGCTCGGCGCTGCCCTGCCGCGGGGGGCTTGAGAGGAGAAGATGGGACAAACCTCACGTGGGGGATTGCTCGCGTGGCGCTGGGGCTGCGCTTTGTGCTTTCACGGGCGTGTGGGTAAGGGGGAGATGTAGGAAATACACAGTGTGTGCCCAGACAAGATTTGCTGTCACAACCTCATAGCCAGGAGCTTTCCTGGAGAAGGAGCTTCTGGCTCATCCATTGTCGTTGCAACAGTCCACGCGACCTCTCAAACCTTGTCTCTGTCAGGGTGCCAGCGGGTAGAGGCTTTGCAGCTCGTTCCAGGGCTCGTCTGTGCTGAAGCTGCCGCGGCCCGTTCAGCCATACATGAGCCGGCTTCTAGTGAGAGAGCTTGGAGCTTGCTGGCAGGGCAGTTGCTGGAGCTCAGAAGTCCCAGGGCTTGCAGAACCTGCTGGAGAGGCTCTGAAATTAGTCCCGTGCTCGCGTGGTCCCGCGTGTCAGCGGCTGCGATGGTGGTGTGGCCCTCAAGGGAGGTCTGCTGCATAGCCCTGTATTTTTGCCTGATACCTTTCTAAGTAGAAAGTCCTCCTTAAATGACTGTAATGGTTGTCTGACGTTTTTAATGTTGTGAATCCATTAGGAGATAGCCATCTGAAGGCGCTATTAGAAGATAGGCATCTTATAGGCATCTTCCCTGTCATTATCAGTCGTGACAGTGTGTGCATCCTCAAAACAGGCAGCTGGGCTCTCCCGTACCCTGGGGAGCTGGGCAGGAGCTGTGGGCTGTAGGATTCCAGGGCTTTTAAAGCCTCCATGAATAAATGTGTCGAACAACAAAAACATTGCTGGGTAACCCATGACCTGAGCCGTAACACTGACCTGTACGTGATGGTGCATGCCCTGCTTTCACTTTTTGTTTACCTGGGGAAACCCTGACCTGTTTACGTGTTGCCTTAATCCTGTTTATAAACAAACAGTACTTTCTAGGCTTATATCTACCCTGTTTGGGATTTTTCACATCATCTGCACCCGGGGAGAAACACAGCCTTTGTCTCTTCCTGGTTATTGCCTGCCTTAGCGGCTTCCTGATGCCCCAGCTGCTCTGGGGAGTTGAAACTAAGGGTGTCTGTCTCATCGCTGCCTGGTTCCTGTTGCCTTCGTGACTGTAACGGGCTGTTGGCTCTTTCCAGGTCCCTGAGCGTGAGCAGCGTTTCTTCTGTCTCTAGTGCCTCCTCTAGCAGCAGCTCCGTACGCAGCGCCGACTCCGAAGACATGTACGCGGATTTGGCCAGTCCCGTCTCCTCAGCCAGCTCCCGATCCCCAACCCCAGCGCAGCAGAAGAAAGGTAGAGGTACTTGGTTTGATATTTTTTTTTCTCTAAGGGGTCCTGGGAAGAGAAGAGGGGAGCAGAGATGTGCGTTACAGCTTCCTTGGTGATACTGTGAGCTCCAGGAAAGCTGCTGAGCGGAGGCTGACGCTTGTGGCTGGCGTAGTTTAGGGGAGCCCAGAGGCTTTACCTGAGGAGGGAGGCTGTGGAGCAAATACACGTATGCATCCTTCCATCCCTGTGTGTCTGGCTGTAAAGATGCCTTTGCCTGCCTGAGAGCTCTGGCTGATGTCCCCCTCTTACCGTGTTCTCTTTCACCTTTGTGGGGTGATGCTCAATCTTCTGGGTAGCTCCAGTATCATGCTGCTCCTCCTCTGTTCTTTTTAGACCATAGAGTTGAAGGCAGGAGCCTTTTGTTCGTTGTCTCTTATTTTAAGCCTCCTCTCTGTGGAATTTCTGTTTCCTGAATCTTTTAACCCTGGGGCCATGTGCTGTGCTGACTGGTGTGGGCTTTTTCAGTCCCTGGAGCAGGGTCTTCTCACCCTGCTCTCTAAAGGGAAGGGTGAGTGAAAGGAATTGGTCTCAGGCCACTACATCTGCCCTCTTTATTTTTAACAGGAAAGTCAAAAAAAGAAGACAGTGCTAAAGAGGAGAAGCGGAAACGGGATGTGCCTGCTCAGCTCCTGAAATCAGCCAAACCCACCCAGGGGAGCAAATCGCAGCAGCTCCTGCAGACCCAGCAGCCCTCAGCCCCCCAGTCTCAGCAAGGGGGCTTCAGCGCTCACAAAGAGATCAAACTGACGCTCTTGAATAAGGTGAGAGGTGGGGTGGGAGCGATTTCCCTCCACCAGGAGGGTCTGAGGAGCGGGCAGGATGGCTCCCGGGGCTCGGGGCTGGCGGAAGGGACGCTCCGGGCTCCGCGCTGTGGGGATGAGCTCAGCCGGGTAGGTCTGCAGCTGGGATTGGAGGGTGGCAGACAGAACCAGTCTGGCAGCACACACCCTGTGGTGGCTTGAGTTCGGGACTGTGTTGGCGGCTCCCCTGGGGCACATTCCTGCTGCAGCTTCAAGGGCTTTTCCCCGCTTTCTTGAAGGCTGCAGCGCGTGCACCGAGGGGAAGATGTGCGCGGCGCAGCCCCCCACGCGCTGAAAGCATCTTCCCCGTGTGCTTCTGAGCCAGCTCCCCCCCCGGCCCGCTCTGGAGTCAGGAGGTAGAAGTGGCCACCACCTCGCCCCTCTGGGGTACCAGCCACGCTTTCCACGGGGAGCCTGGCTCTTTCCCCTTCAGGCCTGAGCCCGATGCCCCAGTTCGCTGCCTTCGGCCGCGATTGCAATCCAGATCACGTGGGAGACTTCGGCCTCGTGGGGTTTTGGGCCGGAGCAGGGTGTTGGCCCCAGTCACATGGGTAGGTTCCTGTTTTTTGAAGCGTTAATGTGTTTTTTTTCTGACAGTCCAAATTCCCCGATGCAGTCTGAGGCCGCAGTTTTCTCTTACTTCCCTGTGCTATGACGTGAGGCGGCTTTATCGAGGCCGTGAAGCATGCTCTGCGGGGAGGGGCGTGCAATTACACAGAACTACCGGCTGGCACGCTCACGTCCTGGAAGAAGGCACGGCTCCACATGCCTCCTTGACGTGTGCTATCCTCGGTGCTGCCAAAAAAACCTCTACAAAACGCTGCTCTTTTCCTCTTTCTGACAAATCCGAAAATAGTGCAGTGCCAGGGCCAGAGGTTTGCTTACGGTCGGGGGGGGAATTAGATGATGCTGGTGATGGTTGGGACTGGTACACACAGAGAGGCGCTTGCAGGAGCCAGCCAGCAGCACATCACAGGCACCAGGCACAGGAAATATCTCTGCCTGCTTCTCTCCCCAGAGGGAAGTGGCTGCTCAGCTCCGTTGTCTGTTTGAATTCCCATTTCAGGCAGCTGACAAAGGAAGCAGGAAGAGATACGAGCCAGCAGACAAAGACAGGCCGAGCTCTCCTCCAGCCAAACGGGCGAACCTGTCACCTGACAGAGGTGAGACATCAGCTGTCCCAGGGACTCCTGGCCTGGCTCGGTTCCTGCTCCGCCGCTCGAGGCGGTGCTCCAGCGACAAGTATCCCGTGAAAGTCTCTGCTGCAAGAGTCCACTCGCTGGGGAGGTGAATTGCAGGCGTGTGTCCTTGCAAAACCTCGGAGTGTGTGCGATTTGCCACCAGATAACGCGGGCGGATCAGCCGTCCTGCTGCAAAAACACGGCGGAGGTGAGACGCTCCGGTGTGTGAAGTAAGCGAGGTGAGGTCAGCCCTGGGCAGGCCAAACTCGGCCTGGCCTAGCTGTCTTGTGGTGCACGTTGTGAGGGCCTCGGCTCCACTATGTCTGTGCAACTCCGCTGCAAGAAAAAAAAACAAAAAACCCACATTGCTTTGAAAACACGGGTGCTCATCGCCACTGTGGGTACGTACTCATCCCTGTTCTCTAGTAACGGCATTGAATGTGGCTCTGGAAAGTCGTAGGGTTTTCCCTAACTGTATCCCAGGGTCTTCTCTGCCTTGTAGTTCAGTGCCTCACAATGGATCTTGGTCCTCCCCGTAGCAAGGCTTGTGGCCGTGCTTAGAAAGGGAGCACGGGCTGCCAGGGCTGCGGGATGGCTGCAATAATTGGCTTCGATCACCCGTCCTGCGAAATGAGGCGATTTCCCCACTCGTGTGTGACACAATCTGCCCTGTGTGTTTAGAAAGACACGGGCTTTCCAAGTGTTCTCCTGCATCTGAATCCTCAGCAGCAGTATTAATTAACACCTCGGAAAGCTGAGCTAGGGAGTTGCGTTGAGAGGGACCTAAATGCCACACTCCGGCCTCCGCTGCCGGCCCTGAAAACCGAAGGTGGGGGGAGTCGTCAGCCAGAGGTGCCTGGTTTTGACGTACAAGCCAGCGCTGACACGTGATGTTGTTTTCCCTGTTGTCTCGGCTGTAGGTGTATCTTGTTGACTCTGGGTGCCAGCCAGAAAAAATTTCTGTGCTAATAGCCTGGTTGCATTTGACTCCTGCAAAGGCAGCGTGGAAGGGACTGGGTGAGGTTGAAGTTCACTGGGATGTAGTTCACAACTACCGCTGAGCTGCAGACAAATGAATGGGCCGACCTAGCAAACTGTGCTGATTTGATAGATACACAGATGTGGATGTAATTATGCACTTTATTTGTTGTCTGTACGGTCTAAAGCGTTTTTAAGCAGTAGAAAATGGGACGCAAGCCCTGAAGGCAAGTCAGCCTCCTCTCCCCGTGGTACCCTTGACCGAGTTGGGACTGAGCAGGGGCACCCTCCTGCACGCAGCCTGCGCTCTGGTGTCGCGGCGCAAGGCTGGTTGGGGTTTGCACCCCGAGTCTCACTTCCCTCTTCTGTAACCTCACTGCCATCAGGTCTGCAGCTGTAGCTGCCTCTCTGTGCGCTGGGATGGCAATGGTGGTGGGAAACCCGCTGGGTAGTGCTGGTGCAGGACCCCAGCGGGCTTCCCACCGCCGGTGAGCCCTCACAGCAGCTCCGTTTGGGCAGGGCACGATGGTTTAGTCTGGGCAGAATAAACACGGGGGTGATGCTGCCCGGGGATCGGCCCCAGCTGGCTCCGAAAGCAGTGGAGCTGCACTCACCCAGCACTCTTTAAGCCAAAACACCCTGTTAACTGTGCCAGCGTGGAGCCAGCTTGAGTGCCGCTGCGCCCATTGCGCAGAAACTGGATGATGTGCCGGGCGCTGACTCGGTCTGCGAGGGCCGGCCTTGCCCCGCGGGTTTGCAAGCAAAGCTTGGCCTAAAAGTGCAGCAGAGGAGCCTGGTTCCAGCAGCCGAAGGGTGAGGAGAGGGCCAGCGTGGCTCCTGCAGGTGGTGTTTTGTACAGCTGACCGTGGGACACAGCCCCGATGAGCTTTTCTGCTCCCTGTGAAGACAGGGTGCGCAACAGTAGGTTCCTTCTCTGGCTGCTGCTGGATGTGGCCTTTTTTTTATGTGATCTGGTTGGTCTCCAGAGAGCATCTGCACACCAGGCAGTGTAGTGACCCGTACCTTGACGATACATCTCCCTTCTTCTTGTCCCGACAGGCTCTCGCGACAGGAAAGCGACTGGGAGACTCTCTTCACCCAAGCAAGAGCGACAGAGGGGCCAGAACCCGAAACCTTCTCCCGCGCAGACGGACAGGTCAGTGCCCCCTTGTTTGTGTGGGTTTCTTCTGGGCCAGGCTGTGCTGCTCGCTTCTCCAGCGGCTCAGTCCCTCCTCTCTGGGCAGCTCTGAGGCTTTCTGGCTGTAGTTTCCAGTTGCCATGGAGGTACAGGGAGAGGAAGGACATGAAGCTCCCTGGGCAGGAGCCAGGGGTGCTCAGGGCTTCACGTGGAAGCCACCGGCTGAGCCGTTCCAGCTCAGAAAGAAGCAGGAGCCTGGGGGTTTTCTCGAGGTCAGTTCCAGCAAGAGGAGCCAACTGGGTTAGTGCAGGCTGAGTGGTGCCAGCGCCTCTGCCTCTCGTAGTGTTAATGAAAAAGAAAGTACAACCCTTCACCCGCCGCCGAGCGCCTCGTGGCACCTGGCTCGGGTACCCGATTCCCTTTTTTACACACTGGTGCGCCCTCAGCCGCTCGCTTGGCTGCCGTGAGACATTCAAGCGTGGCCCCTGCCTGAGTCTGAACAGTGACTTAGACCTGGCTTTGCGCCTTTCCATCCCCTCTGGTGACGGGTGACCAGCAAAACGTCCGGTTTCTTGGCAGCCTGCGCCCGCTGCTGCGCTGGGAACGTCCCATTGCAGAACTGGATGTGTGGCTGCAGGGGCCTGGGGCTGTGCTCTGCCCAGAGCCCTTCGGCTAAAGGCTTGTGGAGCACTTTCTGCGGCACACCTAAAGCTTCCTTGGGCCTCCTTGCCCGTAGCCAGCCAGCACTGCTTTGCATTTCTCTGGTGTCATCTCTCCGAGGATCTCTGAGCAAACAGACGCAGCCCTGTCCCGCACCCCTGCGTTCCCTGGCCGGCAGCACTCCTGTCATCCCCTCTCCCCAGCCTGGGGCACGAGCCAGCCTTAATTTCCATGCGTCAGAGGCTTCCCAAACCAAAACCTAGCCCCGGCTGCCACAGCCCTGTCCTTCAGGCCCTGAGGTCCTGTTTTCTAGCAGCGAAGAGGAAGCTCAACCTTTCCGGACTGGTGGTTTGGTTCTTGGTTCTTGTCCCTCTTCTCTCTGCTGCTCTTCAGATTGTCAGCGTCGTGGCCTGTGCGGGCCCCGGGGGTGGTTAAGGACACGCTGGGTTCCCCTGGGGCAGCCAGGGGGTCTGTGTCCTCAACTGCTGGGGGTGTTTGGGTCGCGTTTGCACAGCCCGCTTCTTCAGTGTAGTAGAAAGAGATGCATTAACGGAGGGGACGGTGACATGGGGCAGCAGCGGTGCCACAGCCTTTCCCGGGTGCTCCGAGGCCTGAGGTGTGGTACGGAGCTGGCAGCGCTGCAAAGCCCTGGCAGGCTGCTGTGCTCTGCGCCCGGGTCCCACCGTCCCAGTCCCACCGTAAGGTGACACGGTGGCTCCCATTCTCCCAGCGCCTCGGGGGGAGTGTTCCCCCAACTCTGCTTTGCTCCCTCAGCGATGCAGCATCAGCACAGAGCTGAGCGTGGCGGGGGCAGCCCCCCAGCACCATCGCTGCCGGGATGTGAGACTGTGGGGACGCTCCTGGGCCGCTCTCCCCTTTTCCCTCGTGTCTCTGCCAGCTCCCTCGCATCCTGCCAGGGCTCAGAACTCTCCACCACTTTTTTCGGTTGCGAGCACCCCCTCACCCCTCTTTTTTTTTTTTTTCCTCTGCCAGGAAACGCCAGCTCTCACCTCAGTCCAAGAGCTCCAGCAAAGTGACGAGCGTTCCGGGCAAAGCATCCGAGCCGGGCCCCACGGGTGCCAAGGCGGGCAAGTCCAGCACCCTGTCACGCCGGGAGGAGCTCCTGAAGCAGCTCAAGGCGGTGGAAGATGCCATCGCCCGCAAACGGGCCAAAATCCCGGGGAAAGTATAGTGGGCCGTGCGCGGAGCACCGCTCTGCCCCGTAGTGACTGTTCATGTTTTTATAAATAGTGTAAAAGCGGCCACTTTGGGATTTTGCAGTTCTGTCTTATTTTGGCTGCGATTCTTTTTAAAAAAAGAAAAACCCATTGAAAAAAAAAACAAAACAAACAAAAAAAAAAACAACAAAAAAACACAAAACAAAACAAAAAAAAACCACACAAAAAAAAAAATAATAACAATACTGAAGTTTTGTCAGCTGAGACGCCCGCCACGCCTCGCTCCCAGCTCCCCGAGGGCAGAGCGGGGCCAGCCCCTGGCTCTGCCAGCGCCGGTTCCATGTAAATTATGCACAGAGGACTCCAGCCCCCTCGGCTGCTCTCCCTTCTCCTCTCTTTCTCTCTGCCCTCTCCTCTTTGCTAGCCTTGAGTTGTATTCTCCTAGTTAGCCCTGCTGTGTGTTGAGTGTCTTCAGCAATGCAGTACTATATACTGTGTAACGAGAGAGCCGAAAACTGCTGTGAACTGCTGGCAACATCACCTTCTCCCCCTGCCCTCCTCCCCTCTCCAGGAACAAAAATATATATATATTCTTGACTAAAGTCTGATTGGGAAAATGACCTGTCTTTTATTTTAAGCATCGGCTTGTTTTAGTTGATTTAAAAGGAGCCCTGAAGGTGTTGTGGGGATGTCTGTCTAACAAGGAGGGTCCTTTTTCCTCTTTTTTTTTTTTTTTCCTTTTTTTTTTTTTTTTTTTTTTTTGGAGGGATGTCCCTGAAATAAAGTATTTTGATAACCACTTCTTCCTTTCTCTACTCTTCTCTACATCCCCTCTCCTCCCTCTCCCTTGCCTTGGGGGGCCTGTCCCCCCCATCCCCCCCCCCATCTTTGAGGTGTGTAGTTTATTTTTCCTTCTCTCTGCTGCTGGTGTGAGCTTGAGGAGGTGCCATATCTCTTGGGGGAGCACTGCACCCCCCTTCTCAGGTGCGCTGACCCCCCTGCTCCTCACACCCCGTGTTCTACTGGTATTAAGTGTTAGGGGGGGGCTCTACGGCCTGGCCTGGAGGTGGTTTTACCCAGCGCAGTCTGGGGGGGCCTCTGGGCTCCTCTTGGAGTTTTGGGGGGATGTGGGGGGGGTCCCTGTTCCCCTCTTACATGCTGGGGTGGGGGGCTCTGTGTGCCTTGTCCCTGCCTGCTCGGGATGGGGTGCAGCACCCCATAAAGTCACTGCCAAAATGGGTGCGAATCCTCTTTCTGGTAAAAGACCAAAGCATGGCTCCGGCGGGTCCTGCAGCTGTGTGAATGCTCCCCCCAGTCCTGTGCTTCCTGCTATACTGGGACCACTGGGCTGCTGTGGGGACCCCCAGTCCTTCCCCTGCACAGACGTTGAGCCCCCGGTGCAGCGCGGCAGGCACGGTGCTGGCTGGGTGCTGTGGGTCCCCGTGAGCCCGAGCCCGGCGCTGTGTGCAAGAACATAAACACAGAAAGGAAGAAAAATAAACATACAGACAAGAAAAAGAAAACAAAAA
The DNA here is from genome assembly GCF_965140245.1 of Athene noctua. Lineage (NCBI taxonomy): Eukaryota > Metazoa > Chordata > Aves > Strigiformes > Strigidae > Athene > Athene noctua. The sequence continues at coordinate 25,871,630 of NC_134045.1, forward strand.
TACAGACAAGAAGAAAACAGTATAGACAAGAAGAAAATAAAGATGCAGACAAGAAAATAAACATACAGAAAAGAGGAAAATAGAAAAGAAACAGAAAAAAAATAGAAAATAATAGAAGACAAACATATAGAAAAGAAACATAGTAAATAATAGAAAATAAATATAGAAAAGAAACAAAATAATAGAAAACAAACATAAAACAGAAAATAATAGAAAAGAAAAACATAGAAAAGAACATAAAAACAAAATAAGCAGGACAAAAACAATAAAATCAACATATAGAAAAGAAAATGGAAAATAAAAAAGAATAAACATAGTAATAGAAAAGAGAAGAAAAACATGGAAAAGAAAAATATATAGAAAAGAAGAAAACAGAAAATAATAGAAAAGAAGAAAACAAACATAAAACATAGAAAATAATAGGAAAGAAAAACAGAAAAGAACAAACGAAAAAAAATAAAATCAACATATAGAAAAGAAAAACAGAAAATAGAAAATTAAAAAAGAATAAACAAAGAAGAAAAACATGGAAAAGAAAAATATATAGAAAAGAAGAAAATAAATATAGAAAAGAAACAAAATAATAGAAAACAAACATAAAACAGAAAATAATAGAAAAGAAAAACAGAAAAGAACATAAAAACAAAATAAGCAGGACAAAAACAATAAAATCAACATATAGAAAAGAAATGGAAAATAAAAAAGAATAAACATAGTAATAGAAAAGAGAAGAAAAACATGGAAAAGAAAAATATATAGAAAAGAAGAAAACAGAAAATAATAGAAAAGAAGAAAACAAACATAAAACATAGAAAATAATAGAAAAGAAAAACAGAAAAGAACATAAAATAAATGAAAAAAACAAAATAAAATCAACATATAGAAAAGAAAATAAACAGAAAATAGAAAATTAAAGAATAAACATAGAAAAGAAGAAAAACATGGAAAAGAAAAATATATAGAAAAGAAGAAAATAATAGAAAAGAAGAAAAAATAATAGAAAATAGAAAATAAACAGAAAAGAAAATAGAGATAGAAAATAAACATATAGAAAAGAAAGTAATAGAAAAGAAGAAAATAGACATAGAGAAACATAGAAAATAAAGATAGAAAATAAACAGAAAATAAAACAATAGAAAAAAAATGAAGACAAGAAAATAAACATAGAAAAGAAGAAAATAAAATAATAGAAAATAAACAGGAAAGAAAACAAAAGAGGAAAACAGGAAAGAAGAAAACAAGAAAAATATAGAAAAGAAAAAAATACAGAAAAGATGAGAAGAAAAAAACCAATTTTGAATTTTTTCTCCTCCCTGAACCATCTGCCCTGACCCCAGCACATCCTCCCCCCCCTCAGCCCTTTTCCAGAGTTGCCCAACTGGGGATTTCTGCCCCGGCACCCCGGGAACGTGCCCGTGAGCTCAGCGCGGGGGTTACGCAACGGGGCTGGGGTTTGGGGGGTCCCCAAGGGGCAACGGAGGGCTGGGGGGGGGCTGCTGGGCGGGAACCCAGGGCACCTGCAGCCCCCCCCAACCCTCCCCACCCAATCCCCCAGACCCCAGTGGCCATCAGGTCAACCAAGCCGCTAGCCACCAAGATTCCCTCCAAATCTCTTCCTTGCTTTTTTTTTTTTTTTTTTTTTTTTTTTTTTTTTTTTTTGGGGGGTGTCAAGAACTTAATTTCCGGGCTGGAACGAGGAGAAGGAAGTGTGACAGCCCGCGGGGTGGAGGAAGGCAGCCGGAGTTTCCAGGTGTGTGTGTACATCACCTGCCCGAGCGCTATATAAAGGCAGCGACGACGGCGGTGCTGCCACTCGGCAGCCTCGGGGGTAGCCGATCATAAGGGGATCCCCCCCCCCCAAAAAAAAAAAAAAAAACAACCAAAAAAAACCCCAAACCAAACCCAAAAAAACCCTCCCAGCTCCCCAATTTTGACCCTACTCCTCTTCCTCGTCGCGCTCGACGCCCACCTGATGGTAACGTGGGGCCTGGGGGCGGTGGGATGTTGGGGTTGGGGGGGGGAATGTGCATGGGGGGGGTGTTGAGTAGCGTGTGTGTGTGTGTGTGTGTGTGTGTGTGTGTGCACGCCTGGGGGGTGTTTGCACACGCGTGTGTAAGAGCTCCGCAGCGGGTGGATGCTGCTGCGTGTAGACACGTGTGTGCGCTCCTGGGCGTACGGGGGGTGTGTGTGTGTGTGTGTGCTGCGGGTTTTACACGGGGGTGTAGATGCACGCGTGAAGGAGTACGGGGGGAGTATAGTGCTCTGTACGTGCGCCTGCACACGGGTCTTTGCACGAGTGCTGGTGCTGCGGGTGTTGGGGGGCGTCTGTGTGCGCGTGGAAAGATGGTTCAGTGCTGGAAATATCGGTCTGTTTGCATGTATGATACTCTATGTGTGTGTTTGCATGTATGATAGTGTGTGTTTGCATGTATGATACTCTGTGTGTTTGCATGTATGATAGTGTGTGTTTGCATGTATGATACTCTGTGTGTGTGTTTGCATGTATGATAGTGTGTGTTTGCATGTATGATAATGTGTGTGTTTGCATGTATGCTACTCTGTGTGTGTGTTTGCATGTATGATAATGTGTGTGTTTGCATGTATGATACTCTCTGTGTGTGTTTGCATGTATGATAATGTGTGTGTTTGCATGTATGCTACTCTGTGTGTGTGTTTGCATGTATGATAATGTGTGTGTTTGCATGTATGATACTCTATGTGTGTGTTGCATGTATGATAATGTGTGTTTGCATGTATGATAATGTGTGTTTGCATGTATGATCATGTGTGTGCATGTATGATAATGTGTGTGTTTGCATGTATGATACTCTGTGTGTCTGTTTGCATGTATGATAATGTGTGTTTTTCATGTATGATACTCTATGTGTGTTTGCATGTATGATGTGTGTGTTTGCATGTATGACGTGTTTACATGTATGACGACGTGTGTGTTTGCATGTATGATAATGTGTGTTTGCATGTATGATGTGTGTGATTGCATGTATGATAATCTCTGTGTGTTTGCATGTATGATGTGTGTGCATATATGATAATGTGTGTGTTTGCATGTATGATTTGTGTGCATATATGATAATATGTGTGTGTGTGTGTTTGTATGTATGTTAATCTATGTGTTTGCATACATGCCTGCGTCCCTATGGAGCTCTGCATGCGTGTTTTTACCTCTGTGTGTGTGTGTAGATGTGCACAGGCTGACACCCCTGCGTGTGTGTGTGTGTGTGTACCCGTGTGTCTACGTGTGGCAGGGGAGCGTGGGGCACCTCTGTGTATATATGTGCTTGTATACACGCACTTGCATGGCTACGTGTGTCCACGCACTGGTGGTATCTTTACGTGTGCTGGTGGTGAGTCCGTGTGTTTGGGCAGAGCTACATGTGTGCTGACACTCTGTGTGTGTGTACATGTAGATGTATATACATACGTGTGTGTACATACAAATGTATATATGTGTGTGTACATACAGATGTATATACGTGTGTGCACATACATATACATACGTGTGTGTACATATAAGTGTATATATGTATGCACGTGTGTACATACAGATGTATATATGTGTGTGCACATAGATACATATGCATACATGTGTGTACATGTAGTTGTATATACATACGTGTGTGTACGTACATATAGAATATATACACGCGTGTGTGTGCACGCAGGTATTCACTGTGTATGTGCAGCTGTGTGTGTGCTGGCACTCTGTACATATAAATATGCTCTGTGTGTGTAGATGTACATATGTGTATGTATAGCTCTGTGTGTACATGGAGCTGTGCTTGGTGTCGGGGTGTGTGTGTACATGTAGCTCTGTGTGTGCTGGTGCTCTGTATGTATAAATATGCTCTATGTGTGTATAGATGTACATACGTGTGTGTGTGTACAACTACATATAGCTGTGCTCGTGTTTATGGGTGGATGTAGGTGTACATGTGTGTGTAGATCTGTGTGTACTGGCACGCTACATATAAATGTGCTCTGCGTGTGTCTAGATGTACGTGTGGGTAGCTCTGTGTGTGTGTGTGGGTGTGTGTATGTACAGCTCTATGTGTGTACATATAAATGTGCTCTCTGTGTAGAGATGTACATACGTGTGTGTGTACAGCTCTGGGTGTACATACGGGTGTGCTCTGTGCGTGTGTAGCTGCTGACACTGTGTACATACAGGCATGCTCTCTGTACATACAGCTGCACATACATGTGTGTGTGTAGCTCTGTGCTGACACTGTGTGTGTACATACAGGCATGCTCTCTGTACATACGGATGCACATACGTGTGTGTGTGTGTAGCTCTGTGCTGACACTGTGTGTGTACATACAGGCATGCTCTCTGTACATATGGATGCACATACGTGTGTGTGTGTAGCTCTGTGCTGACACTGTGTGTGTACATACAGGCATGCTCTCTGTACATATGGATGCACATACGTGTGTGTGTGTGTGTAGCTCTGTGCTGACACTGTGTGTGTACATACAGGCACGCTCTGTACATACAGCTGCACATACGTGTGTGTGTAGCTGCTGACACTGTGTACATACAGGCACGCTCTGTACATATGGATGCACATACGTGTGTGTGTGTGTGTAGCTCTGTGCTGACACTGTGTGTGTACATACAGGCATGCTCTGTACATACAGCTGCACATACGTGTGTGTGTAGCTCTGTGCTGACACTGTTTGTGTACATACAGGCACGCTCTGTACATATGGATGCACATACGTGTGTGTGTGTGTGTGTAGCTCTGTGCTGACACTGTGTGTGTACGTACAGGCACGCTCTCTGTACATACAGCTGCACATACGTGTGCGTGTAGCTCTGTGTGTGCTGGCACCGCGTGTGTACGTACAGGTAGGCTCTGTGTGTGTGTGTGGGGGGGGGGTGTATGGACACGTATGCACAGCTGTGTGCGTGCACACTCTGTGTGGAGCTGTACATACGTGTGCATGTGGCGCTCTGGGTGCGATCCCCCCCCAGGGGCCCCGGAGGTTGGGGGGGGCAGTGAGCTCGCCCCTAAAGGCCCCGGGAGGGAGCGGGGGGGGCTCTGCCGGTGCCTGGGCTGTGCCCCGGGGGTGCAGGGCTGCGCCCCCCCCGCTGACCCAGGCTCTCGCCCAGGCCTGGCCGGGAGCCCTGGCGCTGCTGGGCGCCCTGACGCTGTGCCTCGGGCTCCGCCGCCCCCCCGGCAGCCCCCCCGGCCTCCCCCATCCCCACGGCCACTGCTACAGCGCTGCCGACCTGCGCGACGGCCAAGCCCCCGCGCACCCCCTGGGCCGCCACCTGCGCTGGGACCACCACGTACCAGTACAACTGGTGCCGCAACTGGAAGGGCTGCAGGAGGCCCCCGGCCCCCGCCGGCCCCGCCGCCACCGCCCTCGCACCTGCCCCGCGCTGCAGCTCCGCGCCGGGCCCCGCAGCGAGCACAACGAGCGCTCCATCTCCCCGTGGCGCTACCGGTGAGTGTGTGTGTGTGTGTGTGTGTCCCCAAACCCCCCCCCCCCCCCGCGACCCGCGACACACCCCCTTCCCACCGTGCCTCAGTTTCCCCGCGCATCCGTCACCTGGAGCATCCCCCTTGCTTGCCCAGACGGGTCGAGTCCAGCGTGGGGGGACTTTGTGTGTGGGGGGGGGGCTACAGGGGAAGGGGCTCGCTGACTGTGCGCCCCCCCCAACTTTTTCCACAGCATCGATGAGGACGAGAACCGCTACCCCCGCAAGCTGGCCTTCGCCGAGTGCCTCTGCAGCGGCTGCGTGGACGTCAAGACGGGCCGCGAGACGACGTCGCTCAACTCGGTGGCCATCCACCAAACCATGATGGTCCTGCGGCGCAAGCCCTGCCCGCACCCCGCCGGCCGCGGCCTCGTCACCTTCGAGGTGGACTACATCAGGGTGCCCGTGGGCTGCACCTGCGTCCTGCCCCGCACCGGGCGCTGAGACCCCCCCACACTGACCTACACCCCCCCCCCAGCCCCCGTAGCGTGACCGTGTCACCGCATCCACCCCCACCCGTGCTTGTTTTAGAGCACCCACCCAGCACCCCCTCACCCCCCCCCAGGTGTGTGTGCCCCCCCCCCAACCCCTCACCTTCTTATTTATGAGTTATTTATAAGCCTTGTCGCTGGGGGACTTTTTTTAACCCATATTTATTGCTGACACACGCCCCCCCCCCGGCCAAGGCTGCGACTCCGGGTCCAGCGTCACCCCATGGTGCCCGAAGACCCACAGGTGCTCCCTGGAGGGGGGGGGGGGGTGTCGCTGGTTATTTATTCCCCACCCCCCCAGAGCTATTTATTGTCTCCTCTCTAATGTTATTTAACGCTGGCGCTCTGCAGCCTGCAAATAAAGGCTGACCCCCCCCCCACATCCCACCCCCCCAGCATGGTCCTTGCTCTGTTCCTCCTCGCTCTGTTCCCAGCCGGGGTGGCGTGGCAGTCGCGGGGGGGGGGCAAATGGGGCTGAGGGTACATCCATGGGGTGTCCCGTGGGGCGACGCTCGGCTGTGGGACACCCAGGAGGAACTGGGAGGTGATGCAGAGGGTGGGAGGGAAGGGGGGGTACCACACCCCCCCAGCCCTGGAGGGGAGGGGGGGGGGGGAGGCGAGCACCCGCAGCACCCCACCACCCACCTCTTTCCCACAGCTCTGTCCTGGGGCACCCACAGGCCCAGCACCCCATGCACCCCCCAGCACCCATGGGTGGCCGGGGAGGGGGCTGCACCCCTCACCAGACCGGGGGGGGGAAAAGGGCTGGGGGTGGGGGGGGGCAGAGCTGCTGATGGTGCTCAGCAGGGTCAAGGGTTTGTCACCACCCAGCAGCGCCTGGTCCTGTGAGTGGGGAGGGAAACGTCCCCACCCCACGCCCCCAGGGCAGGGGGGGGGGGGGTCACCCCAGGTGTTGGGGGCTCCACTGGGACACGCTGTGCAGCTGCAGCGCAGGTGTGTGTGTGTGTGTCCCCCCCCTCACCCCCCCCTTGGGTCCATGGAAGATTTGAGGAGGCCACAGGACTTGGGGGGGAGCCCCCACAACATGTTCCTGCAGACACATCCCTGCCCCCCCCTAATTTATCCTTAAATCCCCCCCCCAAAACCCATCCCCAGCAGCTGCAGCCAGCCCCCCCCCCCCCCCCCCCCCCAGGGGAGCAGGAGGCGAGGGGGGGGGGTGGGGGGAAGCGGGTGCCTTTCCCACCTTTTATTGCAACAGCAACTGCAGAAATTACAAAAAAAACAGCAAAAGCAAAGCTGCCTGATCCCACCCCCCCACCCCCCCCCTCCTGCCACGGGGGGCTGCAGGGCCTGGGGACCCCTCGGGGAGCTGGGGATTCCCCACAGAGCTGGGGGTCCCCGGGGGCTGGGGATTACACGCACACACAAACACCCCCCCAAAAGTGAACTGGGGGGTGCTCGGAGAGCTGGGACCCCTCAGGGAGTTGAGCAAACCCACCCCCCCCGGGGATCTGGGGAGCACTCAGGAATCTGGGGAGCCCCAGGACCTGGAAATGTTCAGTAATTGGGGGATCCCCAGGAGATGGGAGCCCCAGGGAGCTGGGGACCCCCTCAAGGTGCTGAGCACCCCCGTGGATTTGGGGATCCCTGGGATCTGGGAAGATCTCAGGAATCTGGGGGTCTCCAGGAACTGGGAAGATCTCAGGAATTTGGGGAGCCCCAGGGAGCTGGGGACACCCTCAGGAGCTCAGTACCCCCATGGATTTAGGGATCCCTGGGATCTGGGAAGCTCTCAGGGATTTGGGGAGCCCCTGGAGTTGGGGTGCCCCAGGGAGCTGGGGACCCCCTCAAGGCACTGAGCACCCCTGGGTTTTGGGGATCCCGGGCACCCCGGTTCCCTGGTGAAGCCGGCGTGCATCGGGGAAGCGGGAGCACGAGCGGTGCAGCAGCGGCAGGAGGGCCCCCCACACCCCCACACCCCGTTATTCAGCCTCGACGGGGATGGGGTTCACCTGCCCCCCCACCTCCGCCGGCTGCTTCTTGCGGGCGTCAGCGGGGGGCCGGGGCGGGGGGTTGCTGGGCGGCTGCTTGATGGTGTCCCCAACGTGCGGCCGCTCCCGGGGCTTCTGCTCGATGGGTCTCCACTCCTCCCCGCGCACCGCCGCCTGCAAAGCCACGGGGGACACTGAGGGGGGGCCCCCTCCTCCAGCCAGGCCCTCAGCCCCCCCAAAATCACCCCTCAGCCCACTCACCAGCAGGTAGATGCCACTGGCGATGCCCAGGCAAACGGTGCCCAGGATGGTGGAGAGAAGGAAGCCAGCGGGGACAGCCAGGCTGTGCGAGAGATTGGGGGGTTCGGGGGGGGGCTGCGGGGGGGCGCTGCACCCCATCCCGGACCCTGCACCCCACTTACGCGGCGTGCAGGACGGCTCGGATGTAGTAATTCCGGGTGAGGGGCCCAAACACCTTCACCACCGCTGTCATGTACTTCTGGCCGCTGCAGAGCAACACTGGGGGGGTCAGAGAGGCCCGCCCTCCCCAAGGGGGGACCCCCAGCCTCAAGGGACACCCCCCTGCCATTTCCATGCTGTCCCTGCATGGGGCACCCCAGGGAACCCACCCATGGGGTCCAGGCCTGCTCCCACCCCACCGCTCCCATGTTGCTGTGTTTGGGGGGGATCCCAGGACCCCCAGTCCCAGGGGTGGGGGTGAGGTGGGGGGCAGACACAGCCCCCCCCCCCCACTTACCACCTCTCCATGGTGGAGCCCTTTTTCCGCTTGCTCCTGGGGTACTCGAGCAGGCAGACCAAGACGCCTGCCACGCTGAAGGGGGGGTGTCAAGGAAAGGGGTGCTCGGGGCCAGGCACAACACACACACCCCCCACACCCCCCCCCAAAAAAAAAGGGCTGTTTGGGGCAGGGAAAGAGCGATCTGGGCCCAGACTGGGGAGGAGGATGCGTGTGTCCCCCCCCCAGCATCCTCTCCGCAAGGATACATGGCGTACGCCGCGAAGTACCAGCCCTTGAACTGCCCCGCCACGGCCACGATCCCGCCCGTCAGCATGACTGGGGGGACACAGCGGGGCTGCTGGGGGCCCTGCTGGGGGTACGGCCCCCCCCAAACCTGGGATCCAAACCTCCAGCCCATATACAGCTCCCCCCCCCCCCCCAACTGTGATAATGACCCTGACATGGGGGGTGCCGGGGGGATGATGTGGGGGGACCCCCCTGGGTTCAGGGAAGGGAAATGGGGGACTCCGGGCTGGGGGGGGGGGGGTGTCTAGGGGGAGGGGTTTGGCCCTGTAGCCACATGTCACCCCCACCCATGAGCTTGGCTCCTCTGTGGGTGCCCTGAGTGGGCAGGATGGCTGGGGAGCGGGGGGAGGAAGAGGAAGAAAAAAAGAGGAGGAAGAAAGAGGCGGCTCTGCGCCGGGCTTCCCCGCCGCCTCCCGCTTTCTCTTTCGCCACCCCGGAAGCCCCCAGCACCCCCCGCTCAGTCCCGGGACCCCCCCGGGGCTCAGACCACCCCCCCCGACCCCCCCCCCCCACCCCGTTTCCTCCAGCCGCTGACACCGGGCGGGGACAGCCCGGTCCCCACCTCCGCCCCCCCGCACTCACTGAGCCCGGCCGCCAGCGCCTGCTCGTTAGCCCACATGGCCCACTCGATCTGCCCCATGGCTCGGGCAGGCTCGGCACGGTTAGGCTCGGCTCGGTTAAGCTCGGCTCAGTCAAACTCGGCTCTTCTCGGCCCGACCCGGAAGGCGACTGCGTCGCTACAATGTAACCAGGCGCCCGCCACGCCCCCTTCGTCATAGGCCACGCCCCCTCCTCCCATAGGCCACGCCCCCACGGGGGGTACACAGCACCGGTCCTGGGGGTCAGGATCGGGCCCACAAGGGACACGGAGGGGGGACAGGGGACATGTGGGGGGACACGATCAGTCCGGTCCTGGGGGACAGGATTGGGCCCACAAGGGACATGGGGGAGGGACGAGGGTGGCGCAGGGGGTCAGGATCGGGCCCACAAGGGACACGCAGGGGGACAGGGGGTGTGTATGGGGGGGGTGGGAACAGGATCAGTCCCAGCAGGGACAACACTGGGGGGGGGGGCGACAGGGGACAGGAGCAGCCCCACAATGGACATGGGGGGGGCAGGAGCCAGGTGGGGTGACAGGGGCTGTGCAGGGGGGACAGGATCGGTCCCAGCAGGGACACTGGGGGTGATGGGGGACAGGATCAGGCCCAGCACAGCCGTTAGCAGGAACCAGCCCCCCCTCCCACCCCCGAACACCCCAGAACAGCGCTGCAGCCGGAAACCCTCTATTTCCTTACAAAAGAGTAAAAACCAGCCCCGGGAGTCACATCCTGCCCCAGGGCTGGGGACAGCTTTGCACCGCGGTGGACGCAGCACCCCCAGCCCCCCCCCGCCGGGTGGCACCGACAGACCGCCCCACACCCCCCCGGTGTGTCACGGCCGTCCCCGGGGCAGCCCGTCGGCTCCCAGGAGGTGCTGGCTGGGGTCATCCAGGAGCTGGGGACCGGGGCCGGGCTGTGGGGCCAAAGGTGGGTTAGGGACAAGGGGGGCAAGGGACAGACACCAGGGACCCCCCTCGGGGCTGTGGGGCAGCTCTGGGACCCCAAAAAGCCACCCCCTTGGTTGTGCCAGTGGATACATGTCTAGGGATGGGGTCCTGCACACCCCCCCTGGAATGGGCACAGGGTCCTGTGCACCCCTGGGGACAGCGAAGGGGTCCCACACACCCCCCTGGGGACGGGGAAAGGGGTCCCACACACCCCCCTGGGGACGGGGAAAGGGGAAGGGGTCCCACACACCCCCCTGGGGACGGGGAAAGGGGAAGGGGTCCCACACACCCCCCTGGGGACGGGGAAAGGGGAAAGGGGTCCCACACACCCCCCTGGGGACGGGGAAAGGGGAAAGGGGTCCCACACACCCCCCTGGGGACGGGGAAAGGGGAAAGGGGTCCCACACACCCCCCTGGGGACGGGGAAAGGGGAAGGGGTCCCACACACCCCCCTGGGGACAGGGAAAGGGGAAGGGGTCCCACACACAGCCCTGAGGCTGGGGACAGCCTCACCATAGAGGCCGGGCAGTCACGGCCCCGGCCCCCGCGCCCCCCGCCCCATACCTGGGTGTGCAGGATGTACCGGACAGCCCCCGGCACCGGCTCGGGCACCACGGCCGCCACCAGCGCCTCCGGCAGCGAGGCCGAGCCCACGGGCAGCCCCCGCACGAACCTGCGGCACAGCCCAGCGCTCAGTCCCGAGCCACCCCCCGCCTCTCCCACCACCCTGCTCCCCTCCCAGTAAGAGATGGGATCGCCCTTACTGGTCCCCGTTGGTGGCGGGGGGGAAGCTGCGTCTCACCACCTCCACGAACTCGGCCACGGTGTCGGCCAGCGTGAAGATGACGGCGTTGGGGCCGGCGTCGAAGGTGTAGGCTACCTGCGGCGGGACGAGGCGGGCACGGGGACCCCATCAGGGGGCTACGGCGCCGCAGCAAACCCGGTAGCCCCCGTTTGGGCCAGCGTGGCCAGCCCCGGTACCTTGGTGCGTCCGTGGTGGGCGTTGAAGCGATGTGCCAAGGCGATGATGTGCCGCGAGAGGTCGTTGAGGTAGAAGATGGGGGGGAAGGTGTCGAGGCAGGTGGCGTGGAACTGGTTGCTGTCCCGCATGGTGAGTTGCCCGAAACCCTCGAAATCCCGCTCACGGATGTGCCGCATCATCAGGGCCAAGCGCTCCGGCACCACCGCCTCCGCCCGGTGCTGCCGCGGCAGGCGCGTGGCCGTCACCCCGGCCCGGGGACACCACGGCGCCGCCAGCCTTGGCGCTGCACTCAGGCGGCACCACAGGGGCAAAAATCTCCCCCACACCCCCCGTCGCTCCCCCCATTTGGGGAAACGGGACCCCAAACCCAGCCCGGGGCAGGATTAGGCCCGTCGCCCCGTACCTTCAGCAAGGGGCTGGTGTCCACGCTGGTCTGCATCCCCGCCGTGCTGCCCACCTGCTTCTTCTCCCCACTGACCTTGGGCCCCAAAAACCAGGATGTGACCCCCCGCTCCGAGCGCCCAAACCCAGCCTGAGCGCCCCCGCGTCTGCTCCCACACAGGGTTGGGGGTGCCCCCCCTCCGCCCCAATCTGCCCCCCTCTCCAGTGCCTCACCACCAGGATGAGGACCCTGAGCTCCGGCCAGTGCGATTCGGGGGCCACTTGGTGAGCGAGGCTGTCCCTGCCGTCGGGCCGCTCGCCCCGTTGCCACTGCACGAAGCCCCCCAACATGCTGCGGCAGGCGCTGCCCGAGCCGCGCCGCGCCACCTCCGACAGCTCGCCCTCCACGCCGTAGAGCCGCGCCAGCGCCGACACTGCGGGGACACGGAGGGGTCAGGGCAGGGGGGGCATCACCCCCACCACCAACACCACCCCACAAGCCTCGCCACAGAATCACCTGGGTTGGAAAAGCCCTTGCAGCTCCTCCAGCCCAACCATGACCCTCGCCCTGACCGTTCCCAACCCCACCAGATCCCTCAGCGCTGGCTCAGCCCGACTCTTCAACCCCCCCAGGGATCCCGGGGACTCCCCCCTGCCCTGGGCAGCCCATTCCAACGCCCAACAGCCCCTTCTGCACAGAAATCCTTCCTCAGAGCCAGCCTAATCTTGTCACCCCGCTGTGGCCCTGCTCACCCACCCAGGCAGGCGTAGCCGGCGGCGGAGGAGGCCAAGCCGGCGGCGGTGGGGAAGTTGTTCTCGGTGGCGATGTGGATTTTGTAGGAGAGGTTGAGCGGGGATGAGTCCTCGGTGCCGCCACCCCGGCGCTTTCGGGCCAGGCGCCGCACTGCGAGGGGAGAGGAGCCGTGTTGGGGTTGGAGGGGGCGTGGGGGACACCCCACCCGGCTCCCAGGGACGCTCACCCTCCCGCAGACAGGCCTGCAGCCGCGGGTGCCCCACGTCGGCCTCCTCCCCGTTAAGCCAGAGCCGGTCCTCCGCGAAGTCCCGGCTGGCGGCAGCCGTGGTGGTGGTCTTCAGCTGCCGGGGAGAGCGGGGTGAGTGCGGCAGGTGGGGGGCTCAGCACCCCCTTGAGCACGGGCTGGGGGGTAGAGGGAGGGCAGAGGGGCCTGACCCCCACCCTGACCCCGCACCAACCTGGTCCTGGTGCAGTGTCACGCTCAGGGAGGAGTTGATGGGCAGGATCAGGTCATTGTCCCGCTTGCCCCCTGCAAGAGACATGGCACGGCACGGGTTGGCTTGGCACAGCTTGGCACAGCACAGTATCACTTGGCACGGCACAGCACGGCATGGCACAGTATCACTTGGCATGGCACAGCACAGCTCGGCACGGCCCAGTATCGTCTGGCACGGCACAGGACGGCACAGCACGGCAGAGGCACCGCTTGCCATGGCACCGCACCACACGGCGCGGCACGGCCCGTCATAGGCCGGCCTGGCACAGCCCGGCACGGCTCGGCCCAGCGTGTCCCAGCTCGCCGTCACGCTCCCCCGCGCATGGCCCGGCCCCGCTGCTCCCTCCCGCCACCGGCCCGACCCGCACGGCCGGGGGTGTCCCCGTCCCGCCTGGGCCCCCCGGGGGCGCGTCCCGGGGACCGTCCCGGGAGCGAGGGGTGCCGGTACTCACAGTACTTGATGACGGCGATGTTGACGGGGGCGGTGCAGGTGACCATGGCGAGCGCCCGCTCCTCCGCCATCGCGCTGCCGCTGCCGCCGCTCCCGGCTGCTCCCGGACAAGTGCGGGCGGCATCAAGCCCCGCCCCCCGCGCCACCTGTGGCCGTCGCCTGTGGCGGGTTCCCGCCTTCCCATTGGCCGGCGCCGCAGCGCCCTGTGCCCGATGGCCAATGGCAGCGATCGGACCACGGAGAGGCCCCGCCCCGCCCCCTGCCGGCGCTGGCACGGACGTGCGGGGGCGCCATCTTCGAGCCGGGCAGGAGCTGCGCATGCGCCTTCGGGGGCGGCGGCGGGGGCCGGCCGGTGGGGCCGGTGCCCCCAGGACCGCCCCAGTGCTCCCAGTGCTCCCCAGCGCCGCGCTACCCCAGCACCCCAGGGCTCCAGTGTTTACCACAACGCTCCCCGTGCCCTCAGTATCTCCAGTACCCCAATGCAACAGTTCTCCCAGTTAATGCCAGCACTGCCCCTGTACCCCTCCAGTGCTCCCCAAACCCCTGCACACACACCCCCTCCAGTGTTCCCAATATCCCCAGTGTACCCCCAGTGCTCACAGAGCCTTCAGGGCCCCCAGCATCCCTCTGCTTGCAGTGTCTTCGCAGACCCCAGTATGCCCAGTACTCCAATATCCCAGTGCCCCTCCAGTGCTCCCAGTTCTCTTGGCATCCCTTCAGTACCCTTGGTCCCCGCCACAATGCTTGCAGTGACTCCCCCCAGAGCCTCCAGTGCTCCCAGCACACCAGGGGCTGGGAGCCATCCCCACTCCCCTGGGGGGCCCCATCCCACCCCCACGGGCACCGCCAGCCAGGCCCAGGGCGAGGAGGAGGGTCAGGGTGAGGAAACGGCGTTGGCAAACCCCGCGGCCGTTAACGAGGGTTTTTGAGTCGGGACAAAGCTGTAACGACGAGCTCTGGCGCATGCGGGGGGGGCACATACCCCCAGCCCTGTCCCGTCCCCCCAGAACCTCAGCAGAGACGGCACAGGGAGGCCAAGGCGTGGATGAAACTGCCTTTATTGAGAAAAATGGTTTGCTACAAATAACGTCATTGATTTTATTCTTCTTCAAAAAACAGTAGGTCTCGTTAAAAGTTCTAGATATGCAAAAAGTCACAGGGAACACACTGACGAGCGCGGCCGGCAGCGGGCAGAGCCGGACCCGACCCCGGGCAAAGCGGGGAGAGGCAGGAGCTCCCCACCTGGGCCTTAAAGTGCTTTACAAAAGCAGCCGTTGCTGCCCCTGCTCTGGCGTTGTGGGGCAGAAAGGAGGAGGAGGAGGAAGGAGGAAGGAGACAGAGGTTAACGGTGCTGTCCCGGAGCTCCCTGCAAGCGAGAGCTCAGAGGGAGGCTGCTCCAGGACCTGGGGGGTCCCAGCTGAGGCGGGGACAGGGAAACCCTCCCAGGTCCCTTTTGGGAGATGCCAGTGCTCCCAGTCCCACCAGCGACATCCCTGGGCTGGGCAGCACTAAGAGAAGATCCCATCCCTCCTCGCTCGCCCGGCTCAAGGGAGGGGAGCGAAGCAGCTCCAGGCCTTTCCCTGCCCTCTGCCAGGGGAGCAGACGGGCTCTGCCCGCTCCACGTAGGGCTGCCAGAGGCACAGGGCAGCTCACTGCCCCCAAATCACCCAGTACTATTTAAAAAGTAAAAAAAACCAAAACAAAACAAGAAGACAGTATTGCTAGAGCAGAGCTGGAGCCAGGTCTCAGATAAACCACCCAAGGGCACTTCTCCAAGGAGGAACACGCTCCCCACACCTCACCCTGCAGCTCCTTCACCGAGGGCTGATGTGTGTGACCCCAAAGGTTGGCAGGGTCCCCGCACCAAGCTCCTGTGTCCCCCAGCACCAGCCACGAGCCTTCAGATGGGACGTGGCTTCTACTGCATAGCGTGTGGGGCAGTGGGGGGGCCACCAGCCAGAGGAGATCCCCTTGCCACCCTCCACCAGCAGCAGGGAGGGCAGAGAGGGACGAGGGCGGGACAAGTCACCAGCATCTTGGAAATCAACATCTGCCCAGGTGTGCCCCGTTGCCAGGGAGAGGGAGACACGGTCCCTTATTTCAGGGACACAACGCTCCACGTCAGGGTCCCTCACAGCTCCCTCGGACAGAAACCCACTGCTCCAGCTCACACCACGCCCGGCACCACCCCGCAGCTCTGCCTGCAAGGGTTAAGCCACCAAAAACTCAACCTCCAGCAAAAGGTGCTGCTGCTCCCCCCGCGAAAAAAAGAGGCAGCTGGAGCTGCTCGTGCTGCTCTGACCCGGCCTCTCCTGCATCACCACCCGCCTGCGGAGAAACACGCCGACCAGGCCCAGAAATACCCGAAGAAAACACCCGTGTGCCTCCCACAGCCCCCCAGAATCCCACCCGGCAGCCCCAGGTCTGGCTCCTGCCTCCCGCCTGATATCAGATCCACAACGCGTTCCGTTCGGTTGGATTTTTTTAAAAAATATACTTTCTTAATAATGTTCCATAAAAATACTCTTGTCCCCGGTGGCGGATATTGCAGTGGGAAGAGTAACAGCTTCTGTTCCCGCTCTATAAAACGTGGAAAAGGCATCACGCCGATTGATGTAGAAAAATGCAAGAGCTCATTATCACAAGAGCCGGTACAAAACGAGGAAGGTGAGAATTTCACTGGACGCCGTCCCCGTGGACTCCCCCGAACCTGCTGCTGTCACGGGGCACATGAGGGCAACAGTCTCGCCCCAGGATTCAGCTCCTGCCTGCAGCATGGGGGCCAGGCCAGGCCGATGTCTCTGGAAACAGCCTCATAGTTTAAAAAAAGATGCTCCGTGCAGTTTTCCTTCCTTTTCCAAAAGGACGCGGACGATCAGAGTTTCAAACTAGAGTATTTCTGCGTAAAACACGTCGTAGTTTTACGTACCTACTCAATTGCAACAGAGAGCGTGAAGACAAATGGTGCCAAAAAGCATCTAATAATAAATAGATCTGGTTATAGGTATATACTCCGTATAGGGGTATGAAATGCCTAACCGAGGAATAATCCCAGCCCTTGGGCACCGACTCCTCTCTCCTCGCAGCGGCTGACGTCTCTGCTCGCTCACTGGTCCAGCGCGACGCTGAGGAGCCTCCACCTTCTTCAACAAGGTGGGGTTTGCCCAGAGAGGAGAGGGAAGAGAGGCAGCAGCAGGTCTCCGGGATGGGGTGGGGGGTTGACGAGTTCCCTGCCTCCCCGGCAGGAGGGCTGAGTGTGCAAAAAGGAGACAGGGTGGTGAAGGGGAGGGGTCCGAACCGATGCTCTGCAGTCACCCTCAGTTCTCGGAGAGTGACAGTGCCAGGGCAGCCTGCAACGCTGCCTCCTCGTCGATGTTATAGTCCTAAAACATTAAAAAAAAAAAAAAGGGTGGTCAGGAGAGCTGGCACAGCCAGGCCAGTCTCCATCAAGGAAGGGCAGCCACAGCAAGGAGCCCCCCCTGTTCCTTATCATCCCGGCGAGGCCATGAGCCTCCACCTCCTCCAGCACACAGGTCCCAGGAACCCTTCGGGGTGTCCTTGGGGCCCATGGTCCCCTCTCCTGCCTGGAATAAGGCAACATCAGCCCGGCCCTTGAACCTGACAGCGGGCAGGGATGAAACATGCCCAGGCCAGAGCTGCGGCCAAGGGGCAGAGCTTTCCAGCAAGGCTGTGGCTTCCCCAGCGCTCCTGCAACACAGCGATTGCTCCCTAAGTGGGGATATTTCCCTGTAAATAGCTGGGGGTCCCTTTCCCTGACATCTAACGGCCCTGCAATAAAAGCAAGATGCTAAAAAAACCTCCCCTTGGTCCCTGAGCCATCACATCCTCACCCCCACACAAGAGGGGTCATCGACCCCCCCCAAGCCCCAAGGCTGGGCTCTTCCCCTCCAACGACTTGTGAAGCCTCAAAGAAAAGGGCTTTTGTGTTACAGATCCTCAGGGGACGGGTTTACTGGAGCACACGGAGGAAAAAAACCCATCTTCAGGAGGAGCAGTAACATTTCCCTCTCCGGCTTCAGGGATGTTTTTCTGGTGTGTCTGATGACAACCAGCTCAAGCACCCCTGGGGCAGGTGGGGAGCCCAGCCCCACACCCGGGGGTGTCTCCTGAGTAGGGCTACACAGAATCCCAGAATCACCTGGGTTGGAAAAGCCCTTGCAGCTCCTCCAGCCCCACCATGACCCTCCCCCTGACCGTTCCCAACCCCACCAGATCCCTCAGCGCTGGCTCAGCCCGACTCTTCAACCCCCCCAGGGATCCCGGGGACTCCCCCCTGCCCTGGGCAGCCCATTCCAACGCCCAACAGCCCCTTCTGCACAGAAATCCTTCCTCAGAGCCAGCCTGACCCTGCCCGGGGCAGCTTGAGGCCATTCCCTCGGGGCCTGGCGCTGGGGCCTTGGCTCCAGAGACTCATCCCCCCTCTCTGCCCCCTCCTGGCAGGGAGTTGCAGAGGGCCAGGAGGTCTCCCCTCAGCCTCCTCTGCTCCAGACTGAACCCCCCCAGTTCCCCCAGCCGCTCCCCAGCAGACCTGTGCTCCAGACCCTGCCCCAGCTCCGTTGCCCTTCTCTGGCCACGCTCGAGTCATTCAATGGCCTTTTTGGGGTGAGGGGCCCAAAACTGAACCCCCTCACCGAGGGGCGGCCTCCCCAGTGCCAAGCCCAGGGCTCAGATCCCTTCCCTGTCCCTGCTGGCCACGCCAGTGCTGACACAAGCCAGGATGCCATTGGCCTTTTGGCCACCTGGGCACACTGCTGGCTCACATCCAGTCAGCTGGCAATCAACTCCCCCAGGGAGACACGTCTCCCCCAGAGCCCAGAGGAGGATCTGTCCCCTTCCCCTCCCGAGGGGGTGCAGAGTGGGACGGTCAGGTCCCGGCACGGGAAGGGAAGGGCTGGGTTCATCTCCCAGCCGCTCGCCCCAGCACACAGGGAAGACGACTCTGTCTGGGCGCGGGGCTGTACTCACCACGAAGGTGTCGTAGGAGAACTTGTGCCTGTGGAGGAGGTGCTGGAGAAAGTTGGCACTCTTGTAGCTGGGGTCCCCCCAGGGCATGGCTGAGCAGACTGGGCACACCTGCAGGCAGGGACAACGGGAAACCATGATACGTGGGCACAGACCCCCCCAGCTCTGCCTCTACCTCCCAGCGAGGTGAGCAGTGGTCCCCTCCCTTCTGACTGCGGGTGATCTGCAGAGAATGTGCTAAACAGGGGGTCCCTTGGCCCCCCCCCGAGCAGATCCCTCAGTGCACAGAGCCCCTGGCACGTGGCCCAGGCTGCTTTTAACCCACCGACAAGTTACACACCCACTCGAGAACTTCTGAGACAGTGCCAGAGCTGCAAATTCCCCATCTCAGCCAACCCAGCAAGGATGGGGAGAAGAAATCCAGCACCACCCGGGCTGCAGGCACAGAGAGATGGAGGCAGCTCGTTCCAGAGCAAACAGACGCCCGTCCCCACCTCCCATCAAAGGGATTTACAACAAACTAAACCAGCTGGAAATACAGCTGTTACGTGCAGCAGCAGCGCCGGTGGCCTTGGATGCAGCATCAGCTGGGGGGTATTTGGATTTCCAGGAGTTAACTGGAAAAAAAACCCAGCCCATCCTGGTGCCCCGGCATGGCTCACCACTTTGTTGGGGTCGTTGCGGTGGTTCTCCATGCAGTGCTTCACCAGTTCCTGCTGGTCCAGGTTCCGGGCCCCGCAGTACGGGCACACGAACGTCGAGCGATTGGGAATGTTGCTAAAGAGAGCAAGGATGAGCTCAGATCCCCCACGAAGGGACGGGATTAACTCCTTCCAAACTAACCAGCTGCCTCCTGCTCGGCTTTGTACCCCGGCAGACAGCAGCCCAGCCCAATCCCACCCCAGCCACAGGCTGAGCCACCCTGGTTTGGTCGGTCTTTCCTCCCACATCCCACAAAACACAAGGCAGCAGATGCCAGGAGGGAAAAGACACTGATGTTTCTCACTGCGATTGCCCAGGGGAAAGGAAAACCCACGCTTGGATTTTAGGGTTTGAAACGAAGATGGAGGGAAACACGGGTGCAGGCTGCAAGGAGGGAGACGTTTCCCTACCCGGCGCATGGTGGTACCTGGGGATGGGCTGGGATGTGGGGACAACGGGAACAAATTTGGGGCAGTTGGCCATCTGCTCCTGCACCTTCGCACAGGACGAGACGTGAGAGCGCATTTTTGCGAGGGTCACCTGGAGAAAAAGGAGAGAAGAAACGTTCCCTGAGGCTGCGACACCTTCCACAGCGCAGGAGCCGAGAGAGAGCGGTTTTGGTCGACGCTGGTCTGCGCAGGATGACCCGCATCGGCGTGGAAATGCTGCACAGCCCGTGCTTCCTCACAGGACAGAGGTTTGGGGTTGTGTGCTCGCTGCACGTGTCCCCAGAGGTCACACAAGAGCCACCTAGGCTGCATTATTGTAGCACTGGCTCTATTTTCCTTTGCAAAGGAGGAACTGCTGATGGGCAGAAACCTCCGACTGCTCTGACACCATATGCGATCGTTCGTGGGCACTGTCAGGGAATCCCAGAATCACCCGGGTTGGAAAAGCCCTTGCAGCTCCTCCAGCCCAACCATGACCCTCGCCCTGACCATTCCCAACCCCACCAGATCCCTCAGCGCTGGCTCAGCCCGACTCTTCAACCCCTCCAGGGATCCCGGGGACTCCCCCCTGCCCTGGGCAGCCCATTCCAACGCCCAACAGCCCCTTCTGCACAGAAATCCTTCCTCAGAGCCAGCCTGACCCTGCCCTGGGCAGCTTGAGGCCATTCCCTCGGGGCCTGGCGCTGGGGCCTTGGCTCCAGAGACTCATCCCCCCTCTCTGCCCCCTCCTGGCAGGGAGTTGCAGAGGGCCAGGAGGTCTCCCCTCAGCCTCCTCTTCTCCAGACTGAACCCCCCCAGTTCCCCCAGCCGCTCCCCAGCAGACCTGTGCTCCAGACCCTGCCCCAGCTCCGTTGCCCTTCTCTGGCCACGCTCGAGTCATTCAATGGCCTTTTTGGGGTGAGGGGCCCAAAACTGAACCCCCTCACCGAGGGGCGGCCTCCCCAGTGCCGAGCCCAGGGCTCAGATCCCTTCCCTGTCCCTGCTGGCCACGCCAGTGCTGACACAAGCCAGGATGCCATTGGCCTTTTGGCCCCCTGGGCACACTGCTGGCTCACTATCAGTCAATTAACCCCCCCCAGTCCCTCTCTGACCGGCAGCTCTCCAGCCACTCCTCCCCAGGCCTGTAGCCCTGCTGGGGGTTGTTGTGGCCCAAGGGCACCCCCGGCATTTGCCCTCAGTGAAACTCCCCCAGCTGGGCTCAGCCCATGGCTCCAGCCTGGCCAGGTCTCCCTGCAGAGCCTCCTCACCCTCGAGAGATCAACACTGACACCCAACTGGGTGTCATCTGCAAACTGACTGAGGGTGCACTCAACCCTGTTGTCTAGATCATCAATAAGATGTAACAGGGAGTTACAAGCAGCTCCCCAAAGTTAAAGGAAGCCAGAAAGCGCCTCAGTGGAGACACACCGTGAATCACAGCTTTACAGCCGGTCCCTGAAGCGTCCCAGACCAGACTGTGGTGGGCTGGGCCATGCCACGCTGCTGGTTCAGCTTCCCCCTGGCTGTTGGAATTCCAGCACCTTAGAGCTAAATCCTCACCCTCATTAGGAGCAGCAGCAGAGCTGATTTGCCTCAGCCTCTCCTGCCTTGCGGAAAAACCTCAGCCTGCTTCTGAAGGTCCCCAATGTCTAATAACAGCTCCAGTCTGATGAAAGGGAGCGAGAAGAGAGTGCCTTCATCTTCGCCTGGCTCACGGTGCCAGCCGTGACTTGCTGGCACAGTCTGGGGACCCGCTGAACCAGGGGACTCTGCAAACCCAACTCTGGAAAGCAAGCGACCTCCCTCTCCCGGCACCACGGCTGCGGGATCCGAACGCTGTGCCCGCACAGGATGGGAACAGGCAGCCTTCCCCCATGAGCTTTACCTTCTTGCTGCAGCCTCTGCAGGGAGCCTTGTAGGACGAAAGCTGCTTCTCCACACTGGAAGCTTTTTCCACCTTCTTGGGGTCGAAGGGCATGCGGCAGAGCGGGCAGAGTGGGGACGGCACTTGCAGGCAGGGCTGTAGACACTCCCCACAAAACCTGGGGGCACAGAGAGCAACAATGGGTGGCCCAGCAGCATCCCAGCCCCGGAGGAGGAGGAAGAGGAGGAGGAGGAGGGGGAGCAGGACCCCAGCCCCGGGACACACCCGCTCTCAGGGACTACCTGTGCGCCCTAGGCTGCAGGGCAGCCCCAAAACGCAGAGATCTGCATCCTCACTGGGAGAACTGGCCAGAACTGGGAGGTTGGGAGAGGGGACCAGGAGGTCTGGCACAGCCCAAGCCCTGAAGAAGCTCCTTGGATGCGCAGCCGGGGTGCAGACAACGCTGCTGATCCGAGACCCATGGCTGGGAGTGGATTTGAACAGAGCCAAAAAAAACCCAAAAAAAACGGTGCCAAGGATCCAGGCTGCACAGGAATAAAACAAGCGAGTGCCTTGGAGCCCGGCTCACCTCCTTTCAAGGTCCTTATGCCCGCAGGAGTGCGGATGAGAAATCAAAGCAGCAGAGAGGAAGCGCAGGAAGGAACCCCCGGGCAGGAGGCAAAGCAGCTGGGTCGCCACAAAGCCAATTGTCAGTGTCCCCAACCCCTCCGCCTGCCCTACCCAAGTCGTGTCACCCAGGATGGGGGAAGGAAACGCTGCTAAACCTCTGCTCTGGCATGGGGGGCGGGTCATGGTGTCCCTTCTATCATCCCCGGCCCCAATCAAGCTGAAGGGGGTGCGGGGAAGAGTGAGACTGTGCTGGGGCACCGAGCAAAGCCACGGCCTCAGCGGGGTCCAAGGTGTCTCTGAAACCCGGTATGAAAGGAGGCCAAGGTGTCACCGAAACACTGGGGTGACAAATGGACCCCAGCTCCCCATGGCAGTGTCCCCCGGGTGTCCTCTCCCTGGGTACTTGGGGCTACAGGAGCAGGGCACAGCACCCATGGGGGTCAGGGCAGGATTCCCACCCAGGTGTGACCCCAGCCAGCACTGCCAGGGTCAGGGTGCTGGGAGCAGAGTTTGTGGGAGATCCTGGGGGCAGGAACCGGGTCTGGGTGCAGAGGGAGAAGGGGGCTGGGGTCCAGGCTGGGGGACAGGACAACACCCAGCTCCCTGGGAGGGAAAGGGGTTCAGGATGGGGGGAGAAAGGGTTCAGTGCTAGCAGAGCTGCTGGGCGTGAGAAGTGGGGCCAAGCACCACCCGGAGGGTGGGATGGGGGCCCTGGCACTGGGCTGGGGGTGTCGGTACCAGGCTGTGCGGGGTGAGATGGAGGGTCCTGGTACTGAGCTGAAGGGAGGAGGAAGAATGGGGGTCCCAGCACTAGGCTGGGAGGGAGGGTCGAGTGTCAGCTCGAGGAGTGGGCTGGGGGTCCCTGTACTGGGCTGGGGGGGGGGAGATGGGGGTTCCCACACCGGGCTGAAGGTGCCGGACTCGGGGGGGGGATAGATGGGGACCCCAGTGCCGGCTGGGATCACCGTGCAGAGGCCCGGAGTGAGCCCGGTTGCAGGGAGGCGCCCGGCGGACCAGGCCCCGGGGGCTGGGTTGGGCCAGGCCGGGGGGGGGGGGGGGTCCCCGCCGCCCCCGCCCCGGTCCCCGGCTCACGTGTGGCCGCAGCCCGCGATGCCGACGGCGCGATGGAAAACCTCCAGGCAGATGGGGCAGCTGAACTGAGCCTCCAGCGCCTCGGCGGCGGGGCCGGCGGCGGGCGACGGCCGGGGAGACCCGCCCGGGGCCTGAGGCCGCTGCGCCGCCGCCACCAGCAGGCTGCGGAACATGGCGGCGGCCGAGGGGGGGCGGGCGCGGGGCTCTGACGTCACCGCGCGCTCTTGCGTCATCACTGCGCGCCGGGAGCGGAGCGGGCCGGGGCCGCCATGTGCGAGGCGGCGCGGGACGATGGGGGAGGGTGCGGGGCGGACCCCGCACCGGCACGGCGCCGCCGCGGCCACGGACACAGGTGGGAGCCCGAGCCGGGACCCGGGCTGGTTCCCCGGGGACGCTCCCGGAACCCCCTGGGGTAACCCGCGCCGGTACCTCCCTCCGTATCCCCTCCGTGCTGCCTCCGGTACTGCGCCCCGTGTCCCCCCGGTGCTACCCTCGGTAACCCCCTCCGTATCGCCTCGGTAGCCCTCTGGTTTCGTCCCCGACATCCCTCGGGTAACTCCCGGTGCTGCTTCTGGTGCGCCCCCCGGTGCTGTCCCCGGTATCCCCTCCGGTGCTGTCCAGCTCGGTGCTCTCCCGGTATCTCCCAGTACTGTCCCCAGTATCTCTCCGGTATCTCCCGGTGCTGCCTCTGGTGCCCCCTCCGGTGCTCTCCCCCCCGGTGCTGTCCCCGGTATCTCTCCAGTACCCCCCGGTGCTGCCCCTCCCAGTGCTCTCCCCGGTATTCCCCAGTACTACCCCAGTGTCCCCCCGGTACTGCTCCCATTGAC
Organism: Athene noctua; assembly: GCF_965140245.1. Lineage (NCBI taxonomy): Eukaryota > Metazoa > Chordata > Aves > Strigiformes > Strigidae > Athene > Athene noctua. The sequence goes on from NC_134045.1 coordinate 25,895,760, forward strand.
CCCTCCGATATCCCTCCGCCCCGGTGCTGCCTCCGGTACCCCCCGGTGGTGCCCGGTGACCGCCCGTGTCCTCACAGCCACCCGCAGCCCTGCGTGAAGTGCGGGCAGGGCTCTGCTGCCCTCGTCATCCGCCTCGGGGACGCCTTCTGCCGGTGAGGGACCAGGACGGGGGGTGCTGCGTGTGGGGACACGGGGTTTGGGGACATCGGGTCTCTGGGACATCAGGGCTTGGGGACATTGGGTCTCAGAGACATCGTGGCTTGGGTTTATCAGGTCTTGGGGACATCATGGCTTGGGGACATCGGGTCATGGGGACATCATGGCTTGGGGACATCAGGTCTTGGGGACATTGGGTCTTAGGGACATCAAGGCTTGGGGACAGCAGGCCTTGGAGACAAGGCTTGGGGACATTGGGTCTTAGGGACATCAAGGCTTGGGGACAGCAGGCCTTGGAGACAAGGCTTGGGGACATCAGGTCTCGGGGACATCAAGGCTTGAGGATCTTGGGTCTCTGGGACATAGGGACTTGGGGATGTTGAGTCTCTGGGACATCAAGGCTTGGGGACAGCAGGTTTTGGGGACTTTGGGTCTTAGGGACATCAAACCTTGGATACAAGGCTTGGGGACAGCAGGGCACAGGAATATTGTGGCTTAGGGACATTGGTTCTCCAGGACACTAAGGTTTGAGGTGACATGAAGGTCTAGGGACATTGGGTCTCTGGGACATCCTGGCTTGGGGTTATCAGGTCTTGGGGACATTGGGTCTCAGGGACATCAGGGCCTGGGGACAGGGTGCTCAGGGCCGTGTCCCCGCAGTGGCTGCTTCCGTGAGTACTTTGTGCACAAGTTCCGTGCGATGCTGGGCAAGAACCGCGTCATCTTCCCGGGAGAGAAGGTACCAGCAGGGGGGGGACACACAGATGTCACGGGGGGGAGGACAGGACACCTGGGTGGTGGCACCAAGGCCGGTGACCTTCCTTCATGTCCCTACAGGTGCTGCTGGCGCTGTCAGGGGGGGCGGCCTCCGGTGCCATGCTCCGGCAGGTCCAGGAGGTGAGAGTGGGAGTGATGGGGGGGGGTTGGAGCTGGGGGGGGTGTCACGGCTCAGCCACCCCCCTCACCCTGCACCTCTGCCAGGGGCTGAGCCGGGAGACGGCCAAGAGGCTCCGCTTCGTCCCCGGCCTCGTCTATGTTGACGGTAAGAATTCACCTCACTGCCTTTTTGCCACCGTGTCCTGCCAGGGCTGGGGGTCCCCAAGAAGCCCAGCGAGGCTGTGACACCCCCGGGGAGGGGCTGGGTGTCCCCTCCTCACCGTGGCGGTGGCCCTGGCATTGCCCACTCGCCTGGCAGAGGGAGCGGTGCGGGGACAGAGCCTGGCACAGCGGGAGCAGAGCCTGGCCCATGTGGAGACCCTGCTGCGGGCAACCGGCTTCCCCTACCACCTAGCCCACCTGGAGCAGGTACGGGGATGGCGGCAGGGGACACGCTGGGGTGGGGGCACACTCCTGGCTGCCCCCAACCCCACGCTGGGGTCCGTGTCTGTCCCGCAGGCGCTGGAGCTGCCCGCATCCATCTTGCGGCCGGGGCCGGAGGGGCCCGGTGAGGCCAACCCCTCCTACAAGGAGGCTGTGGAGGGCTTCATCCAGCAGCAGCGGCAGGAGGGGGACGATGACGGTGGCACCTCGCTGCCTGGTGGCACCCAGGAGCTGCCCCCCGATGCCCCCCGCTTGCCCGCCGCTGCCCACACCCAGGAGCTGCTGCGGCTCTTCGAGGCCGTGGAGACGCCGACGGCGAGAGAGGAGCTGCTGCAGATGCTGCGGTGAGGGACCGATCCTGCCCGGTGCTGGCACCACACACGGCGTGCTGGCTCTGAGCCCGTGTCCCCTGGTTCCCCAGGACCCACCTGATCCTGCAGACAGCCCGGAGCAGGGGCTACACCAAAGTGATGACGGGCGAGAGCTGCACCCGCGTGGCCATCAAACTCCTCACCAACCTGGCGCTGGGTCGCGGCGCCTTCCTCGCTGTCGACACGGTGAGCAGCCTGACAGCACCCTGTCCCCGACCTGGGGACAACTGGCCTGGCCTGGAGGGGTGACGTGATGCTGGGGGAGGGGGTCGAGGTCATGTTTTATGAGGACTGGCTGAGGAACTGGGGGGTTCAGTCTGGAGCAGAGGAGGCTGAGGGGAGACCTCCTGGCCCTCTGCAACTCCCTGCCAGGAGGGGGCAGAGAGGGGGGATGAGTCTCTGGAGCCAAGGCCCCAGCGCCAGGCCCCGAGGGAATGGCCTCAAGCTGCCCAGGGCAGGGTCAGGCTGGCTCTGAGGAAGGATTTCTGTGCAGAAGGGGCTGTTGGGCGTTGGAATGGGCTGCCCAGGGCAGGGGGGAGTCCCCGGGATCCCTGGGGGGGTTGAAGAGTCGGGCTGAGCCAGCGCTGAGGGATCTGGGGGAGTTGGGAACGGTCAGGGGGAGGGTCATGGTTGGGCTGGAGGAGCTGCAAGGGCTTTTCCAACGAGACAATTCAGTGATTCTGGGTTTTTGTCGGACAGGGCTTTGCAGACAACCGCCACGGCGACGTGATGGTGGTGCGGCCCATGCGGGAGTACACGGCCAAGGAGATCGCCTTCTACAACCACTTCTTCGACGTCCCCACCGTCATCACGCCGCCCCTCCCCACCAAGGTAGGGGTGTCCCCTGTCCCACGTTGAGGGAGGATCCCAAGCTTCCTGTCCCCACAGTGGGGATGGGACCCCCCATCCTGCCCTGCCCTCTCCGCTCGCTCCCCCAGCACCGGGAGAAGCCCAGCATCCACCGCCTGATAGAGCGGTTCCTCCTGGGGCTGCAGGAGGATTTCCCTTCCACCATCAGCACTGTCTACCGGTACGGCAGTCCGCCGGGGTGAAACGGGGGGGTTTGGGGGTGCGTGGGGTGTACCCACTTAGCTCCCAACGTTGGCTGCAGGACGGGTGAGAAGTTGAGCCCGGCTCCGGCCCAGGCGAGCAGCGAGTCCCAGCGCTGCCTGCTGTGCCTGTGCGCCCTGGACATCGCCGGGGGTGAGTTGGGGGGCAAGGGGGGGGGTGATTTGGGGGGGCAGCCATGCACCCCCTAATCACACCTCTGGCTCTTGTAGAGGAGGAGCTGGCCCTGGAGCCCACGCTGATCACGGAGGAGCCAGAGCCGGTGGGGAATGGGTGCTGCCAGGACACCCCGACAGCGGGGTGAGTGTGTGGGCACCGTGGCCACCATGCCGGCACTGTGGCCACCACGGTGGCACTGCTGAGAGTCCCTGTCCCCCCCAGGGCTGAGAGCAAAGCTGCCTTCATCCCGCTGCTGTGCTACAGCTGCCGCCTCACCTTCAAGGAGCTGGTAAGGCTTTTTTGGGGGGGGTGGGCAGCGGGGTGGATGTCCTGGGGATCAGGGGGTTCCCCATCCCCACGGCCCCTCTCTTGCAGGGTCCCCTCGCCACGCTGCCACCCTACGTGCGCGCCGAGGCCCAGCGCAGGATCCGCAGGTGGGATGGGGAGGGTGGGGGTCCCCTACCCGCTGGTTCAGCCCCCCCCACCCCAGTGCTGTGTCTATCCAACCACACCCTGTGTCTGTCTGTCCCTTGCAGAGCAGAGACACAGCAGCGGAGCCAGGAGGTCCCGCTGGAGGACGGGGAGCCCGGCAAGAGCTGAAGGGGTTGGGGACAGTGGGGGACACAGACCCCCACCCCTCTGGGGCATCGGTGGGGCAGGGTGCCACCCCCCTGCCAGAGATGCCCCATAGGCTGGTGGGGAACCAGAGCTCCGGGGGACACCCAGCACCCAGGCAGCTGCTTTTACACCCCGTTTTGGTTACAGCCGGGGGGCAGGGAGACCCCCCAGCCCCCCCGTTTGGCAGGGGCCAGGGGTGCTGGTACCCCCCGGAGCAGCAGGTCTTTGGCCTCATCCCATATCCCCTTCCCTGCCCCAGCTGCACATCGACCGGGGAGGCCTCAGCTTTGTTTTATTAGATATCTGTATAAATAAACCATTTGAATTAATAAAAAAAAAAAACAAAACCAAAGTCACAACGAGTGTCTAGAGTCCGGCTGGGGCTACCAGCTCCCCCCACCACCACCACCCTCGGTTAGGGGGGCCATGACCCAGGGCCCCCCCATCCTGGGGCTGGGGCGCTATTGCTTTTGAGTTCAACCTGGTTCTGGAGCGGGGCTGGGGGGAGCAGGGAGGGGGCACGGGCTGGCTCCTGACCCCCCCACATTTCTTTTGCCCAGCAGCCAGGGGGTACCCAGTGGGTTTGGGGTGGGGCAGGGCGTGGGGGGGAAGCTCCTGTCCCCCGCCCCGCCCTGGGAAGGCACAACGTGGTTTCCGCAGCTCAGCCGGCTTCAAAGCAACGTTAAGAAAAACATCCTCCCTAAAAGCGAGCGCTGAGCACCCTGCGGCCCACTGCCTCCCCCGGCAGGATACGGCCCCAGCGCGGGGGGGGCTGGTTAAGGCATTGGCGGTGATGTCCCCAGGATGGGGGTCAGGGGGGTGGGGGGGGGGGCAGAGGAGCCCAGAGCCCCTTCCCCTTACTCCTTCTCCCGCGTCCACTTGATCATGGTCTCGGGGGAGCGGTAGAGGAAGATGAGCTTGGCGTAGAGCTCTTCCTCCAGCTCCAGCTCGCCCGTCTCCCGCACCAGGAAGATGTCCTGGCACAGCTTCAGGATCCGGTCCACGCACGGCAGCTCCTCGAACATGATGGAGTGTGAGATCTCGCTGAAGAAACCCCGCACGAACTTCCCGATCACCAGCACGATGGAGACGTACAGCCCCATAATCCTGCAAATAGTTGGGGGCGGGGGGAGGGAAGATACATCCTATATCCCCCCCCCAGCCTCACACCCCTTCTGGGGTGCAGGCAGATCCCCCCCCACCCCCTGCCCTTCCTTCACATACCCGTAACCAGCCAAGAAGCCCAAGCTGGGGGGGCTGACTTTATCGTTGAAAATAACCATGGGGAGGATGTTGCCATCGTGGGGGGGGTCCTCCTTCTTCAGCCGCACCACCCACCACTCCAAGAAGCTGTCACCCCCTCGGCCGGCCCCCGCCCGCTCCCGTTTCAGCTGCACCTCCACGTCCAGGTAGCTGTCCTCCCCATCTGCATGGCGGGGGGGGCACTGTCAGGGCACAGCCCGGCTGCTGCTGTGCCCTCAGCACTGATTTTTTTTTTTTGAGGGGGGGTGGGCAGGGACGGGGACACACGGTGGGGCGCACCTGGCAAGAGCTGCTTGACGGGGTGGGCTTCGGGGCCGTTGGGCGCCCGGATGTATTTGGGGAAGAGTTTGGGCACTTGCCTGTAAGAGAGTAGGGGGGTGAGTAAGGAGGTGGGGGAGTAACAAGCATGAGGAGAAGGGGGGGGGGGGGGTCCAGCCTCCCGTCCCCTCCCTGGGGACACTCACACGGGGGTGTCGCGGGTGCCCTGCAGCAGCTGGGCCAGCTCCAGGCGCTGGGGCGCGCCAGGCTGCAGGTCGGTGGTGTGTTTGTCGAAGGTGTGTTCCACCGTCCCCCCCTTGCCCAGGTCCCTGCGGAAAGCACAGCCTGAGCGTTTGGGGGGGTGCAAGCAGGGATTTTAAAAAAAAAAAAACAACAACAAAAAAACCCAAAACCACAACCCAACCCTCACTGGTAGTACCTCTGGAAGGTCCAGGTGAGGCGGAGGGTGATGTCGGAGGAGCCGTTTTGTAGCTCCCGGCGCATCTGCTCCCGGCTGGGGGGGCTGATGCTCCAGAGCGAGCCCGAGCTGCCCTCGATGCGGGCCGTCACGATGTCCTCGTAGCCGTACAGCGTGATGAACTGCATGGCCACCTGCCAACGGGGAGGGGGGGACACACAATTCATCCCCCCGGCTCAAGGATAACCCCACGCCGGGGCACTGCCAGTTCTGCCAGCTCACCCCCCCCCAGCCGCCCTGCCCAGCAGGATGGAGCAAGGTGGGGGGATTTGAAGGCCGGGGGGGGGGTGTGGGATTTACCGGCTGCCTCTCAAACCGGTTGGTGAGGGCTTCGTAGTCCTGGGGGGTGAAGGGCTGGATGGATTGCTGCTGGGCGCTCATGGTGAACAGGGGCTGTGGGGGGACGAGGTGCCATCAGCCACGCAGGGGACCCCAGCATCCGCGCTGGGCACCCAGCCCCCCCTCTGCATCCTCACCTCATACCCCCCCAGCTTGAGGGTGACGGTGACGTCGATGGGGTGATTCACAACGCCCACCACGGAGCGCACCAGAGACATGAAGAGCAGCGGGAACCAGATGATGGCCACGAGGAAGAGGATGATGAGGCCCCCCATGCCGTACTTCACGATCTTCTTCTTCTTCTGCCCCTTGGGCTGGGGGTATTTCTGGGAGGGGGGAGACAGTACGCGGTGCCAGGCAGGCCTGGGGGAACCCCAAGCAACAAGAGGCTTATTGGGGGGCCCTTCCCAGCACGGCAGGGCCGTACCTTCTCCGTCTCGCGGCTGCACTTGATGATGAAGATGTTGGCGTAGATGTCCTCCACGCACATCCAGTTGGAGAGGGACAGCGTGGTGTCTGTCCAGACCCAGTCCATGACGGCCCGCAGCTCCACCAGGAAAGGCACGAGGCGAAACCTGGGGGGGACACGGGGAGAAGGGGCTGGTACGGCACCCTCTGGGCAGCTGGGGGGCCGTGGGGAGCCACACTGTACCCCTGGAAGAGGAAGAGGTTGAGGTGGTTGTATTTCTTGGTGAGGAAGTTGCCCAGGATGCGGGTGGGGTAGCCGCAGCGGATCTGGTAGGCCGATAATGAGAAGTAGATGCACTTCACGAAGTACCACAGCTGGGCCACCGTGTTGAGGCTGAACAACCTGCAGGAGGAAGGTGTCACCCCTCCGGCCACCTTCCCGCTCAGGTTGGGCCACCACATTGGTGACACAAAGGTGCCACCCTAGGGGTGAGGGACATCTTTGAGGGATCCTCGGTACCTCTCGGTGACAGCCGGCAGGATGAAGAACATCCAGAGGTGGATGCTGAAGACCAGGATGACCTGGAAGATGAGCTTGCCCAGCACAGTCTTGCGGAGGTAGAGCGCGCGGTCGATGACCATGGTGGTGAACTGGATGAGCAGCATGACCAGGAAGGCCTCTGGCACTTGGTCATCCGACAGCGAGGAGGTGATATCCGCGGCCGCCGTGTGTTTCTGGGGATGCAGGAGAAGTCAGGGGACAGCCCGGCCTCACCCCGTGGTGGGACCGACCTGTCGCTGCCCTGCGGGAACCCCCCTGCTCACCCCAAAGGCCCAGAAGCCGAAGATGATGATGATGAAGTCAACCACGTCAGCCAGGAACATGAAGGCGTAGACGTCGGTGGCCGCTCGGTGCTGGGTGTGCAGGATGTCCCGGAAAAACCTGCGCACCGGCTGGTACATGTTCTGTGCCCTGGAGGGGACAGAGGGGACAGAGAGGGGTGACCGGGGGCTGCACCCCGCATCACCCCCCCCCCAGCCAGCACCGCGGGGCACTCACATGGTGAGGAAGAAGAGCTTGACCCGCAGCCCAAACGCCTTCAGCTTCTTCTGAGCGTGGCTCTGTTTTGCCTCTTCCTCCTCCTCTTCCTCCTCCTCCTCCCCCTCCCCTGCGAGTGAGGCACAGTGTGGGTGACAATGTGGGTGACAGCAGGGCCGCATCCTGCCCGGGCCCAGCACCCTTCTATCCGGGGGGTGCCAGCCTTGCCCCTCACCAAGGTGCAAAACTGGTGCTCACCTTCCTCCGGAGCTGCCTCCGGCTGCTTCTTCCCCCGCCTCCTCTTCCTCCTGAAGCGCAGCTGCGTGGCCCTGGCCTCCTCTTCCTGCCCCACGGCATCACCCTCTGGCTCCGGCCCCACGGCTGCACCCAGTGCCCCCGGCTCTGCCAGCGCCTCCGTCCCTTCCTCACCCGACGCTGCCTCCTCCCGCCTCTCCTCCTCTTCCTCATCCTCCACCCGCTCCGCCTCCGCTTTCTTCTTGGGGAAGGGGTCCTCCTCGTGGTCCCACAGCCCGTAGGACTGGGGAGGGCCGTGGTCAGGGCGACGGGGTCCTGATGGCCCCCCCCAGCCCCATCCCACAGCACCCCAAGGACCCAACCAGCAACAGGTGCCTTGGGTGGAAACCAAGGCCGCGCCCCCAAGCACCCACTGGGTGCTCTCCAGAGCCTTCATCCCCCCCAGGAGCACCTCCAGCCCCCGGGGGACGCCCACCCGGGTGGCGCCGGCTCCCCAGGGCTCACCAGCAGCAGGGAGCGATGGAAGAAAAGCGCCAGGAGCTGGATGAGGTCGTATTTGATGTAGCGGTCGCTCTTCTCCAAGCCCAGGATGCGGGGGGGGAAGAAGGGCTTCCCCTCGTTGCGTACCAGCATGGCGTAGCCGTTCCAGGGGAAGAACCCGAACTGGAAGAGGTATTTCACCACCACCATCACCTGCGGGGACGTTGAGGGTCAGCGGGTGGCAGCCGGGGGCCGGGTGGCATCGTCCCCCTCGGCGGTCACCCCTTGCCAACCTCGGTGAAGATGATGGCGGTCATCCAGAAGCGTTTGCTGGGCCGGGGGATGGAGAGCATGGCCCAGAGGAAGACGAGGATGGGCAGGAAGAGGGAGATGACGGAGGCGGTCACCATGTTGTTGAGGATGATGATGAAGTAACAGAGCAGCTCGGAGTGGGCGGCCACGCAGAGGTACCCGGCCAGCAGCAGCTTCAGGAACCGGTTGTGGGAGCGATAAAACTGCTCCGACTCTTCCAGCTCGGGGAAGTACAGGCGCCTGCGGGGCGCAGGGGGGTGAGCTGGCCCTGCCACCCCCCCATCCTCATCCCCATGTCCCAGGGGGGGTGAGCTGGCCCTGTCACCCCCCCATCCTCATCCCCATGTCCCGGGGGGGGTGAGCTGGCCCTGTCACCCCCCCATCCTCATCCCCACAACCCAGGGCGGGGGGAGCTGGCTCTGTCACCCCCCAGCCCCATCCCCACCGTCCCCACGTCCCCATACCTGCTCAGGAGGAGCTCGCTGGCCGTCCGGCTCCGGTTCTGGGGCAAGGCCAGGAGTTCCCGAGACCCAGCCACGTTGTCCTGGGACCCCCAGGTTGTCACCTGCTCCTGCTCCTGGGTGTCGGCGGGCTGCGGGTATCCCCCCGGGGCGGGGGTGGCTCCTTGGTGCCCGCTGGGGACAGCACGGGGACAGGGGTGAGCCCCGTGCCCCCCGCCAGCCCTTGCCCGCGGTGTTGCCGGCTGCCCCCTCGGGGGGTATCTATGCACCTGCCTGGAAGCGACGCCGTTTTGGGGGTCCACCCCCCCAGCCCCCCGCGGGCTCAGCTCCTCGGGGGGCTCCTCCAGCGGCGGCAGGTAGAGCTCATCCAGGAGCCCGCGGTGCACGTTCTCTCCCTGCAGCAGGGCGGGGGGGTCAGTAAATACCACCGCGGTGCTGCCACTCCCTCCCTGTGCCCCCCCCCGCCGGTGTGTGTGTGTGTGTGCGTGTCCCCAAGCCCGGGGCTCACGGTGGCCAGGCGGCGCGTGAGGACGTATCTCTCGAGGCGCAGGACTGCGGACATGTCGGCGTGCTCCCGGGTGCAGGCGTCCAGCCACTGCGTCAGCCCGTCCACCATGGCCCGGCACAGCACCCACAGGAACCGCAGGGTGTTCAGCGCCCGCTGCACCACGTTGCTCCGCTCTGCCGGGGCGAGGGGAGAGGCAGGGGGGTCACTTCATGCCCGCTCAGACCCCCCACCACCACCCCCCTTGTGCTGCCCACCTACCGGAGCCTTCCTCCTCCTCTTCCTCCTGGACTTCGGCCTCTTCAGGCACCTCCAACTCCTCCTCCCTCCCTCCGTTTTCCCCTGCAAGGGTCAGACCCCCCCGGGGAAGGGGTAGCACCAGCTCAGCAGAGGCTGAACATCATTTCTGGCCCCCACTGGGTTTCTCCCACCCATCGCCCCGGCCCCGATTCATCTTAAAAACCAGCGCAACCCCATTGTAGCCATCAGAGAGTCCACACGCCCCTCAGGGACTGAGGTGATGCCCTCTTATGGGATGCCGATCGCTGCCAGGGCAAACAGCGGGCAAAGGGCAGGGCTGTGTCCCCTCCTGCCCCCCCCCCCCAGCCCCATTTTGGGGTGAGCCAGACCCACCTGCAGCAGCCTCGGCGCCAGGGGACTCCGGCTGCTCCCGCTGCCGCAGCGCCGTCCTGGTGTTGGTCACCCAGGCCTGGTAGGCGAGCTGGCAGGGGACAGGAGCCATCAGCACCCTGCGGGCACCGCCAGCCCCCCCCAGCCCCCCCAACCTCAGCCACGCTCACCTGGAAGGCGCTCTGCCTGCTCGGCCGTGGCTCCTCCGGCACCGCCGCCTCCTCCTCCTCCTCGCTGTCCGACTCGAAGAGGAAGTATTCCCCTGAATGCAGCACTGCGGGGGTGACATGGGGTGTCACAGCACGGCTGGCGACATGGCACGGGGTGTCACAGCATGGCTGGTGACACGACACGGGGTGTCACGGCATGACAAGTGCCCAGGGGCACAGCATGGGGTGTCACGATATGGCCAGTGCCCAGTGTCACAATAGAAGGTGTCATGGCACAGCTGGTGCCATGGCACAGAGTGTCACGACATGGCCAGCGCCCAGTGTCACGATACGGGCTGTCATGGCACAGCCACCACCTCCCCAGGGCTCTCCGCCTGACACAGCGATGCCAGCACGGCACCGAGGACACCTGTGGGTTCCTCCTTTGGGGACAAAGACCCCCACATCCCTCACACGGGGTCCCTCCATCGCCGGCGTTCAGGGACAACCGATGCTGGTGACCCAAACCCAGCCCAGCACCCCCAGTCTGACACCCCGTTAGTGTTGGGGACACGGAGAAGCCCCGGTTAGTGCCCTGCGGCCGAGCACGGGGACGGGGGACATGCAGGACGTCACCTTGCCGAAAGCACCGTCACCACCGCTCCCCGCGGGTGTTAGCGGCCCCTGGCGGAGGGACCTTGCCGAGGGGCTGCACCCCCATTACGGCCCCATGCCGGGGCAATACCTGCGGCGTGGTCTAACCATGGCCGCCACCACCGCTCCCTCTGCCGGGAAGGGTCCGCCGGGCCGCCGGGCGCTGTGGAACGGCAGATGGGGGAGCTGAGAACGGCCACGCTCGGCGCACCCACCCCCGGCACAGGGGCGAGCTGCTGGCGCTCGGAATTGGGGCCAGGGGTGGGCTGGGGGTGTTCACCACAACGCTCCGTGGGGCTTCACCAGGTGTCGGCGATGGGTTGTGGTCATACCGCTGTGCCCAGAAAGGGGTTGGGGGGGACGGGAGGGACCCCCCCTCCGGGTCTCACCTGGCCTGGCCTCATCCTGCCCCTCACCGGTGCCGCCAGGCAGCCGCTCCTGGTGGTATTTCTCCTGCTTGGCTCGGATCCGCTCCATCCTGCCGGGCAGAGGCTGCTGTGGAGCCCGCTCCCCCAAACCACCCCCTACCCCAGGGGCACCCCCATCCACCCCACCCACACCAGAGTACCCCAAGGGTCCCAAGTGCCCCCCCAAAACCCACTCACTGCCGCTTCAGCTGGGCCAGCGACTTCTTCTCGGCGAGCCGGTGGGAGCGCATGCTCTTCACAGCGCTGGCCTTGAACAGTGCAACACCCCTGCGGGGAGGGCGAGAGGGTGAGGGGGTACCACAGAATCACAGAATCACCCGGGCTGGAAAAGCCCTTGCAGCTCCTCCAGCCCCACCATGACCCTCCCCCTGACCGTTCCCAACCCCACCAGATCCCTCAGCGCTGGCTCAGCCCGACTCTTCAACCCCCCCAGGGATCCCGGGGACTCCCCCCTGCCCTGGGCAGCCCATTCCAACGCCCAACAGCCCCTTCTGCACAGAAATCCTTCCTCAGAGCCAGCCTGACCCTGCCCTGGGCAGCTTGAGGCCATTCCCTCGGGGCCTGGCGCTGGGGCCTTGGCTCCAGAGACTCATCCCCCCTCTCTGCCCCCTCCTGGCAGGGAGTTGCAGAGGGCCAGGAGGTCTCCCCTCAGCCTCCTCTGCTCCAGACTGAACCCCCCCAGTTCCCCCAGCCGCTCCCCAGCAGACCTGTGCTCCAGACCCTGCCCCAGCTCCGTTGCCCTTCTCTGGCCACGCTCGAGTCATTCAATGGCCTTTTTGGGGTGAGGGGCCCAAAACTGAACCCCCTCAGCGAGGGGCGGCCTCCCCAGTGCCGAGCCCAGGGCTCAGATCCCTTCCCTGTCCCTGCTGGCCACGCCAGTGCTGACACAAGCCAGGATGCCATTGGCCTTTTGGCCACCTGGGCACACTGCTGGCTCACTATCAGTCAATTAACCCCCCCAGTCCCTCTGACTGGCAGCTCTCCAGCCACTCCTCCACCGCACCCCAAAACCTGTGGGGACCCCATGGGCCCCCAGCCCCAACCTGGAGGCTTGCAGGGCAGAGGCCTGGAGGTCCAGCATGACGTGCAAGAAGTAGTAGCTGAGGAAGATGCGGCGCTGGAGGAGGAGGAAGAAGAAGCAGATGCTGTCCCAGATGATGCCCGCCTCCTCCACAGGCAGCGAGCAGTCGTGGTCCTTGCCCATCTCCTTGGCTGGCAGGCAGAGATGCAGGCAAGTCAGGCAGAGATGAACCCCACCAGCTCAGGCAGGGCAGCCCCCAGCCCCCCCAAACTCTAGGGCCAGTAACTCACGGTCATAGTAGCCCTTGACAGTGCAGACCAGGCTGAAGAGCTGGATCACCCAGCAGAAGTTGCTCTGCATCTGCTGCACGAAGACGCAGGAGAGGAGCTGCAGGGAGAGAAGGCAGAGCACGGGGTTTGCCTGGGGACGGTGTTACCCCCCCTCACTCCCTCCCCAGGGGATGCCCAGCCACCCCGAGGAGCAGCCCAGGGACCAACAGCCCTCACCGACAACATGTTTTTGGAGATGATGACGGTGATGTTGTAGAGGATGAGGCAGTCCCAGAGCACCAGGCGAGCCCGCGCCGGCTTGCGCAGCATGGCGGTGCCGAAGAGGAGGAGGTAGAAGCAGGCCAGCAGGTAGCCGAGGCCGAAGAGGCTGATGCGGGTGGCCCCGGTGATGAAGACCACCACCAGCACGAACCAGAAGAGGTAGCGGAAGATCACCACCTTCACCATGTCCAGGTACGACCTGGGGGATGGGGTGCTCAGGGCGGGGTCCTTGTCCCCCCCCAGCACCCACGCTTGGCACTGCCTGGTTTTGGGGTGCAACAAGGGGCTACCTCACACGCCAGCATGGTCCCAGTCCCCCATCAGCTCTATTTTGGGGGACAAAGTGCCTTGACTCAGTCTATGGGGTCCCAGTGCCCATGGGGGTCCTGCACCATCACCAGGGGGGGTCCTGGCCACCAGATCTTCCAGCACAGCTTTGGGAGGCTCCTGTCCCAGCCCGGGGGTCCCACCCTTGTGACAGGGCGTCCTGTCCCAGCCCAGGGGTCCCACCCTAGAGACAGGGGGTCCCGTCCCAACCCGGGGGTCCCACCCTAGTGACAGGGGGTCCCATCCCAAGCCAGAGGGTCCATTCCCAAACTGGTGGGGGTCCCAGCCCCACAGCCGCAGGTGCCCCCGCCCACCCCAAGGGCGGGCGCCCACCGGCAGTGGATGAAGTTGGGGGTGGGGTTGCGGGGGTCCCGCGCCAGGTCGAGCCGGTCGGTGTTGTCGCCGGCCGCCCGCAGCCACTCCTCGGTGCGCTCGGCCTCGAAGACCCGCCACTGCTGGGCCGCGCACAGCAGCAGCATGAAGTCGTCTGCAGGCACACGGCACAGAGGAAGGGGTGGGTGGGGCTGTGAGAGGCCACGCCCATTCCAAAAGGGGGCGTGGTGACCACCAATCCCCTCCCCCAATGGGTGGGGCACCCCCAGGCCACTCCTCCCCTGCGGTGTGGGGTTCGTTAAGCTCCCCCAAGGGCTGTGGCTTTAATTAAGCACGTCCTGAAGGGATGGCTCTCCCCAAGCCCTATTTTTTTTTTAAAAAAAGAGGGGGGGGCTTCAACCAAGCTCCTCCCAAAGGGGGCAGGGCTCTTTCACAGCCCCGTGTCCAAAAGAGGAGTGGATACCTGTGAAGCTCCACCCCTATGGGTGTGGCTTTTATAGCTCCTCCCACCGCCCCTCTGTTCACCTTCCAGGGGGCAGGATGGGACCCCCCCCATGGCTGGGGCTGCCCCACAGGCACTGGGGGGACAGGGGCTGGAGTAGGGGGACAGGGCACCCTGTGGGCTTGGGGGGAGTGACAGGGCACCCCGTGGGCAAGGGGGGGTCCTGGGGCTGGAGTAGGGGGGACAGGGCACCCCACGGGCAGGGGGCTGCCAGAACTGGGGCACCCCATGGGCAGGGGGGGTGCCAGGGGCGATACTCACTGATGAGGTTGGTGGATTTGGGGGCCACGAAGAAGTCGGGCAGGTAGAGCCACTTGACGAGCGCCGAGTTGATGGGGAGGGCCAGGCTCCAGCGCCACGGGTAGTCTGGGGGGGGCACAGTGGGCACACTCAATGCCAGCCTGCTCCACACACAGACCCCCACCTCCCCGACCCACGCAAAGAGGTGGGTGCCCCCCCCTTACCCACACAGAGGGCGGGCGGCATGCCCACGCACAGCAGGTACTGGTAGAGGAGGAAGATGACGAGGAAGAGGCAGTACTTGGGCCAGAGGCGGGCGATGGCCGCCCGCCGGCGCCGGGTCAGGATGACGACGAGCCAGCAGCCGTGCAGGATCACCATGAAGTTCATCCGCTGCCCGATCACGTTCACCGTCATCAGGAAACAAATCTGGGGTGGGATGGGGATAGGGGGGGTGCTGCAAGTGGTGAGATTCCCCCCCCTCCCAACCCCGCCTTCCTCCCTGCAGCACCCGCTCCCCACCTCCAAGCCGAACTTGTAGTAGAAGTAGTTGAGGAAATATTTGGCACAGCTGACGAGGCCGTGGTCAAGGTGCTCGCGGGAGATGTCCTCAAAAATGGTCTCGGTGACGGGGGCCACCAGCTGGTGCTGCTTGCGGTAGTACTGCTGCCGCCGGTACACCACCGCCTCGAACACCAGCAGCAGCAGCACCAGGAGGTGGTTCTGGAGGATGGGGGGGGGGCAGCAAGGGGATGCTCAGCACCGTGAACGTGCCACCAAGCGTCCCCCTAAGCGGTCCCCATGGACGGGGTGTCCCCACGCCCACCTGGATGTAGCCCAAGTTGGGGTAACCTTTGTGGATGCCGAACCAGTTGGCAGGGTCCACAGGGCCGCGGTACAACGTGGAGTTGCCCAGTTCCTCCGGGCTCAGGTTGGTGCTGTTGAGCTGGGGCTGCAAAGAGGAGCAGCACCAGGCCTCAGCACCCCTCGCTCCAGCCAGGGAACCCCCCCAAGCACCCCAAGAACCGTGTATATGCCCCCCACCCCTGGCACCTGGGTGCAGTTGTTGGAGTATTCATGGGGGTCGACAATCTTGAGCTGGTAGAGCATCTTGCAGACGATGATGATGCAGGTCCAGACGGTGGAGAGGCAGGAGGCCATGTGGCGGAAGCGGCAGTAGGGCATGGCGAAGGCCCACAGCAGCACCAGCAAGAAGTTCATCACCGACACCTGGGGCAGTGGCCACATCAGCACCCCAGGATGCCCGGCTGAGCCCCCCCCATCACCCCATCACCCCGGGGCTGGTAGAATCCCAGAATCACCTGGGTTGGAAAAGCCCTTGCAGCTCCTCCAGCCCAACCATGACCCTCCCCCTGACCGTTCCCAACCCCACCAGATCCCTCAGCGCTGGCTCAGCCCGACTCTTCAACCCCCCCAGGGATCCCGGGGACTCCCCCCTGCCCTGGGCAGCCCATTCCAACGCCCAACAGCCCCTTCTGCACAGAAATCCTTCCTCAGAGCCAGCCTGACCCTGCCCTGGGCAGCTTGAGGCCATTCCCTCTTGTCCTATCGCTTGTTCCTTGGGTCAGGAGACTCGGTTAAAGGTACCTCCTGCAGGGCCACCCAGACGGTGTAGAGAGCCACCAGCTTGAGGATGTGGAGCTCTAGCAGGCGCCCTACGAAGACCTGCCCGCGGGTCAGCGTGTCCGAGAAGGTCCAGCCCAGCACGATCAGGCGCTCCAGCACCAGCCCCCATTTGGTGGGCACTGCGGGGACACGGACGGTCATGGACAGCCCCACAGCCACCCTGGCTCAGGGGACACCCCAACCCATCCCTGTATCCTCCCGTGCTTGGAGGAAACCCCAACCCATTCCTACCTCCCAGGCTCGGAGGACACCCCAATCCAACCCTGTGCCTTCCAAGCCTTTTCCTGGCTTAGAGGATGCCTCAGTCTAGCCCTGCACCCCCTCTGTCCCATCCTGGCTTGAAGGACACCCCAATCCATCCCCATCCCCTCCCACGTTTGAAGAACACCCCAGTCCATCTCTGTAGCCTCCCTCCCTGGCTCACCAGACACCCCAATCCATCCCTCTCCCCTCCCAGACTTGGAGAACACCCCAATCCATTCCTCCAGCCCCTTCCTAGCTTAGAGGACATCCCAATCCATCCCTCTACCCTCCCACACTTGGAAGTCCCCCCCAAATCCACCTCCCTACCCTCCCAGGCCCTTCCTAGCTTGGAGGACACCCCCCTCCACCCCGTCCCCCATCCCTCCCGTTACCCTGTGACGCGGTGTCGGAGTCGCCCGTCCCGGCATTCTCGGCAGCAGCCGCGTCCCGCAGCAGCCGGCTGCCGTGCAGCTCCTCGGGCCTGCGGGGGGGAAGGCTCAGAGCAGGGACGGGGGCCTTGGGGCGCAGGGGGTGGGTCACCCCAGCACGGGACCCTACCTGGGGATGTGGCAGGGTGGCGGAGCAGCGGCGGAGACGTGCTCCAGGTCGGTGATGTGCATGAAGGGGCGGTGGAAGTAGTGGAGCTGCAGGATGCAGGCCAGGAGGAAGAAGCCCGGGATGAGGGTGCTGGAGAAGAGCTCGGAGACGCTGAACTGCTCCAGGCCCAGGTCACCCAGCCTGGGTGGGGAGGGGAAGGTCAATGCGAGGCCACATCCGCACCCCCCCCGCACAGGCATCGAGCTGCCACGGCGGGTCTGAACCCCAACTCCCTCCGTGCCTCAGTTTCCCCACAGGCACCGCATCCTGTGGCCATGCCCCGGTGCCACCACGGGGCTGGTGGCAGCAGGGACCCCACGGCGGGTTGGAGACACTCACTGCTCATCAGTGAGACCCGTCAGGTTCCTCCAGTACATGGGGAAGTCCTCGAACTGGAAGGTGTAGACGGCGATGAGCACCAGCATGGTGTAGGCCACCACTAGCCACCAAAAGCCCTTCAGCACCTTGCGCCAGAGGCTGTAGTACACCTGCGGGGACAGGGACATCAGCAGGGCCACGCTGGGGATGGGCACGGAGGCAAAGAGGGGTCCCGGTGCCCCCTACCTGAAAGAGGGTGAGGCAGAGGAGGAAGAGGAACATGTAGACAATCTTGTAGACGACGAGGCGCCCGGCGAAGCTCACCACGATGAACATGCCGGCGCAGACGCAGATCCAGTATTTGGCGTAGAAATCCCGCACCAGGCCCCCCAGCGCCTTCAGCACGTCCCGCTGCCGGCTGGGCTCTGCGGGACACGGGGAGGTGGAGGGGGGGGCTACAGGCAGCCGGGCGGGGGGCACGGTGTGTCCCCCACCTCCGGGCACTTGCACCCCAGGGATGCTCAACCCGGGTCCCTCCGGGTGGGTGACGCCGGGAGCCCTCACCCGTGTCCGAGATGGTCACTTCCAGGAGAGGGGTGGTTGGGCACCTCCTCGTTAGCAGCTTCTCCTTAACGAACTGCCGCAGCAGCAGCCAGAAGGTGAGGGTGAGCAGGAGCTGCGGGGACAAGCGGTGAGCGGGGACAAGCTGGGGGCCAGCGGGGCCAGGGGTGGGGGACACCAGGCTTACCATGGCCCCCAGGTCCAAGCAAGGATATTTGGGGTGCACCAGCCCCAACTGCTCGAGGCTCATGAAGCCGACGCGGGTGGGCAGCTCGGGGGCCAGATCCATGCCCCAGACGTAGCGCAGGCTGCAGAGAGCCACGCCGTAGAGGAGGAGGAAGGGCGAGCAGAGCATGGCGAAGTGATGCCGGCTCCGCACCGTCCAGATGAGGCAGGCCCAGAGCAGCAGCACGAAGGTCAGCCAGCTGTGGTAGGTGATGCTCCACACCTACGGGTGGGCAGGATCAGGCCCCTTGCCCAGGCTCAGCCCCCCCACCATATCACAGAATCCTCTCGGTTGGAACAGCCCTTGCAGCTCCTCCAGCCCAACCATGACCCTCCCCCTGACCGTTCCCAACTCCCCCAGATCCCTCAGCGCTGGCTCAGCCCGACTCTTCAACCCCCCCAGGGATCCCGGGGACTCCCCCCTGCCCTGGGCAGCCCATTCCAACGCCCAACAGCCCCTTCTGCACAGAAATCCTTCCTCAGAGCCAGCCTGACCCTGCCCTGGGCAGCTTGAGGCCATTCCCTCGGGGCCTGGCGCTGGGGCCTTGGCTCCAGAGACTCATCCCCCCTCTCTGCCCCCTCCTGGCAGGGAGTTGCAGAGGGCCAGGAGGTCTCCCCTCAGCCTCCTCTGCTCCAGACTGAACCCCCCCAGTTCCCCCAGCCGCTCCCCAGCAGACCTGTGCTCCAGACCCTGCCCCAGCTCCGTTGCCCTTCTCTGGCCACGCTCGAGTCATTCAATGGCCTTTTTGGGGTGAGGGGCCCAAAACTGAACCCCCTCAGCGAGGGGCGGCCTCCCCAGTGCCGAGCCCAGGGCTCAGATCCCTTCCCTGTCCCTGCTGGCCACGCCGGTGCTGACACAAGCCAGGATGCCATTGGCCTTTTGGCCCCCTGGGCACACTGCTGGCTCACATCCAGTCAGTTAACCCCCCCAGTCCCTCTCTGACCGGCAGCTCTCCAGCCACTCCTCCCCAGCCCTGTAGCCCTGCTGGGGGTTGTTGTGGCCCAAGGGCAGCCCCCGGCATTTGCCCTCAGTGAAACTCCCCCAGCTGGGCTCAGTCCATCGCTCCAGCCTGGCCAGGTCTCCCCGCAGAGCGTGTGTCCCCCCCCTCACCAGCCCCTCACCATCATGGCGATGAGGGCACAGACGTAGCTCTGCTTCATGACGACGTGGCTCAGGGTGTGCAGGGGCAGCCGCTCCGCCGGACTCCTCCTGCCTGGCCACGGGGAGGGGGGGACACCATGAGCTGCACCCCCCCGGGGGCCACGGGCAGGGCTCGGGGCGCAGGGGGGTGGGGATGGGTTTACCCGGCTGCGGTGAGTTGCCCATGACGTGGACGGTGCAGTTGTCGGCGCCGACGCCCGGCTTCCCGGTGCTGGGGGACAGCATGGGCTGGGGGGGCAGAGAGGGCTCAGAGCCCACCCAAGCACCCCCGGAGCACCCTACACCCACTCCCCCTCAGTTCAGGCATCACCTGGGGGGCACAGCCCCCCACCCCAAACCCACCTTGGTGTCCTCAGCCACGCCATCGGTGTCTTTGGGCCAGCTCTCCAGCTCCACCAGCTCCCTGGCCGGGCACCTCGCCGGTGGCTCTGCCGGCGCCGCCGTTCTCTGCGAGGGGCAGGAGCCAGCTCAGGACACTGTGCTGCAGCCACCGGGGCAGCAGGATCGTCCCTGTCCCCCTGCCAAGGCACCCCCCCCACCACAGGCACCCCCCTGCAGCCCCTCACCCTGGCATCCAGTCGGCGCAGCTTCACCAGGGTGACCACGGTGTAGTAAAGCAGGAGTAGGATGCCGGGGTTGGCGTAGACGGGCCAGGGGTGGCTGGTGTTGAGCACCAGGGCGTTGGGCCGGGAGCAGTTGCGGTACAGGATGATGTCCTTGAAGCCAAACACCCTGAGGGGACAGAGCGGGTGGAATTATCCCCTAAAATAGGACACCCCCCCCCCCCCCCCCCCGCAATGAGCCAGGTTCCTGTTTGGGTGCTGGCACAGCACACGGCTTCACCAGGCAGCTCCTGGCAGCAGGATGGGGCTCAACTGGGGCAGCACAGGGACCCACGGGCACGACTCCCTCATCAGGGACTCACCGTGCCCAGATGGTGGGGGGCGGGAAGACCCCCTGGACGAAGGGTGCCTGGTAGGCGTAGAGGCAGAGGAGGTGGCTGGCGGTGTAGACACCGACGAGGATGCAGAGGGTGTCGAAGGCCAGGCGGCTGGCGGGGAGGTGGCAGGCCCACCACGTGCACAGCCCCACGAAGAGCAGGTAGTAGACGCTGGAGGAGGCGGAGGGCAGGGTGATCCCTGGGGAGCAGCGCCCCGCGGGCGGTCAGTGCGCGGCCGAGCATCCTCCGGCCACGCAGCCCCCAGCCAGGCATTCCCCACCCCCACCCCGACTGAGCATCCCCCAACACTGAGCAGCCCCCTGGACCGAGCATCCCCCCAGACTGACCATTCCCCTGCACCAAGCATCCCCCCCCAACCAAGCATCCTCCTGCACTGAGCATCCCCCCAGACCTCAGTCAGGACCGAGCATCACCCAGGAGCAAGCATCCCCCTTGCACTGAGCATCCCCCTGGACTGAGCCTCCTCCCAGACCTGAGTCTGGACCAAGCACCGCCCTGGACCAAGTGTCCCCCTGGACCAAACATCCCCCTGCACTGAGCATCCCCCCAGACTAAGTATCCCCCTGGACCAAGCATTTCCCCCGGACTGAGCATCCCCCAGACCAAGCATCCCCCCCAAACCAAGCATCCCCCAGACCGAGCATCCCCCCCAGACCAAGCATCCCCCAGACTGAGCATCCCCTCTGGCATCATGGCCACCGAGACCCCCCCATCCCACCACACACCCCACACACCCCACACCCACCAGCCAAGGCCAGCAGCAGGATGGCCAGGCCCTTCCCGGCCGCCCAGAGCAGCCAGTGAGCCGTCACCCGCAGCCTGGTGCTCAGCGGCGTGTCCCCATCGGCCGTGCCACCGCGCCGCTCCACGTCCTCCTCTTCCCCCTGCCCGCCGAGCGCAGCGTCAGCCCCGGGACCCAGCCCCGCGGTAGCCCAGGCCCTGCCTCAGTTTGCCCACTCGCGGGCCGGCCGGGACGCCCTGGCCGGGGCGGTGTGGGCGCGCAGCCCGGCACCTGGCCGTGTTTATCTCATTAACCGCTTGGAAAGCGCCTCCGAAAAGCGGCTGTTTTTCTTGGCGCTGGCGCCCGGGTTCCCAGCACTGAGCTTTTTTCCAGGCTGCCTCCTGCGCTGGCCCCGCGCTCACGGCAAAGGCATTCGCAGCAGCCCGGTGCTCCGGTTACAGCCCGGGCCCGCCGTGATGGCTCAGACCGGTGGGGAGCCCCCCAAAAGGGGGCTGAGCCCCAAGGGGTGTTTGCTGAGCAGGCGAGGGGGCCGTTGGCTTGGGGTCGGGTCTCCCTGGGTGACCCCGGTGCCACCAGCACCTTGTCCTGGTGCCCCGATGGCACTGCCAGGCACAGCACCCTGCCAGCCAGCCCACGGTGGGTGCCAGCACCCCCTGATCGCCCACCCCACCCCGCTGATTCCTGATTCCAGGGGTTTTAGTGGGGGGGGTGCCAGCAGGAGCCCGGGTGTGCCCTTTGCCAGGATCCCTACGGCAACATGGGAGCAAACATGAGCAAAAACTCCTCCGCCGCTGAGTCACCCCGAGCCTCCGAGATGCCGGGACGGTGACCCAGCCCTCCTCCACCACTGCCCGCCCAGCCGGGCCACCAAAACTCACTCCTGGCCACCGCAGATGTCCCCACGCCAAGCCCCCTGGGTCCCAGCCTGCCCTCCCCGAGGAGGGGACAGGGACTGGCCACCGTGGGATGGTGCCGATGGCCCCAGGGTTGGTTCTCACCCGCTCACGGGACTCCAGGGGCTCCGGTCTCCGGGCGCGGGCGGCAGCACCGGCCTTGGGGACGAGGCGGCGGCACAGGCAGAGGCAGAGGGACGAGACCAGCAGGATGCCGACGTCGGGCGCCACGAGACGCACCGAGTTGGGAATGTCGCCCAAGTCCAGCCTGGGGAGGGGAAAGCAGAGGTAGGGGAGGACTTGCGGGTGCCCCCCACCACTGCCAGCCCCCCCAGCCCTGCACCGCCGGGGTGCCCTTACCTGGTGACCCCGATGTGTCGGGCGAGGACCTCCCAGGTGCTGCCTGCGGGCAAGTGGGGAGGGGCTGAGTTTGGCAGACCTGCGGTGGGCAGGTGCTGAGCCCACCCAGAGCAGGCAGCTTCCCCCTGGAAGGGGGCACAACACCCCACATCCACGGAGACAACACCCCATGTCCATGGGGACAACACCCCCCATCCACGGGGACCCAGGACAGGGTCTGCGCCCAGGGCAGCGGCCACCCCAGGGTGCCCCAGTGCTGGGCACATGGCTGGACCCCCCTGAGCCACAGCAGCCCCCCAGCACCCAGAAGGATGGAACCACCACACCCACACCAGTTTGGGGGTGCAGCCCCGGGGCACCGTGGGGAGGGGGTGAAGCCTGGGGGAGCAGAGGTGGGGGAGAGCGAGGGAAGGTGTGGGCACCCCCAAAGCCCCCCGTACTCACAGCTGCGCCGCAGGAGCTGGTCCAGGACGGGCAGCGTGTAGACGCATATTTGGAAAACGAACTGGGCGAGGAGGAAGAGGATGCTGGTTGCCAGCAGAGCTTTGAGGAGGGGGCCAGTGTGACCTGCGAGACACACGCACCCCATTACCCATCGCCCGAGGGGACCCTGGGATGTGCCAGCGCCCATGGGAGGAGCTGGGTGCGCTCCGGCTGATGCCGGGGGTCTGCCCGAGGGTCACGGCCCCCCCAGGACCTCACATCTCCCCGCGTGCACCCAGCGCAGCCTAAGAGCACCCTCTGTGCTGCATTCTTGGGGAAACTGAGGCACGGGACAACGCAGGGAGCTGGGGGCCCAGGACCACCCTCCCCCCTCGCTGGCACTGGGCTCAGCTCCCCACCCCTGGTGGAACACCCTGTGTGTGGGGCTCCAGAGGGTCCCCCACACCACGAGCCCCATCAGACCTTCCAGTAGCCACAGCCGTGCCCCCATCCCACCCAGTTTTCCGGGCCACGCGCCCACTTTCCCGGCCACAGGGGACAGGCAGCGAGCCCACCGTAGCTGTACACTCGCCGTGGGGGTGGTGGTGGGGGCGGCCCCGGGCCAAAAACTCTCCCTCTGCTTGTTTTTTCCTGTAAAACCACGGGAAAGCTCTCGACAGCAGCGCGAGCCCATGAAATATTCAGGGGGCAGAGAGCTTTTAGCCGTGGCCGTGCCAGGCGCTGCCGGTGTGTGTCACAGCGTGGCTCAGCCTGGCACAGAGGGGCAGGGAGACCGGTGGGGGCTACGGTCACTCGGTGCCACCCTGGGAGGGGGGGACACACGTCCCACGCACCCGCCTTGGGGGGATGCACCCCTGCACCCCCCGCTCCCACACACACACACATACCCCCCCGCGGGGCACGTGCCCGGGCAGGGCGGAGGGGCTGCTCATGGTACATCCCTGCCCACCCGGCGGGCACAGCCCAGCCCTGAGGTTTCTGGTTAATAAGGCTCAAAACTGACCATTTTGGAGCTAGAGGGCTATTAATAGCCACGCCGGGCTATAATTAACAGAGCGAGGCTGCTGTGAGGAGCCACGCTGCCCAGGCGGGGAGGGGGGAAACCGCAAGGGAAGGAGGGCAGGTACCTGCCCGCACGCTGCCCGCCCTGCCCGCGCCCCAGGGTGAGCCCCTTACCTCCAGCGGGGTGCGGGGTGGGCCCCGGGAACCAGGGCAGGAGCAGCAGGAAGAGCAGGTACACCAGGGAGAGGAGGTTGAAGCGGAACAGGCAGGCTGCGGGCAGAGGTACAGGCAGGGTTAGTGCACGGCGAGGATGCTGCATCCCACCCCCGGGGGTCCCTGAGAGCAGCACCCCGACCTGGGCGGTGAGGGACACCCCAAAATGATGGGTGGTCCCAAACAGGGGTGCACACACCCCCCCCCCCCGAAATGACAGTGGGAAGAGGGGGACACGGGCAGGAGCCCGGGCTGGGTCAGTCCCGGTGACCCACAGCGGTGGCACAGGTTGCGGGGGGGGGTGGGGGTGGGCACCAGAAGTCCCAGGTGTCGGGGTGACAAGGGGACAAGAGCCACGACCAAAATCTGCTGCATCTCCACGGGGGTCCTGCAAGACCACCCTGAGGTTTGCGGGGACCCCCACAGCCAGGCTGGGACCCCCACCCACCTGCCCCCAGCCCCGCTCTGGGTGCGCCACCAGCTCACCACCTTCCCCCCCCCCCCACCTCCCCGGCTTATTTTTAGAGCTAAATTACAGCTTGTTTTCAGGCGGGAAACCGTCGGAGGAGCTGGGCAGGGAGCGGGGCTGGGCCAGCGCCCCACGGAGCTGCTGCTGGCGGGGGACGGGGACCCGGGGGGGGCCACACACCCCAGGGCACCGCAGCTGGGGACGCGGCGTTCCCACCGGCTGCGTGCAGGGAACAGGCGAGCGGTGACAGACACCAGCACATGTCCCCGCGGGGGCCCTGCGGCCACCCAGCCACGAGGCCACGGTGACGGGCACGGTGCTGCCAGACCCCCACCAAATCGGTGCTCGGCCAGAGAGGAAGGGATTGGGGGGGGGGGGGGGGGGCTTGGCTTTTTAACTGTGCCCCTGCTCCAGGCATCTCTCTGTCCCCTCCTCTGCAAACCGGAGGGACGTGTCCCCACGTGTCCCCCCCCCAACTCCGGGTAAGGGGGATCCCTCTGGGGCAGCCCCAGGGATGGGGCAGGGGGGGGCAGCCACAGGGAATCAGTGTTGGGGACCCCAGTTCTGTGTGGTCAGGGCAGGGTCCTGCTCCCTTTGGCACCCCACTTGGGGAGGGGGTGAGGCAGAGGGGGCTGACAGAGCAGCCCCCAGCCCCGTGGGGATGGGGGGGCAAGGGGGGGGGGGGCAGGCTGGGAGCCAGGGGATGTGCTTGGCCCCACCAACCCCGGCGCGGCCCTTCCTGTGTTTACGAGGTTTCATGGGACGGCACATCCTGGGGTGAGGGACGACGTGGCCAGGGTGGGTGGGGGGACACGGTGCAGCCCCCCATGAGCAGCCCGGCACCCCGGGAATGGCAGGGGATCCTCGGAGGGCGCGGAGGGGCGGGTGGGGAGGCACCCAGGGATGCCCCCGGCACGTCCCACGCAGCACCCATGGGGGCTCACGCCGGTCCCCGACCCCACAGCGGGGTCCCCAGCTGCCTCCCTGCCCTGGGGGTGCAGGGGTGGGGGGACCGGGAGCAGCATCCCGCCAGCCGCCTCGCCATGGTGACCCCGGGACGCGTCACCTCCCCGCACGCTGCCGAGGGTTGCTGGCTACGTTTCGGCAAACCATGATCTCATGGAGCAAATATTCCCCTTCCCGCGCCAACGGCGACGGCCGAGAGGAGCCCTCCCGGCGCGGGGGCGAGACGCTGCTCCGGCCTAACGTGGGGGCCAGCCAGCCCCCCCCACCCCGCGATGGCCACCGGCACCCCCAGGCCTGGCACCGAGCCCCCAGCCCACCCCTGTGCCAGGTCCTTTGGGTGTCTGAGGGGAACCAGCCCCGGCGTGAGCCCCCGTCCCAGCCGCGGTGGGCGCTGGTGGCCCGGAGGGCTGTGACAGAGCCCTGCTGGCATCGCCTGGGCCGGGGGCTGCCCGAGAGCGGCGGGGACAACGGGGGCTCTGGGGAGACCCACGGGCATCGCTGGGCACTGGGGGGGACACACAAGCCGCAGGGACCACCCGTGCCTGGAGCAACAGCGTGACCCACATGTTTTAGGCCACCAGCGCCGGGGATGTCGCTCCTGGGCCGGCACTGAGCCGGCGTCCTGGTGGCAGCAGCTTGGGGTCACCACAGGCATTGGGAAGGGCCAGGAAATGCAGAGCACCCCGCTGCACCCCAAGGCCGAGCCAGCACCCAAGGGACCCTCTGGCCGGCAGCTGCCCCCCCACCCCGACTTGAGGTATCGCCGGGAAAGCTCCCGGCGCGGTGGGCAGCGCTCAACCCCCGCTTCAACCAGCTTTTAAAGGCTCAAGGATGAAAAAGGGGGGAAAAAAAAAATAATAAATGAGGTTCCAGGGAGCAGCCCCCCGGGATGGTGCAGCCCGGTTTGGGGTGCCCAGCCCTGCACCCCCGCCTCTGCGGCGGGGCGCGCCGTGCCCACGGGCAGTGGGTGCTCGGTGCTGCACACTCCGAGGAAACCGGTTCCCCCGCGGTGCCGACAGCAGGGAAAGTGCCCGGCGTGGGGAGAAAAACCAGTTTGGTGTGTGGGGAGAGAAACCCGCCCTCCCGCACCCATGGGAGCCGGGTGGGTGCTGTGGCACCCACCGCCCCCCTCCCCACGCCAGCAGCACCCATCGCCCACACACGCGCGGGGCAGGATCTGACCCACGCTGAGCATCCCCCTTGTACCCCCAGCAAGGTCCTCTTGGATCTGCACCCCAAACCCCCCGTTCCCCAGCTCTGTGACCCCCTTTGCCCCCCCCGGGGAGCAGCCTCGCTGCCGGGGAGTTCACCGTCACCGCGGCCGGTGCTGGCAGCCAGCAGCGCCTGAAATATTAACGATGTTAATGTGCCGGGGGGAGGATAAATCCCAGCGCCGGGGACCTGGGTGAGATGTTTCCTTCACACCGGCCTCTAATCTCTGCTGGGGAGGGGAGCGGGGGGGTCATCGGGGACCCCAGGGGAGGGTGGAGGTGGCCAGGGAGAGCCACCACCGGGGTCTCTCCCGTTGCCACCGGGCTGGGATCATGGGAAGGGCAGTGGTGGGAGAGGGTCGGGGTCTGGCGCAGCCCCCTCCCCGCAAGCCGGGCACCACCCCGTGCCCGGGGACAGATCCATACCCAAGTACGTGGGAAAAGGGGGGTCCCCAGCCCCCAGCGGCCATGGGGAACCCGCACAGCACCATGCACCCTGTGCCCGTGCACAGCCCGGACAGCGATTGGCATCGGCGCAGCCGCTGGCTCTGCGGGGACCTGCGGCCGCTCAGGATTAATTAGAAGAGCTCTTTAATTCCTTGCCTGCCCTGCTATTTTCACACAGGCCCGTTACCTGCTGCCAGAGCCAGGCAGCTCTGCCAAGCCGCTTCCCTGCAGCTGGGTCCTGCCTCCCGGCTAACTGGGCCCAACTTGGGGTCCCCAGGGCTGGGGACACACACACACACACACACAAACTGGGTCCCCCAGGGTGTCACTTTGCACCCAGGACCCCACGCTCTGCACCCGCTGGCTGCAAACCAGAGCTTGGCCAACGCACCCCGGCCGCGGGGGCTCCCCCCAAGGGATTTCTCTCCCTGCCCCAAAATCCAGGCAGCCCCAAAGCAGAGAGCCCCAAAACGGGCCACAGCGGGAGAGACAGTCACCGGGTGGAAGTTCCCAGCCCCGGCTTCTCTTTCCGGGAAGCGGGAGCAGCCCCGCCGGTTCACCCGCCGTATCCTGTTTTTGTGGAAAATTAATCCCGGTCCTGCCAGCGCCGAGACAGCGGCCGGCCCCTGCTCCCCCGGGGGTGCTGCGGGAGCTGCCCCGGGAGGGCACCGGGCTGGGTGCCAGCGGGTGCCCCGGCTGCCAGCTCGGGAAACACCAGTGGCTCATGGAATGGGACAGGGGACCCAGCAGCTGCCACCCCAGTGCTGGGGGACACCCCTGTGCCCGGCACCCACAGCCGGGCACACGCCGGGGTGGCACAGCCGATGCCAAGGGGTCCCCCCGAGCTGTGGGCTCAGCACTGGGGTGTCTGTGCACACCGACCCCATCGCACCGGGATGTTCCTTGATCCACCGTAACATTTCCCACCCCCCCTCCTCGCCCAGCCCCGACGGGCACCCCGGGACTCTGCCCCAGCCGGGGCGCAGGGGAGGCGAAGGGTTGAGCCCTTGGTGATAAAGGCCCCGAACCCCCTCCCCAGACAGCGGGGGGAGAGCCCCAGGGGCAGCGTGGGGACCTCCCCACGGCGCCCCCCACCCCAATGGGGCCGTGGGGGGGGGCTGCAAAAGGCTGGGTGCTGGGGAATGGGCACCCCGGGGCGGGCAGCGTGCGGGCAGGCTGCAGGCAGCCGGCCCTTTGCCTCCCATCCCCCTGTGTGCCTGGGGAGGAAACAGCAGTTATTGCTCTTGGAGACAGCGGTGGCTTGGCTTTTTTTTTTTTTTTTTTTAATTTTTTCCTTTTTTTTTTTTTTTTCCCTCCTCTTTTTTATTTCCCTTCATTTTATAAAAAGCACCTGACCGCAGGAGGCAGCTGCCTGCAGCCCACGCGCCTGCCAGCACCCAGCTGGGTACCAGCCCCCTGCAGCACCCAGGGCCAGCCAGGACCCCCGCCAGGGACCCCCCAGCGCCCCATCACCACCCCATCACCCAGACTCAGCCCCCCTCCCCAATTTAGGGGGCACCGCAGCCCGAGGGAGGGGGGCTCCACCCTCACCCATCCCTTCTGCCTGAGCACCCAGCGCAGCCAGGACCATCGCCCAGGCCGGGGGTCCTGGCGCAGAGCTGCCCCCCCCCGCCCCGGTCACCCCACGGGTGGGATGTACACTGGTGGGAAGGCACGGCAGGCTGTGCCCCCCCCGCCCCCTGCTCTGTGCACCCCAGCACCCTGCCAGGCAGGACAGAGCCGAGGTGCCTGCGCTGGGTGGGGATACGGCTGGGAGCCACGGCGTGGGGGGCCGTGGGAAACGGGGGGCTGCCCCGAGCTGTGCCGTGGGGGTCCGTGGGAAGTGGGGGGCTGCTCCTAGGCACACCGTAAGGGTCTGTGGGAAGTGAGGGTCTGCCCCGAGCTGCACCCTGGGGCTCAGCTCCTGCACCTCCACCCACCCCGCGCTGGCCAGGAGCCGCGAGCAAACATCCTCCGGACGTTTGGGACGAGCGGAATTGCCGGGGAAGGAAGGGCCGCAGGGGGGTCGTGCTCCGGGGCTCTTCCTTCCCCCCCCAGGTGCAGCAGGATGAGCCACATTCCCCCTCTCCCCGTGCCTCAGTTTCCCCCTCGGTGCATGTGCAAGGCCCCAGGCCCCCCCCGAGTCACCCACAGGATGATTTTGACAAGCGGCTGGAGCGGGAGGGAGCTGCTCTCCCAGGACAACACCCCCCCCTATTTAAACAAGCCACCTATAACCTCACCGGGGGGGCAACACAAACACCGTCACCAACCACGGGTCCCCGGCGCGCCGTCCCGTGCCGGAGCGGGTCAAAGCGAGCCAGACACGATTTGGGGTCAAACCAAGATAACTGGGGCACAAAGGGCCCCATGCGCGAGGCCGCGCCCAGAGGCCACGTGTCGCCCCACGCACCCATGGGATGCGCCCGGCAGCTCCCGCGTCCCCTCCGGCCGGGGAGGCCTCGTGCAAAGCGGCACCCGGGCACCTTCCTTCCCCAAGCCCCGTCCGTAGGCAGGGTTATAATTAAACCTCCTCACATCCTGCGCGATGCACTGAGTCACTCCTCGAGCGAACCCGAGCAAATAAAGAAAAAGCTTTTTTCAACAGTCACCGACTTCCTCCGCCAGCGAGACTCGCCCCGCGCCGGCGGCACGAGCCAGCACCGCGCACCCCAGCCCCGCTCCCCAAAACGCGCCCGGGCCCCGCGGGTTCTTGGCTGGTCGCTGCTCCCGTTCCCTCACTCCGGTCCCTTTCTCCCCAAAATTCCCGCTGTCGCTTCCCCGGGGCCCGCGGACGCCCCCGGCACGGGTCATGTCAACCCGGTGACGGTGGCCAGCCCCCGCCTGGGCAACAAGGAGCCCCTTGAACAATCCTGTTTATGGAGAGGGATTTTTTTTTTTTTTTTTTCCTTTGCGTCTAGGTAAAGGTAAACGCAGCGTCCCCGAACAGGCTCCCCCCGAGCAGCCGGGGTTCAAAGAGCCGATTCTTGTTCTGCGCGTCCCAGGACACGGGGATTTTCCAGGCCGGTAGCCAAACGGTTGCCTCGCTGGGTGGTGACAGGCCAGTTTGGCTTCCAACGGGCGCTGGGAGCAGCTTCGGAGCCGCGGCCCCCGCGAAGGTGGTGGCAGGAGGGGGGGGTGCCCCGCTCCCTGCTGCGGCCACGGGGATGGGGTGGGTGCCAGGACCCCCCCCCAGCATTGCCCATCCCCGGGGCTGCCCCAGCACCCTCTTTGCCCCCCCCCCCAACCCTTCCAGAGGCAGAGGAGCGAGTGGGGTGACACGGGACAATTTCAGCCCCACGCGTGCCCGGTGCTGGGGGTGTGGGTGCCCCCTGGCTGCACCCACGCGGGGGGGGACACACACACGGACACACACGCGGGGCGCTGCCCCCCCACACCCCGTCTAGAGAAGTTGCAGCGTTTCTCCAAAGCAGCTCTGTCCCGCGGAGGGGGGGGGGGGGCATGCAGTGGGTCCCCCGTGAGCCTGGAGCGGGGTGGGGGGGACACACACACACACGCAGCGTGGCCCCCCGTGGGGCTGGGGACACACACACACCACACTGTGGGGCTCAGGGCGGCGGGGGGGGGGGAGCTGTGCGCGTCCAGCCACACCGACCCACCCGCCTCCCCCCAGGGTTGGGGAGCACCGCGACGCTGCTCACGCGTGGAGGGGGGGACACACACAGAGACACAACGCACCCCCCCTCCCCGGCACTCACCGGCGAGCAGGGCGAGCGGCAGCAGTAGCCAGTAGAGCCCCGCACACAGCCCCCGCCGCTCCATCCCGTCAGCCGCCGCCGGGCCGGGCCATGCCCCGCCGCGCCGCGCCGAGCCGTCCCGTTCCGCCCCGCCGGGGCTGGGCAGGCCCCACTGCCCGGTCCCGGAGCGCAGAAAACGGCCGCGCGCTTTTTTTTTTTTTTTTTTCCGCGCCCCCCCCGCCCCCCCCCCTACCCTCCCCTTTTCCCCGGGTTCGCTCTCGCTGTCTTTATAAAGCGGCGCCGCCCGCCCCTCTCGGCGGGCTGGTCCGGCTCGGCTCGGCTCGGCTCTGCCCGGCCCGGCCCGCCTAGCGCCGCCCGCCGGCACTGCAGCCCCGCCACTGCTGCCACGAGTTGGCCGGTCTCAGCCCCGACGCCCCCCACCCTGGTCGGGGTGAGCCCACACCCCCCCCACACCCCCCCCCCCCCCGCTGCTGCCGGCAGCAAAGGGCATTTGCAGCAAGAGAAATAAATCTTTTTAAAAAAATAAATAATTAAAAAAAAAAAAAAAGCTGATGTGCTTCCTGTTTGCTTTGTATTAAAAAAAAAAAAAATAATAATAAAAGGCCGGAGTTAATTGAGGCTGAGTGCTCCGCTCCTGCCCCGGGCTCGGTAATGCCGGTGTGGAGACCCGCAGCCGGGGCAGCGGCATGGGAGTGGGGGGGTCGAGTGTGTCCCCCCCTCCCCGGGAGCAGCCGTGTCCCCTCGGGAGCTTCGTGTCATGTCCCCAGCGCTGGGTGGCCAAATGAGGGGACCTGGGTGCCACACTCGCTGCTGCACCCCGAGCTGGGCCAGCGCTGGGCACGGCCGGTGGCATGCCCCCATCACGGGTGAGGGCAGCGTGGCCAGTGGCCGCAGGGCAGCCGGCAGTAGCCCGGGCAGTGCCAGTAACCGCCAGCCCCTAACAGGAAGCACCGGCCCGTGAAATTCCCCGCATTTTTTAGCTTCCCCACGTTTGTTTTCTGAACACGCTTCACAAACTGGCATCCAGCTGGCGC
This sequence comes from Athene noctua, assembly GCF_965140245.1. Taxonomy (NCBI): domain Eukaryota; kingdom Metazoa; phylum Chordata; class Aves; order Strigiformes; family Strigidae; genus Athene; species Athene noctua. The sequence continues at coordinate 25,927,299 of NC_134045.1, forward strand.
GCCGCCGACCCGCTGCCCCCCTTGGCGGGCTCTGCTCTCTTCCCTGGGCCCCCTCCAGCATTTTTGGGGCTTTTCCCCCCCCCACCCCAGGCCTAGCCCCCAGATGTTCCGCCGAAGCTGCAGCCGTCGGACCCCTCTGCCCGCACCCCAGCCCTGAACCGTGGGCAGGACGGGCCCGAGGCCCCAAACACGTGTGTCCGGGTGGGTTTTGCTGGGCGCAGCCCCCCCGTGGGAGCTGGGCTGGCCTGTGGGTGCCCAAGTGCCCCCCTGAGCATCCTCAGAGCAGGGACCCGGCCCCCTCCACCCGGCGACCCTCGTCACTGAGACCTGGCGGGATTCACTCGTGTCACGAAACCGCTCGTCAACGCCGAGTCACAGATCTCAGCGCCACATCCCGCAGACCTCAGCGTGGAAATTACCGCAGCGAAAGCCCCGGGCTGCACATCCACCCCCCCCACCCCGAAGGGATCCAGGAACCCACACCAGCATCTCGCTCCCAGCCCCGAGCCCCCGCCACGCCGCAATGGAATCTGTGGCAGTAAATGGGCGCGGGCAACGGCACCCCAGAGCCCTGCCGCGGGCCGCCGAATCCGGCCCTGAGTGGCCCCCGCTCCACTTTACCGGCCTCGCTCCGGCTTTAAGTGAGATGCCGGGGAACGCTGCGGCCCGTAATGTGCTGCGGGCGCGGCCTGAGTGCCCGGCGAGGTGTTTTATGGGCGAACCAGCCTCCCCACACGTCCGGGCAGTGCCATTAGCCCGCGGGCACGCCGAGGGGCAGGCAGGGGTGCTGTGGGTGCTCTGGGACCTCTTGTTCACGCTTCTGGCCCTAACTGGAGCGCTGGCCACCACGGACACGTCGGGGGGGGGGAGAAGGCGGCAGCGTCCCTCGAGGGGCCCCTGTGGCCACCGTCGAGCTGTCGCTGGGAGCCGGGCGGGGCTCGCTGGAAAGCAGCAGCCCCCCGGCCCGCAAGTGGGGGGAGCAGATGGAACGGGTGACCACTAGCCCCCGGGCCAGCGCCATTGCACGTGCTGCTCGCCCTGCTCTTCCCCGGCCCGGTGCTCCCCGCTAAGTCGCAGCTCCCCCGCGGGCCGAGCAGCCCAAAGTCGGAGCCCCGCCGCGGAACGGGCCCGACCCCCCCAGCAGCGAGCAGCCACCGATGTGTTCCCCCCCCCCCCCCCCCAAGCAGAGCAGGGTTACAGGGGGGCGCGGCGCCTTTAAGAACCCCCGTGGCACCAATTCCGCCTCACGTGACCCGCCGGGGGGCGGTTCCGCGGCCGCGCGCGTTCCCGCCAAGAGCGGGGCATTTGGCGGGGACACGTGTTGGCGCGCCGGGACCGTCCCCGGTACCGGCCCCGGCCCCGGCCCCGCCATGGCCCAGCGCCGCCTCACCGACTTCTTCAGCCGCACCAAAGCGGCAGCCGCAGCCCCGGGCAAGCGCGGCGGCGGCCGCCGGGTCAAGGCGGCCCCTCCCGGTCCCCCGGTGCCGCGGGAGGCGGAGGATGGTGCCCCGGGGGGGCTCAGCCCCCCCCCGCCGCCCGGTTCGCCGCGTACCCCGGCCCGCGGGGGTTCCCCGGCGGTGCGGGGACTGGCGGGGAGGAAGCGGAGCCGCCGGGAGATGGAAAGGGAGTCACCGGCCCGGCCCCGCGCCGGGGAGCCCGGCGGGAAACCGGCGCGGAAGAGGCTGGAGCTGGACCGGGATGCGGGACCGGGGACGCCGCCGCCCGCGGTAGGGAGCTGCCGGGGTCGGGGATGCGCCGCGGCCCTGAAAGGGGGCGGGGGGGGGGGGGGCGTAAACCCAGGGCACCACGTGCAGCAGCACCCCCCCGCCCCTGCAAGGAGTGACCCGCCCCCCCAAGGGCTTGCCCCGTGCCCCCAGCGCAGCCCCCCCTTAGTACAGACCCCCCCAGGCTTGTTCCCCTTCTCCTGATGCAGAAACCCCCCCCCGCAACTTGCCCTCTGACCTCGGTGCAGCCCCCCCCTCAGTACAGACCCCCCCACCCCAGGGCTTGTCCCCCTTATGACGCAGAAACCCCCCCCCCGGGCCTGCCCCCTGCCCCCAGTGCAGCCCACCCCCCAGTATAAGGCCATGGGGGGGTACTGGGGAGGGGGTCCCGGGGGTATGGGTTTCCCAGGCAGCCTCTAACGCTCTTCCACTCCCTCGCAGGCCGCCAGCCCCTCGCTGGCCACCAGCCCATCGCCTCCGGCCACTGCTCGGCCCCCGACGACACCGCCACTGGACCGGGCAGCGGCCCCCCCGTGCCAGGGGCAGGATGGGGGGACACAGCCCAGCACAGCCCCCCCGGAGACAACCAGGCGCCTGCAGCGGGTACGGGATGAGCCTGGCTTTCTGCTCCCCATTTATCGTGTTCCTCCTCTGACCCTGTGTCTGTTCCCGTTCCCCCCCCAGGAGGATCTGGCCGGGCTGAGGTGCCGCCTGCAGAAGATGAAGGAGGAGGTAGCCCAGGTGGCCCAGTTGCCACCCGTCCCCACCGGGGCCAGCACCGACCTGCGGAGCCGTCTGGAGCGAGCGCGGCAACTGGAGCTGCGGATCCGTGAGAGGAAAGCGGGCAGCGGAGCCGCGCAGGGAGCGCGGCCGGCGGGGGACACCGGGGCGGCAGCTCCTGTGGTGGAGGCCGGGTGAGGAGCGGCTTTGGGGATGTGACCCCAGATTTGAGGAAGGGAAATCGGGGTGTCCCTCTTCTGCTGCTTGCAGGGGTCTTCCCGCCCCTGTGGAGGGGGTGTGGGGGCACTGGGACAGACCCGCTGCACGCAAAGGGCATCTCTGCCTTGAGTGTTGGGGTGTCGACATCCCCAGGACTGGTGGTGGGACCCAGATCCTGGCACAGGTTGCTCAGAGAGGGGTTTGGCGATGGGGGGGACCCCTCTCAACCCAACCGGGGCGGGCACGCAGCTCCCTGGCTTTGAGGTCACAAAATTGCAGAGTCGTCTCCAGCCCAAGCATGACCCTCCCCCTGACCGTTCCCAACCCCACCAGATCCCTCAGCGCTGGCTCAGCCCGACTCTTCAACCCCCCCAGGGATCCCGGGGACTCCCCCCTGCCCTGGGCAGCCCATTCCAACACCCAACAGCCCCTTCTGCACAGAAATCCTTCCTCAGAGCCAGCCTGACCCTGCCCTGGGCAGCTTGAGGCCATTCCCTCGGGGCCTGGCGCTGGGGCCTTGGTTAACGCTTTTGGCAGTGGGATCCCCATCCTGGCTGGCCTCTGGGGCCGGGGGGGCATCCCAGCACCACATTCACTGTGGTGGGGACCCTAACCCCCTCCCCATCTTCATTCCCAGCAGTGAGAAGACCCCCGCGTACCAGCGGTTCCACACCCTCGCGCAGGATCTGCCCCCGGGGCTCACGCTGCCCTACAAGTTCAAGGTGCTGGCGGAGATGTTCCGCAGCGTGGACACCATCGCCGGGATGCTCTTCAACCGCGCCGAGACCGTCACCTTCGCCAAGGTCAAGCAGGGGGTGCAGGATATGATGCGCAAGTAAGTTGGCAGCACGTTTTGGGGGCCCCGCTGAAGCTCCCGGGCCCTGGTGTCAGCCCCTGGGGGATCCTGACCTCTCGGGGTGCTGTTACAGGCAGTTTGAGGAGCGGCACGTGGGGCAGATCAAGGCGGTTTACCCCACCTCGTACCGGCTGCGCCAGGAGAAGAACATCCCCACCTTTGGCAACGGCGTGAAGAAGTCTGACTACCAGCTCACGCTGGAGCCGGTGCTGGGGGAAGGTACGTATGGCTCGGGGCGGGGGGGGCCCATCCACGCTCAGCCCTGGCTGGGATCCCTGAATCCCCAGGGGTGCTCCCAGCTCGGTCTCTTGGATAATCACCTGGCACATAGGGGCCTGAGTGCGTTGGAAATGGAGAACACATTTGGGGTCCCCCAAAAGCAGGGGATGGGGGCTCTCCCTGGTCTTTCTTTTGCTGTTGAAGTACTTATAGAAACGTTTCTTGTTATCTTTGACTGCTGAAGCCAGATTAATTTCTAGCTGGGCTTTAGACTTGATTTCTACCCTGCACAGCCTCTCTGTAATCACTGTGAGTGGCCAGTCCCTTCTTCCAAAGGCTATAAACTTTTTTTCTCCCTGAGTTACAGCCAAAGCTCCCTGTTCAGCCAGGGTGGCTTTCTCTGCTGCCGGCTTCTCTTACAGCACCTGGGGACAGCCAGCTCCTGTGCTGTTAAGACTTTCTTCTTAAAGAGTGTCCAGCCTTCCTGGACCCTTCAGGACAATCATTAGGACAATTATCTCCCTCTTAGATAATCATCTGGCACATAAGGGCCTGAGCGGGTTGGAAGTGGAAAACATTTTTGGGACAAGCAGGAGGATGATGGGGCAGTGATCTGGGGAGCTGGGCTTGTCCTTCCTGAGGTTCAGGCGTGGTGAAGCCGAGGTGCTGTGGGTGATGCTCGTGTCACTCCTTGCAGAGGAGAAAGTGGACGGCCGCCCGCACTTGTCGGCGTCGCGCCTGCTGGCACGTCGGAAGGAGTTCAACCGCAACCTGGTGAACATTGTCAAGCAGCATCACAAGGTGAGGACTCCCCCCCTGCTCCAGCACTTCTGGGTTGTTCTGGGCGCTGGAGAAGTGGGTGGAAGGAGCAGGCTGACATCCAGGCTGAAGGACGTCGCTGTTTCCTCTGGGATGCTCTTGGCGGGGAGCTGGAATCTCTCCTGGCTCTGGGTTTCCTCCAAGGCAGTTGCCAACCTGTGCTGGAGCACAGGGCAACGGCCAGCTTGCCCGTACCTGGCTGTGACGCAGCTCTCGCCCCTCTCCAGGCGTTCCTGGCCGCCCTCAGCCCCCCCATGGTGGTGCCCGAGGAGAAGCTGACCCGCTGGCATCCCCGCTTCAACGTGGACGAGGTGCCCGACATCAGCCCGGCAGAGCTGCCGCGGCCGCCCCAGGAGGACAGGCTGAGCACGGCCCAGGAGGTGCTGAGCGCAGCTCGGGGGATGCTGAGCCCCAAGGTGAGCCAGGACCAGGGGTGCCTGACCTCAGAGCAGCTGAGGCTGTTCTTGGATTGGGTCGGGAAGGATCATTTCTGAGCCACAGGACTCGGAGCACTGTAGGATGGGGGCAGGTGGGAACGTGAGCCTGGCTGTAAACGCGGCTGGTTGTGGCCTAGGCCTGGTTTCAGGCTGATTTGGGGGGCTGAGAGGAGATGAAGCGCCTCAGACTGTCCTCCGCAGGCAGGGATGGGTCAGATGGGGATGTGGTGGCGGGGGCGGCGGAGGGGAAACTTCTTTCTCCAGCGCGAGCAGTAACCCAACTCCTCCTCCCTCTTCCCCATGAGCAGATGGAAAAAGCTCTTGCCAACCTGGCCTTAAGAACCGCTGAAGCCGGTGCGGGGGAACCGGTGGCTTCCAAAGCGCCGTCCCCTGCCAGCACCTCCAGTGCTCTCAAAGGGGTGTCCCAGGCCCTGCTCGAGAGGGTGAGTAATTCGGTCCTGGCCATAACGCTGGGGTGTGGGGGGAGTTTCCTGCGCCTCACTCACCCCATCTCCGCTCCCCCAGATCCGGGCGAAGGAGGCGCGGAAGCTGCAGGCGCTGATGACGCGGGACCCGCGGCAGGAGGAGCGACTGGCCATGCTGGGCCGGCTGCCGGCCATGGCCCGTATCCTGCGCAACGTCTTCGTGGCCGAGAAGAAGCCGGCGCTGACCATGGAGGTGGCTTGTGCCCGCATGGCCGACAGCTACGACGCGCAGATGCCTCCCGGTAGGAAATCTGGGCCGGGGGGGAGATGGCTCTCGGTGGTGCGGGAGGGAAGGGGGTGGGAGCTGAGCTCTGACCCGGCGGCTGCTGCTCCTTTTGGCAGGCGAGATGGAGAAACACTTGCGCCTCTTCGCAGAGCTGCTGCCCGACTGGGTGGGGATCCACGCCCTCAGCACGGACACCTACATCAAACTGGACAAGGGGAAGGACCTCGGCCTCATCACGGAGATGCTCACCAAGGCGGCGAAGGAGGCGGAAGCCCTCTGAGCTCCCCCCTCAAGCCTTGAGGCTTCCCCTGTGCAATCTCTAGATGTAGCAAATCCCAGCTGCGCTCCGGGAACTGGTGTGGGTTGACAGGGATGTCTGATGAAGAGCAAAACGCCTTAATTTTAACTAATTCCTCTGCCGGGGTCCCTGAGGACTGTAGCTACCCTAACCTGTGGTAACTTTGCAAGCAGGGAAGAGGAGATAGTTAAGTTTTTCTCAGCTTTTCTGTGTTCTGAAGGTTTGATGCAGGAGGTTTCTTCCATTAACTGGGCCCTGGTGGGGTGGAGGCAGCACTGGGGAGGGTGAGAGGGTGACAGGCAGGAAGGAGTGAGAGAAGAAATCACAAGTTGATGTTTTTTGGAGCTCCGGGCCTTGTTCCGTTTTTAAGGGAGGGGAAAACGCATCTCCAGGACTCGCTGGAAACAACTACAGGACTTGTCAAAACATATTTGTATTAAATGTTTTAAATATAGCTGACTTGTGTTAACCCAGCGCTCTTCCTCGGTGAGCTGCCTCCATGGCAATTGGCGCCGGCCGGCACACGCGGGGCAGGGCTGGGTCCTCATCCAGCTCCTGGAGAAAAAGTAACTGGAAAAAGTGAGCGTGGGCTTGCAGGGAACTGAATGCAGCTTTTGTAAATAGGGGCTGTGGAGCAGCTCCTGCGGGGGATGAGTGGGGTGTGTGTGGGGGTTGGTTTTGTTGTTTTTTGTTTTTTTTTTTTACCCCCCCTGGGGAAAGCCCAGGTCACTGGGCTGAAGTGGTTTGGGAAGAGAGGAGGAGGAGGGTGCTGATGGCTGCAGAGGTGCTGGCCTGGCCCAGCACCCAGGGCAGGGCAGTGTGGGTGCAGGGGAGGAGGTGGGAGCTGTCCCAGCCCCTGTGGGGCACACCACCCCGCTGTCTGAGCCACGCTTTGCTGGTTTTAGCATGAAACGTCAAGGACTTGCAGGGAAAGGTGACTGTCTGACTGTCCTTCATTCCTCGGCGTGAGGGGGAAGCTTGGAAGTGAGATTTAAAAAAAAAAAAAAAAAAAAAAAAATCCTTAAAATTTGGAGTGCTGGTTTCAGAGGCTGGTCACATTGGAGATCCCAGCAGCGCAGCCCAAGGGAGCAGGCCCTCCTCTTCCTCCAGGACGCTGCTCACCAGCCAAGTGGTGCTGCTGGCAGGAGGTAGCCCAGTTTCCAGAGAGGAGGATTTAAACCCGGCCCAGAAGCTGGAGGGGATGCACAGGGCCGAGGTGCGAGGCTGGGCTCGGGGCAGGCTGCCGGCCACGCTGAATGCGCCTCACTGCAGTGGAGGCGGGGGGGGGAATGGTTTCGGCAGCCTGGCAGGCACATGCCTGCCCCAGGGGAGCTCACAGCGAGCTCCTGTTCTGCTGCTTAGGAGAAAAACCTTGTTTCTACGAGCAAATTACATCAACGGTTGCTCGCAGCCCGGCCAAGGCGAAGGCACTGTCCCTGGGTTCCCTGATGTCACCCCTTGGCCCCGCACGCAGCCGGCTCTGGCACTGGCAGGGCTTACACTCGCTTCCACAGAGTGCAGCTGCTTTCCACGGCTTTTTGGGGTGGAACTAATTTTTCCCTTCTCTCCCTCGCAGCAGGGACCCCTCCTTGTGCCAAGTATGCGAGGCGCTCCCTCCCTTGGCTCCACACAGGGGCTGGCTGCGAAAACAAGTGCCCTGGGGTAGGTTTCTCCCAGGGGAATGGTGTTTCTCAGCGCAAACTGAGCAGCCACTGAAGTGGCTTTTCAGGAAACGGTGATAAAAATAACTGTAATAGCCCTTATAAGTGGAAGGCAGCCCCATGTGCTGGATGGGGAAGGTGAGCTGAGCTGTGGGGGAGCCTGGTTTACACACACACTGGCACTGGGCATTTCTACTGCAACCCAGCAGGACCTGGGTAACCCCCTCCAGCTAGAGCTTGGTGCCAGGCCCGGAGAAAAGACACCTGAAGGGCTCAGTCCTGGCAAGAGATTCCTTCCAAGCATGTGGAGGGGCGACGGGGAGGTCATGCCACAACCTGGCAGCCTGGGTTTGGAGGAAGACACTCACAAAGGTAATTAACAGCTTCAGTTACTGCAAGAAGAGCTCTGAGACAGGTTAGAAAAAATAAAAATAAGTCAGCGTTTATTTTACCAGTGAGTTCAGGCCCTGCTAGGACAGGGACACAGTCCCTGATATTTTCAGGCAGGTGGAAGTTTTGGCACGCTAGGTCTCTGCTAGTCCTGTGACTGAGTTCTAGGGAGCATCTCCAAACCCCACACCACCACCCCAAGCCCAGTGAGACCTCTGGAGCTCAGCTGCAAAAGCAGAACACTTTTTCTTTCTTCCTCTGGCCTTATCTGACTCCAAATGTACCAACAAGAATGAGCTCCAAACTGGCATTGTCCTTTCAATGTCCCGCTGCCCCAGGAAGAACCCAGCAAATGGAGTCAGAAATGGTGCAGTAGAGGGGGAATTTGTGCTCAGCAAAAGCTGCCAGGCCCGGCTGGAGCTGCCAGCTCTGGTAGGTGCCAGCGCTGCTGGGCAGAAGGCAGGCAAACAGCCCTGAGCATGTGCTCGGTCCCCTTCTTCCTGCCTGGAGCCCACCTCTGCGCTACTTCTCATGATGTAGATTGCTCTGAGTTTTGTGAAATTCCCTGCTAAGGAGCACCCCGGAGCAAGGGAAGGCAGACACCTTCCTACAAGGGACCCGCAGCTTCCCACGGTCGCGAGGAAAGGAGACCATGAGCCAAGCTGCAAGCTGACACCCTGCCTGAGCTCATCTACACCAGCAACCTCCCTTGTGCAGGCAGCAGCTGCCTCTAGATTTCAGGACACAGGTCTGGGCACGCACTTAAATCTCCTTACCAAGCACTACCTTAATGTAAAAGCAACCTATTCCAGTGTGAGTGACAGCAGAGAGCAACCAGACCTTCCTCTGAGGTCAAATACTGAGGGATTTATCCCTTTGACAAATAATCCTTTTTTGCCCATCTTTTATGTTTCTTTGGCAAACTTTTAGCGGGTTCCTGAAAGGGAATTCTGGGCCCCCTGAACTATTGGACCTCTCCTGCCTCAGAGGCACTATTTTCACTTTGGTCTCTTAAAAAAAAAAAAAAAAAAAAAAATTCAGTGAAGCTGTATCTTGGTCTCTATCCCCCCCAAAGCAATCAGGCTGTTTCTTCTTTCCAAAAGGATGAACTCTGAAAAGAATCCTTACGCTTAACACACCTTAATCTGTGGCTTGGAAAACAAATAGGATTTAGGATTGTATAGCATCTGGCCAGGATCAAAATTGTAGGTTCTCCCCCCCTGCCCACCCCCTCATGACAGCAAGAGTCACTGATTAAAGCCCCAAACTCAGGGTGCGTGTTCCCTTCTCCCGGCTCCTCCTCAGTCATACTGCAGCAGAGAGTAGAAAGGGACAGACTTGAGCTTTTCTGACCCTTTCAGGAGTTTTAACTCTATGATCACCAGGCACTCCAGGACTTCAGCCTTCAGCCTCTTCATCAGCTCACAGGCTGCACACATGGTACCTGCACAACACCGAGGGGGAGCAGAACCATCATCACCCCAGGAGCAGCGCCGAGGTTACGCTTCAAACCCCAGAGCTGCTCCCGACGCACGCGTACGTGCGTGACACGTGCTTTAAGGCCGCCTGCTCCTCTCACCTCCAGTGGCAAGCAAGTCGTCTACAATAACGACTTTTTGTCCTGGTTCCACGGCATCACTCTGGATTTCAAGTTCAGCCTGCAGGGTGGAAAGAGCAGCTTCACTTTAGCCTTTGCCTGACAGAGGAACACTTCACAAGCTGCTAACGCAGGGTGGAATGCAGACAACTCTTCAGCGAGATCAGCCCCTAAAAACCCCCGAAACACATCCTCCAGCTACAGGGAGTGCCACGGAAATACAGAGCGGGTTAGGTGATTGTTGGGCCAACCCTCTGGCACGTCAAGATCCTGAACATTCATCAAATGAGTTACAGTCCCATCGTGAAACCTTATCCCAAAGCAATTTTCCAGGGGGGAAAATTTCCTGTAACGCGCTGGGCTGGAGCGCTCTGCTGTGACAGCACCGCCAAGCCACCTCCAAACGGCACAGGCACATCCTTTGTCAGATGAACTTGTCCCATGCAGGGGTTGGCCCAAACAACCCTCAGAAATATTGCCTAGGTTTGGTGTTTCTGCTGCTGTTAGTCACCAGAGGTAGCATGTTACTGGGCTCACGCCTCCGCTCTTTGACCGGAGAGGCCGCGGTGTTACGGGGCGAGCGCCCCGGTTTGGAGCCATGCAATAGAGGCAGTTACTTATCGCACTTACTGGAAGAGTGGGAAACACACTCCGTGTTCATGCCCCTGAATTCAAGCCAAAGAAAGCAATTTAGCACCAAACCTTATCATCCCCACTCCCCCCCACCACCCCCAACCAAAATCACAGCCCCTGGCATCAGCACTGGCTGTGACAGCCAGCTTGGGGAACCCCCCGCGCTGGTTTTATCACCCCGTCCCCTCACTGACACCCCCCAGCCCTGCCTCAACCAGGCTGGAAAACCTCTTCCCCTCCCTGGGCGTTACCTTGCCATACTCAAGGGAGTAGGAGACAGACTCGGTGGGACCGGGGAGTTTCCCCTTCTTCCGGATCGGCACGAAGCCGACCCCCAGTCTCTGAGCCAGGGGGGGGCCGATGAGGAAGCCACGTGAGTCCAGGCCTGGGGGGAGCAGAGCAGCACAAATACTCAGCCCGGGGGTGTCTCTGAACTGTACCCCAGGTTCATCACCCTCCCGTGTTCAGGGAGGGGGGGTGTTTCTAGAAGCAATTTGCTCTTAGAGTTGTTTTTGTGGGTTGAAAACACAGACCACGCTCAGCAGGGCCTGCGCTCGCCCAGAGGAGCGGCCGGTGGGTGTCGGGGCACCGCAGCGATCCCCCCCCCGCCCGTTTTACCTCCCCTCCAGCTCTCCTTCTTAGAGATAAGCTCAGCAAAGCCCCGTATCAGCTCGGCCACACAACCAGGGACTTTGTACCACGGGGGGAACACACTTCAGTTATCATGAAGGCCTTGGCCTAGGTTTGGTCTGGACTCCTTGAACTTTGGGCCCAGCCCAAGCGCTGCCTTCCTAACGTGTTCTCACCACAAAGGCTGTTTCTGTTGGCTTGAAAAGGTGCCCCCCAAGAAGGAAAACATGCTAGAACAGGGTCTGCCTGCCGTGGGGACGGTGTGAGACCTTACGGGCAGGGCAGGCTTCTTGTCATTCCTCTTTTTTTAACGCTGAAAGCAATGAATTACAGAATTGGCACTGAAGCATCAATCAGACGGCGCCTGCCACATCTAAAGGCAGGAGTTCTGGGAAGCACCGGAGCAGGGTGGGGGTATAACCTGTCCTGGCCTCACGCCACGACAGAGGCCAGCATCTGGGTGACTGCTGCAGTGTCCAGGGGGTGCAGAGTTCAGCTGTCTCCCCACGTTCCCGCCCGGTCACGGTGCTCTGCGCCGGCCTCTGAGATGTTTCAACCAACACTCACCTGCAATGAAGTCGATTTGGGGGAAAGATGCTCTCAAATGATCTTCCAGAAGATCGATCAAAGCCCGGAAAGCTGCGGGATCCTTCAGCAAGGGGCTGATATCGCTGTAAAAAGAGAGAGAGCGAGCAGTTGGCTACCTCCGGGGCTGGGCTGGCTCCCCACCGGGCTTCCAAGCCCCCGGGGGATGCGGGTCCTGCCCGGAGCAGGCAGGATGGGCAGCGGGGAGCCCCCCCCCCCCGGCTCTCCAGCCCCGCCCGCACCGGAACAGCACACCGGGCACCGGGAAGTCACGGAAGGGCCGCACCCGGTCGCGGACCCGCCGCAGCCGTTCCTCGGTCATGGCGGCCCCGCTCTGCGCAGCCGCCGCGCGGCACCGGGCGGGGCGCGGGGGGGCCCGGCGCCGCCTCCGGGACAGCCTGCGCCGGGTGCTGCCCGCCCGCCCCGCCCGGTGCCCCGCGGCTCGGAGCATCCGTCCCCCCCGGGGCGGGGAGCGCTGGTAGCCCGGGGAACGGAACCCCAATCCCCTGTGCACGGAGCTCTGGTACCCCGGAGCCCCAGTGCAGTGAGCCCCGGTACCCCTGAGCCTCGAACCCCCGGGCATGGAGCTCTGGCACCCCGGGGTACGGAGCCCCAGTCCCCTGGGTGCACAGAGCTGGGGTACCCCAACACACAGAGCCCCGACCCCCCCAGTGCTAGCCCTGCTAGCCTGGAGCAGGGAGCTCTGCCCCCCTGCCCAGGTATCCCCAGCATGCAGCACCCCACTCCCTCAAAGCAGGGAGCCCCAGTACCCCAGTTTCCCCTCTGAAGGGTGCTCTGGTACCTGCAGCATATGGGGCCATATCAGCCCCCCTGCACAGAGCCCTGGGTCCCCGCCTTGCTCCAGCCAGCTTGGGAAAAGGGGTGCCGTGCCTGGGGGTTACACTTCCACCTCTCTTCACCCCTGCCCTGCGCCTCACGCAGACAGCAAGCGTGGTAGGGCTAAATTATTTCCCGCTTTTCTGTCCCTCCTCACCTCTTGTGAACCCCTGGAATGGCATTCTGTGTTTGTCAAAGCCCTTGGTTTGGATGATAACCCAGCCGGTCCGAGCGCCCTTGCTCCCAGACCGCCAGCTCAGCTGATACTGGTGTCACTGGTTTGTGTGGCAGGTCAGGGCACTCACACAGCTCTTATCTCCCACCTCCGGATGGGCAAACAGCCGTTTGTCCACCCAAAATCCGCTGTGGGCAGGAGATGTAGTGCTGAATGAGTACAGATCTCCTCTGCCCCTAGCAAACAGGATCTGGATGTGATCCGGAAGGTTCGAGCGTGCAACGCCCCCGGCTGAGCTCGGTGCTGGCTGTGAAAGGCCGTGACAGGAACAGCTTCAAGCTCAGCACCCCTGGGCCAGGCGTTGGGGCCTGTCCTCAAGGCGTGTGACAGCGTGTGGCGGTGTGTGACAGTGTGCCAGCAGCTAGCCAGGGATTTTGCAGGGCTGTGATGTGGCCCCCTCCATGGGTTGGGTGCTCTGGTAGCAAACGCAGAGCTGCTTCCTCCTACTCTTGTTGGACCAGTCGCTCCCACCAGCCCTGTGGGTCCTGCCAGCTCCCAGAAGCGGCTCTGGCACAGGAGGAGCAGCTGACAGGAGGGGAAAGCTGGTTGTCTCCTCTCCAGCTGCGCTGTGGGGGGCTCACAGGCACAGCACGGCTCGCGAGGGACCCGCTTCCACCCTCAGCCCTGCAGCCGACACGTCCTGTGTCGCTGAGCGGTTCCCAGCGCTCAGGGCAAACCCTTGGGAATCATTTGCTGCACACTGAATCCTCCACCGCTCTATTTTCTTCCCAATTTTATCTACGGACAGCAAGACAGGTGTGTACCAGAGGCCTGAGGTGCGGAGGGAGACAAGCTGAAGGCCAGTGCAAAGGTTGCTCCCTTTCTTGTTACACTCCCTGTTGCCAGAGACAAGGTCAGCCTGCCTCCTTTCACAACCATTCCCTTACAGACTAAGATTTTCCCTGAGGTCAGATTATCTCTTTGGCACCAGAAAAATCCTCTCTAGCAGCTGTTCCAGCGAAGCAAACATCCCCTTCCACTGGAACAGGGGCTTTGCAACACCCTCTCTCCCTCGGATGAGCTGGAAGGGTTTCTCCTGTAACTTCACCAACCACGTCACCGGACAGCGAGCTATTCCAGCAACTCCTCTTCTTCCTGGCGGATGGAAGGGATGGAATTTATCTGCCTACCCATGGAAATAAGCAGGAGCTGGGCAAGGGCTCTTCCGCAGCCTGCTTTCTGCCTCTCACGGAGGAGCTGTAAGCTGGGGTCTCATCACACTTTTCTTGTGTTCGTGACCCTCCTACACATCACCACTGTTACTAGCAGAAAACACCACGAGGTTCCCAGGCCCCTCGTGCCAGCCCACCCCGGGCAAACCAGCAGCTCTCACCAGGATGAGTTGCCGAGGGCTCCCACTGGCCCCTTCGTGTCCAGCTGGGGGGATCTCTCCGGCTCTGGTGCAGGATCAGGCCTCACAGACACCGTCAGCTCTGCCAGGAAGAGCATAAAGGTTACTCCAAATCGGACTTCCAGTGATTCAGCTGCCAAAAATTATGCCACGTGCCAGCTCAGGTTTAAAAACCAACATTTCTCAGATCTGTCAGAACTTCACCTCATTAATCCTCCATTTCAAAGGATATGAATCGCACCTACCAGTACAGACTGGTTTTTAACATCCACATTAATTTTCCCTGCAATTGTTCAACCTTTCAAACAACAGTGCTGACTCCTACTGTAATTTCCATCTGAAAAGAACTTTCCTAGGACCAATTTCCAAATGTGATGTCAAAGGATTTCAGCTCTGGAATATCACCTGGGAGGTGTCTTGACATCCGCTTGTGGCTCCAAGAGGTTTTGGGCTGTTTAGGGCTTTGCCTCTCTTTTGGACACAGAGGTGATCGGTGATTTAAAAGTGCTTTGAGATCCTGATACGAGAGGTGTTACTAGCTGGTGGACATGGAAACTGGGGGGATAAAAGCTTAAGAGCTAACTCTAATCAGCTTAACCAGGCAATTGGAAGAGCTGTGTTGGGTATGGAAGTTTCTGTTCTGTTAAGGATTTTAAAACCTCAGTGTGAAGTGGAACAAAACACCCAAAATTTCAACACACCCCACAAGGGGAAATAAGAACTAAAATTTCCTTTCAAATCTGCTGGAACGTTTCGTTTCAATTTCAGCTTTAGAAACGCATGCACTTTAAACCCTTTTTTTTTTTTTTTAAAAAAATAAAAGAAACCAAATTTGAAATATCTTATTTCAACAGCAGAAGAATGCAGTTCCCCAGCCAGCTCCCTGGGCTCGGGACCGAAGTGTCTGTACCGAGTAACGCACTAGCTTTGTCACCCCCTAAAAGAGGTGAAAGCACCGTGACCCAGCTCTGCCCTTCCACAGCATCCTTGTTTGCTCGAGCCCAGCACCTCCTGCCCGTGGCACCAAGCTGGATGAGGCCCTTGGAGAAGACACAACCCCCCTCTCCCTCCTCTGGCCAGCCTGGCCGAGCCAGGAGGGGATTTTGAGTCTGATCCAGAACTAATGGATTTGGCACACATTCCTCGCTGCTGGCAAACAGGCCGATGGGCTTTTCGGCCCCTAGCCCATTCAGATGGGAATCGTGCTACCAACCTACATAACGCCCAGAAGTGTATTAAGTGACTCCAGGAGGGACAAAGGCACAGAGAATCACACGCCAGCTGCCAGACTGGCTCTCTCGAGAAGCTGGATGGCAGAGGCTTTTTTATGCTCCTAAGAGACCACAGGCTTTTGGCTGAGGTTCCACCTTTATTTCGGATTTATATAATCTGAACTAGACTTTGGGCAACAACGAAACGGTGGAAGAGGATATAAAGAAAACAGGCAAATGGAGTCTTTTCTCAGTGTTTAAAATAGGCAGTTTCCAAAGGAAAAAAAGAACCTAAAATGAGATTTCAGTTTTTTCCTTACAACTGTTCTTTAAAAAGTTTAATTCAAGAGGCACCGCCGTGTTGCTTTCTGATAACATATGAAAGACTCACATCAAATACTGTCAAGAAACAAAAGTAGAAGTCTATTTCCAAGTACTATAACTGTTAAGAGAAATGACAAACAAGCCACTCTAACTGCAAAACAGTTATTTGGATACTGAACAAGTACTCAAGAGTAGCTTTTGGAGAGTAAACATGCATGTAGTTTGTAAAGTTTCCCAGTGCTGAGGACAACAGCAAGACTCCCGGGGAGAGATTTCTCACCCAGCTGTGCTGAAGAGGCTGCTGGCAACCCTGCAGCCAACGAAGCATCTCCCAGCACTGCTTCCCTCCACAAACCCCAGTCAAACCGCTCTCACCTTCCAAAGGTCTTTCTGCAGCCGCTGAAATTATTTCACGCGGTCACCGCAAAGATGTCCTCCCGTGGGAAAAAAAAAAAAAAAAAAAAGAGTATTGTCCAACTTTCAGGAGACCTTCATCTCGTCTGCTTTGCTTGAGGTGAAACCAGGAGGCTTCTGGAAGCTGCCCAGCACGTTTGGGACAGGCTCGACTCGGCAGGTACCGAGAAGTGCCAGCTTCCACGTGGCAGCGAGCATCCCAAATTCAACAGCCTCCTTCTCGGCGATATTAGTTCCAGTTCCTTTAGTAAAAAGCCTACTGTCATCCTCAGCACTTGCCTGAAAACTCAGTCCCCAGACACCGCGTAAGGTTTTAGCAAATAACGTGGGCAGCGCTCACTCTCGTTCTGTTCATTTTCACTTTTAATACCGTGCTCCTCGGCTTCCCGTTTAAAATGCAGAGACACGTTATCTTTCATCGCTGCACTCAATACAGTTTGCAGGGCATTAACCTTGGCTCTAAGTGTTCGGAATTGATCTTCTGGTTTCCAATTCCAGTGTTCAGATCCCCAAATTGCTGGTCTGCAGAGACTAATTTGCCACCGAAATAATCCATTTGTCGCTGCAGGATTTTAAATCAAGGCTCCATTTTTGCAGCGATAGACTGTAAATGCAGTAGGACTTTTTCCACGATTATTAGTTACATCAATTTCAGAAGCTTCTCTGCATGGAGGGTTGGATGATAACACAGCCTCAGGGGCAGAGCAGGGAGACTCGGGAGGCTCAGCTAATTGGAAATTAGAGGCAAGAAAGAAATTCCTTGGACTCTTAGCCCAAGTGGATATTAAGCTTTTAGCAGATGTATTTAAATATAAAGAAAGGAACATCACACAGAAGCAGTTTTAGACAGACAACATCTTTCCTTCAGCTTTTATGTCTTGCAGCTCGAGAAAGGAGCCACCAACCAAGCAGCTGCACGGCTGCTGGTCCCCGACGGGCCAGTAAACCCCACCAGACCCCCTGCTCCGTTGACTGCTGCACACACAACCCCTGGCAGGTCCCCCAGGCAGCTCCTGCAAAGCCACCACCTGCCCCAGTACGTGCAGTTCCCCAAACCGGGCAGCTATCACAGAGAGTGACCCCAGGTCAGAGGCTCTGGGTAGTTATTAAGGGCAGACGGGGTAATACCTGCCGGTCGTTGTGTGACCCACGGGGTGTGTTTGAGCTGGCAGCGCTCACCCCCGCGGTGCTGCTGGTGGCCACGGCCACAGGCCATGTAGGGCCCTGGGCCCCCCCTGCCCCAGCCTCTGAATTGCACTTGGGCAGCTGTGTGGGCTGGGAAATTGATCCACGTTAAAAATAATACAGGGAAAACAAAACAAGTTATTTTTAACCCAAGTCAGTCCCATGATCTGGAAGGTGGATCTGCGAGACTGTCCCTAAAGAAGGTGTTATTCAGTTGTTCTACAGGTACCCGCGGACAAATAGGTGCATTTCTGATAAATTAGTTTATTTTTCTTCGTTAGTTCTTCATCTCACAACTTTAAAATCTGTACATCTTTGGGAAAGGCATCGATTTAAAATTTTTCATAGCTCTCCAGCTGTAAAGCTACTATTATTTAAAGCAGTGGCTTCTTCACATTTAAGCTTTGATCCTTTATAATAAATGGCCATGAAGCAGATACTAAACAGACGTCAAGTCGATTCACTCACAGCAGCCAGCTTTTTAGTGCAAAGTTTACATCCAGTATCTATGCACCGGGGGATTATTTCAATGAGGAATGAGGACTTTGTGTGCAGGGTAACCAGACAAACACCGTGCGTGCTGAGAACGGGGTGGCTTGTCCAAGCAAGTTACACAGATGAGGGAAAAGCAGTATGTGCAAAACTGCAAGCTGTGAAAGAGTAAAGACTGAAGTGGCAGGCAGGCAGGCAGGCAGGGGACACGGGGCAGCAGGCAGGCAGCACACGCTCCTGATGCACATACTGAAAATGTGAAGAACTGAGAAACGTGTCTGGGCTGGCGCTCAGAGGATGAGCTGTGACCCTGCGATGTGATCTCTTCATAAGCAGCCCGCAGAAAGACAAAAGCGCTGTCACAATTCGCAGCAGACAGGTTCGTAACCGTTTGAGGGCTGACAGGGATTTGCAGGGAGTCGCAGGGACAGACTCCCTCCTCTGGTGGTATCTTTATCTGCTGATAATAGTGAACCACAGGGCTCCCAACGCTTCTGGGTGACAGCAGCACTGAAGCAGAGGTGGACAGCACACAGAAAAATGGGAAATTACTGGTTTTGTCTGGTGTTCTGTGCTGGCAGACACACACGACCGGTGCAGGTCCTCTCACCCAGCATCGCTGCAGGACAGGCTGATCACGCAACACTCGAGCTATCCACGCTATGCCAAAAGGAGAAATGTTATGGATGAACTGGAAAGGCCTTGATGGACTTGAAGGACAATTAGCACCATCATAAGGCAGCTAAGAAATTTGGACTATAAACAAATGCCATTTGCAGATGTGCAAACAGAGATGCAGAGGCTCTGCCAGCCGATGAAGTGTTGGCTGTGATTTCTGGTAAGTGGAACTCCAAGAGCCGATTCAAGTGCTGTTCTTACTACAATCTTATAGGATTATCCGGCTTCATGAGATATACAGCAGGAATTACTGCAGAGAGGATTACAGGTGGCGTAAACCATGGGAACGGGGAGAACGAGAGCATTTGGGATCACCGGGAGGGTAAGAACAAGCAGCTGAGAAGCCCGTAGCAGGCAGCAGCACAGCAGCAGAGTTCTCAACCCATCTCAAGGCAGCCCTGACCTTTGCTGGGGAAGGTTGCGGGGCTGTTTATGGGTACAGAGCACCCCGATTTTTCCCAAAGCAGCACAACGCCCCGCGGAGAGGGCACGTGCACTGCCAAAGCCACTGGAGGGGTGGACACGGAGCTGTCGGTGGTGCAAACTGCCTGTCCAGGCTGGCTTCTAGCTACTCCCCCAAAGCTCCAGAGTAACCTTGCTGGGTTTTGCTCGAGACATGTTTATTAGCAATAGCAAAGGGTGTGAAACAGGCCCAAAAGCAGATGAGAAATTTGCAATGGATCAGCATTTACCCTGAACTCTGTTTAGAGAAGTGTTACACCCAGGCTGGGGAACGTTTGCACAAGAATTCCTCAGAGAGCACATGCTGGAAACAGGGTCAAGAGTTAACATCTGATGTAA
This sequence comes from Athene noctua, assembly GCF_965140245.1. NCBI lineage: Eukaryota > Metazoa > Chordata > Aves > Strigiformes > Strigidae > Athene > Athene noctua. The sequence goes on from NC_134045.1 coordinate 25,946,326, forward strand.
ATGGGCATTTCTGAGCCTGCAGTTGGCTGGGCCCAGATCATGAGACTAAAAGCATGGCTTAAACCATATTTGGACCCAGATTTTTGGAATTGAAGAAAACCCCTTAAATGAACAACAGACCACCAGCTCCCCAGGAACATCCAGCACACCATCAATAAGGCAATACTTACACGAGCACTACCTTCAGATTTCTTTATACCACCACGTAGGGAATGTTTGCAGCTACAGAAGGGAGGAAGGCAGGGTGTGCTCCCTGCAGCCAGCCCCTCAGGCCAGAACAGGAGGCAGGACTTGTTTGAACCAAGCGATGCACGGCAGCGGTCTGGCTCTGCAGCTGTACCCAGTACTCCCAAGTTTAGGAAGAAAGGAAAAACAAATTGGTGTCCAAAGAGTTCACAATGGAAATCAAATGTTAAAACAACAAGTTACAGGCAAACAAAACAAGGGCAGTTTGGGCAGGGTTTGCTGGCGGCTGTACGTTTCCTGAACAGACCCCACGGCTGGTGCTGCGGCATCTGAACGAGCAAAGGTTTGGGAGAGCAGGTTAGGTGGAAGGAGCGAGAGGAAAGGTGCATCCACGGCCTTTCTGAGGTGATGGCAGAGTTGTGGTTATCCAGAGAGCTTTTTAGAGTTGAAACAGTCTTCACTGAAAAGTTACCATTTACGGAGACAACTAAACCAACAGAAGGGTACGGGCTAAACCCTGAGCACTAGCAATATAAACACTGTCCCTTTTGGAAGAGCAAATGATGAAATCATACATACATCACACCCTTCCTGTGTAAACAGGAGTGCCAACATGAGAAGACATGCTTTGTAAACTGTATGTCCGGCTGGTTAGAGCTTTGCTGTGTCGCTCTTGAGGGCTGCAGAGAAGATCAGTGAGGCCAAAAGCACTTCTTGGGGTCAGACTTGGGTGGTTTCAGGCACTTCCCTAGCTTCTCACAGCCTGGAGGAGACCAGTTCTGTTAAAAACAAACAAAAAATATAGAGAAAGATGACTCATACCAAGTATCTGCTGAGCCCTGTACCCTAACCAACCCTTTTTGGTTGTCACAAAGACACTCTTATGTCTCGTTTGGAAAATGAAACTCCTCTTGTAGCTGATGCTCCTGGGCTCATCAACTTCCCAACTCCAAATACCATTAAAAAAAAAAGCTTTAGGAAAGATAACAAATCCTTCTGCAGCAGATGACTCGCTCTTCTGGGACACAGTGGTCTCTCCTGTACCAATGCAGCCCGCTGGGACTCTGGTGACCTTCCTCTCTTTCCTGTAGTAGCATGGAGCAAGCAGACCATGAGCTGAAACCCCCAATTTTCCTGGGATCCAGAAAAGAGTTACCATTCTTAGCACTGAGACATCCACACGCTTTCTTGAGGAAACGAGCAAAAAGCAACAGAAGGCCAAGGGTGTGAGAGAGAGAAGTATGCTGGTATTTTCATGAGCATTTTGATGGATGAATTCGTGAACAGATGGAGCAGGAGGCATTTATGAGACAACTACTCCAGTGCATGCAGACCAAAACTATTTGCTTCCCTTGTTTCCATGTTGCTTGAACAACCTTCCTCCAGCATGTGTACAACAGAGAAACACCATCAGCAAGGAAACCCCCTGCAAACATCAGCTTCCGAAGGGATTAACGGAGGAAGGAATTTGGACAAAAACTCTTTTCAATTTCATGGGGTTTTTGCCATTTAAAATTTGGGACTGCGGTAATGTGAACGGCAGGTTACAATTCCCGTTCTGCCTTCACAAATCTTTGGCGTTCGTTCTCTGTCCCTCCCTCTCTCAAGGTCTAACCAGTCACGGGAGATTCCTGCTGTCGCCTATTAAAGGTCAGTTCAGCTCTGACCTATTGCCTTTCATTTGGTTTATTTTTATCCTTCAAGTCATTTACATTTTCTTGGCATTAAATTCCTATGGAGGAAAAGCTTAAACCCAGAAAAAAATGACGGGTTTCTATTCCATACAGCTGACAACAGATGGCAGTGAGACACCAGCTATCTCTGCAGAAGGAGCAGGCCACAGAGGGGAGCTTTGGGGGAAGGCACCTTGCTGCACCAAGGCCTCCAGCCGGTTTAAGAACAATTAATGCTGTTTTCTAAATCTGTTTCTCAATTTTAAAATGCACAACCACCGCTGGAAATGTCCGATGCCTGACTGCTGTGTAGAAGCAACAGACATCCAAAGAAATAAATGAAATGTTTGTTCTTTTGGAAAAGTAAAAAAGAAAATCAAATTGTTTCTGCTTCAGTCTCGCAGTGCAAGTCGGCTTTCCTGGGTTGGTGCTGCCAGTGCCGAGAGCCCTGAGGACTCTGCAAGTCAAGGCCAGCACCGTCAGGCCAGCACGGCTCCACTGCACAGAGTAATTTTTCTGACACTTCCACAGGAGGAAAACACAGCAGAACTGGCTCCCCGGGAGCTTCAGCTACACTGCTGGTGGGATCCACCACAGATGGGCCAGCAAACACTTCCCCTGCTCAGGAGGGCTGATGCTGCTGAGCTCCCATCAATCCCAAGACTGCAGTAGCTACAAAACGATCCATCTGCTTTGCTCATGGATAAGTAAAACTGATTCTTTTCCTCTGTCCCAGAAAAGATATTAAACGCCTGTATCAAATAAATGGGTGACAGAATGTAGAGACAGTGTTGGACATAATATTAGCAGGTGATCTTTATCTCCCAGCATCCCCCAAAGACAGATTTAGGGCCCAATCAACCCCAGCAATACTATCACTCCAAAAAAGATGTGGTTACTTCCCTTCTGGTCTCAAAAGGCAGTATTTTTGCCTGTTCATTTTAGTTTTGTGACTCTGCAATCAGCCTGTTGGGTGTTTATATAGAATAGACAACTCGTAATGTTTTCTGCTGGGATTTGAACATTTCTCCTGGGATTAGAATCCCCCCCCGAGCCCACCAGGGAGGGTTTTCTGCCTCAGACAGCCTGAAGGATCTGCCTTGAGCTTGGCCAAGCACTGGAGCAGCCATTAGCTGCCTCTGCTTAGACACTAAGCAGAACTAGGCTTGGCCAAGCCCTGGCCATGGCCGTAGCCAAAGCAGAAGTGGCAGTCCACGGTCTGCAAAACTTCTACTCAACTGAGACAGAACAAGGGAGAAGGGAGAAGACTGCCTCTCAGTAGCCCCAAGGAGAGGGCTGGTGTACAGGGCCCAGTATGGGACCTCCAGTCCAGCACTTTTTCCCTTACACAACCCAAAGACACTGTTTGTTGACAAACAGGGACACCAGATGTTGTCACAGCACCTAAACACACCGCCCCAGGGTAGCTGCAGACCAGCGGACTGTGCCTACACTTTATGAACCAGCTCTGGAGTTGGAGTTAGCACAGAAGAAATGCCTTTACAGTGAAGGTCTCTGGCAGCTGCCAGGCACTGGGGAGAGTGCCTGAACCCAAAAGGTCCCAGAGGAGCACAGAACAGCGTTTATTAAGGGAAAAGTTGAATAATGAAAGAAAACACAGAAACAATGGTCCTTCAAATCTTTTTCCTACTTAACATCCAAAAATAAAGAAGATGTGACCAAGCTAAAAATGATCTTTGCCTTCTTACTAAGGCTCCACATTCTGTACTTTGCTGTCTGGGGATAGACCCTAAGCAGCAGGTACTGACTCTTGGTTTCAGAAGATTATTTCAGCATCAGAAAGATTTTTGCCTGTTACTATTTTGTGTCAGTCTACAGGCACATCCCTTTAGACTACACACACTCTTGTCATCTGACAACTTTACCTCCTACAAACCATCCAGTTTCTTTCCCAGGTTCTCAACAAACCCAGCAGCATTTGACAGGAAAGCCAAACTGTAACTTTCCAAAATGCGACTTGAAACAGAAAACTGAATTGAAAATGTTCATCATGTTTCAAACCACACTCTGGAAAAGTCAGGCATGGGTGGAACTGGAGGAGACCAAGCAAGACCAAAGATACTCACACACATCACTGAGAAAAAGCCACTGACCCAGTCCCACCGCTCAAAAGAGAGGACTTTTGAGATTTGCAGAAGGGCATTAGAAAGGAGAAGGAAGATCTACAGCTGTGGATAGTGCCCTATCTCTAAGGAAGGAAGCCACAGCGTTTATCACAGCATGTTGGTAGACTTTCCAGACCTAACCCCGCTCGCTCTGTACAAGCCTCACAGGTACCAGCCAGCCCTTCACACAGCCGAGCGTGCATCTCTCCTCCATCCCCTCCCAGCGCTACGTGACATCTTTAAGCCTTTACAAAATACGTTTTAAGCTAAGGATCCTCAAATGTCTTTATGCTTTAACAGCTCACCATGACGGCCTTGTCGCACACGTTAAGCTGCGGCTGTCCTGGCACCACAGTGGCTTTGTGCTGCTGGACAGTGACAGATATTCGCTCCATAGCCCTCTGGTATTCATCGCTGGCAAAACTAGAAAAAAACCACAGATGTTATTAGTAGGGCTTCACACACGACATCTGTACAGTGCTAGCTCAGAAGACTTTTCCTGGGCCACAGCAAAGGTAAAGAGGATGTAAACACGCTGGTGACACTAATTGCCCCAGAGGGCCGTGGGGGAATGAAACACGTGGGCTGAGAGAGTCCAGCCTGGCTGGGCCCGGAGGCCGTGGGTCTGAGCTGCTCTGCTCAGGGCAGCGAGGCTGGCAGATGGTCTGCCCTCCCCAGGAAGGAAGCACACGGCTCCTGGCAGATCATCTCTCAGCATGGGGCTTCAGCTTTGAAACCTGCTAGTCCCAGCGGCCCCCAACGCGTCACTTCATAATCGGGCGGATACGCCGCGCGCTGGCGTCGAGTCCCAAGGGGGATCTTCTTGGCAGAGGTGGCACATACAAAGAAAGGTGCTTTTAGGGTTGTCCTCAAGCTGTGCCTTAAACGACCATTGGGGGAGACTTCCCAGACACGGGACAAACACCTTGACAGATGCGTCAGCACTAAGTGTGCCAAGGCAATCCTTCCGGCGTGTCACCCACGAGGTCACCCAGCTCTCTGCGCATTCATCCTCCCCTCTTTCAAGTGCTTTTCCATAACACGTGCACCCCGCAGAGGTGTTTATCGCAGGGAAACCAAGGTAGTGTCAATATTTTGTTTTTCAAGAGCGTTCTCAAGCTAAAGGTTTCAAATACAGCCGTTGGTGAGTAAAACTTCACAATCACCAAGTAAGATGAACTAATATTATGCAAACAGGAAGATGGAGAAGAAGAATAGAAGTGACTTGTCCAAGACAAGAATACCTCCTCCATTTCGCAACATCCACCCCGGGGTTCTGCCCCATCTACATTCTTCCGTTACTGCTTTATTATTCCAAGCTGGGACCCAGCTGTCATGCTCCAAGCCCTCTTACAGGGTTATAAATTACCAGATTTTTATCCACCCGATTACTCCAGTAGGTACTTGTTTAAGTGGTTCAGGGTGTACTTCACTAATACTTCAAGTATTTATAAAATGGAGGATTACTACCCAATGATCTCATTTTGTCCATCACGTTAAGAGTCACTTAAAAAACAGAGAGCGGCAAATTGCTTTTGAAGATAAAAGAAACAATGCAGCTTGGTCCTGACCTCAGGCTCCCTTTGCTTACAGTCCAAGCTGGCCACCAGCCCCACACTCCAGCTAATTTCCTTCTCCGAAAAACAATCACATTTCGAAGCCCAGTAATGTGCCAACAGTTTCCAGTAAACCCTATAAATATCACATCTCGGCAACCATCCAGGGAGAAGCTGATTGTGGGGATGGGCCTGAGCTTTGCTGATAGAGAACCGGAAGGGCATTTGAAATGACAAGCTCGAGCAAACTAATCTGTTGCTCTCACACCCAGCTAGCTGTGTCCTGGCGGAGAGGCGATCGCCGGCACCGGCTGTGTGATCTGTACGGACCACCCTCAAATTCAGACTATTTTTGTGAAGCTCCCCAATTTGCTTGCTCCTCTCCCCGCACATCCCACCTTAGCTCTCGCGGCGGCCAGCCGCTCACTCCTGCCCTGCCCCAGCCACTGCAGAAAACAGGCTCAGGCAGAAGTTTGGGAGCTGCCAAAGCCCATCTCTGACTCACACCCTGATGAGGACACTCAAGGCAGCAATCCCTTGGCTCAGCCCGTGTTGCATCCCAGTGGCACAATGGCCTTTCAGTTTGGTGAGATTTTATCTGGAAGCCCTCTGGTCGCATTTCAAGCGCGCAGGATTGCCGGCCTGGCAGCACGCTTGGAAAAAAAAAAAATCAAAACAGATTTTTTAAAAGAGGCAGAGAGGGTTTAAAGCTAACCTGTGCTGACACGCAGAGGACAGCGAACGCGGGAGAGCCTGCACACGGAGAGAAAAGGCTGCAGAGACAAACACACCGAGGGAGTCTGTCTAAAACCGCAGGCGAGTACCAGGGATGCACGTCGGAGCTGGAGAGGGGATGAAATGGGGGAGCAGGAACACTGGAAAGCCCTCGTACTCTAGTGATGGAAACGGAGAGGAAATGCAGCTTTAGGGAGACACGTGTATTCAGCGTTTCAGATGTCTAATGCACCTATTGCAAGCTCTTCCAAACCCAAGATAATCACACTTTATTAAGACCCTCATATTAAGGATTAATATGAATTAATACATATTTTAATTAATAGTTAGAGCCTAACAGATACTCTAGATATCAAATCATTCAATGCCTCCTCCTGCTGCTCCTGTAACTATCTAATGTGTTTATTTCTGTCACATACTTGTGTCATCTCTCCAGCATTTATCATCTTCTTTTGGAAGTGAACCCGTAAGATAAAATGTTGCTGCTAACTAATTAAGCTCCACAGCATCTTTGCAAATATTTAAGTGCTGAAGAGATAGCCCAATTTCATCCATCGAAACGGCTTTTCATACATAGGATTCCAAATTAGCTATAATCTGGACAGACCAGTGGAAAACACAGCTGTGGTCTGGATGAAAGATAAACAATATGTTGTCACGACTGCTGCTTTTTGCTCCAAATATGCCAGTCCTGTTGCAGTGAAAAAAAAAATATCTCTTTTTTTGCTATAATCTCAACTACTGCATTTATCCACGGCATTGTTGCTCATTAGCAACGTAAGACACGCGAATGCTGCAGTATAACGACGTAGGCTCAGAGTCATTTAAGTCATCTTCTTGCTTTAATTCCCATGTTCAGGACACTCCTGGCTTTTTCAGCTAGCTCAGCAGTGACAAGAAATCTTGGCCTAACCTCAGCTCCTGGTGGTTTTGAACTGCTCTCCCCTGCAGCTTCTACACTTTTAGATTATTTCAGCACTTAGCATAGGCTGAATGACTTCCCCGAAGCATGATAGAAACAGCTTGGCACATAGAAAAGACTTGCACTTCTCACGTAAGTACAAAGCTGGCTAAAGCTGAAGAACATGTATAGATTAGGCTCCCAAGTCATACCACTAACCTACAAACCTTGTCTCAGTAGGGCTTAACGTGCTCTTAAGCTGGCTAAACCTGTTGACACGAGCTTAAAACCGATCGCAGCTGTCTTCCTCGCGTTGAAGTACACGACAGCGACGGACCGCGAGCGCGGGAAGGTGTCACTCAGTACTGGAAGATCATCTCAGATCGTCTTCGGATGCCTCAATTAAACACATCGACCCATCCTCCTGCTGCAGGGGGTCCCCAGGCACAGCAGGGGCTGCAATGCCTGCAGGATGGCACCAGCCGGGGGTTGGTATTCCTGTCTTGGCCCCACAGAGCTCCCCACTCCTCGCTCGGGTGAGCTCGGGTTTGGCTCAGCCCTGTTTAGCTCCGCAGAGCGCGCCAAGATCCAACCTCTGTGCAGTGATTTGTAAAGTATGTACTGGCTGCGTACGGGGAGGGGGGTTAAAACTGTCTCCAGCCCTAAGCAAGAAGCGCATTTTGAGACAAAATCTGCCAGAGAAGACTGCCTGTAATCTGTATGTAAGACGGGGATAATTACTTCATGGTAATCAGAGTTGTTAATGGAGCTGGGAACCTCTCTTACATGGAGTCCCATCATTTCCCTGAATGCGTATGCAGGACACACGGGCAGGGTTTGCCACATTCTCTGTTCTAAAAAAAGATATTATCATCTATACAGGTGTTCGGGCATTACTGTCTGCTTGAAGATCCAGCCCTCGCTGCCTCCGGGGCACGCTGCATTTTGTATTCTAGTTCAACAATCCTGCAGAAGGAGAGCTGGGAATAGCACTGGAAGAATGAGAGGGTGAGCAGGTGGTGTTGTGAGGAGTTTGCTAAAAGAGATCCCCCAGCGTACACAAAATTATTCCACGCTCAGAATGAGCGAACGGAGTGGACAAAGTCCAGGGTCATTACACTAATTGACACTTTACCTCCGGGAAGTCTCTGGAGATCCAATCAGGGCTGGATTGCGAGCGCAGGGTCCCAGGCACAGGTGTGGCCTGTGCTTCCTTCATTTAGTGTAATTGTGCCTTGGCAATCTGTTCCCATCTCCTCCCTCGCCAAACAGCTCCAGTGGAACCTGCTCTGCTATTAACCCCACCGTGCCCTACACTGAAATTCAGGTTTGGAAGAAGGAGGGTTCGTCTCGCACGCTGCTTTCGGTGTTACAGCTCTGGTTTCATCTCGCAGCCGTCAGTCTTCCACTTCCACGTCTGCTCTCAGCCCGAGCTGTAGGGAGAGGGCCAGGGCCACTCTCTAGTCATAAATACACCCTCAAATAGATCAGAACTGGAGCAAATTAAAGAGCATTTCCAGCGTGTTTTTTTTTTTTTAAATCTAGATGTTGATGGTTTATACCTTATCCTGATGATTCATGTATGGGCACAGCACATTATGTCTATCCTGGGAGTGACAGGACCACGTTATTATTGAGAGGAATGTAACAAAATGGGTATTATATAGTGTGCTTCAAGGAAACCTGACAGTGGGCTCTTAATAGCAGCTCTCAGATTTATAGCATGTTTTACCAGACGCGCATGAAGCTATGGGAAGAGCATAAAACTTGGCTAATGACTTGTATATATTTTACTTCCTTCTCCACTAGAATTATTTTAATTAAAAACATTATTTTTAATTGTGAAATACACCCAGATTCAGGTAATTTGATTTTATCTGTTACCAGTGCTTTGAGGCTGCTCAGTGTTATAGTATCCAAGTCTTGATCTTGTCCTATTATTCAGTCTTCCGCAGTTCCTCTCTTCTATTATCAAGTTTATTTGCAATTTAAAGTCTGCACAATGCAGGAGGCAGACAACAGGTTTGGGGCTCTGCTGCTGAAACATGGCAACTTGCAATTACTGGAGAGACTCACAGGGCCAAAGGAAAACAAACAAGGGATCAAAGAAAAGCCTGGAGGGTGGCTCGTACCCCAGTTCACCCCTCCGGCCCAGCAGCATCTGTGGGCCCCCGATGCAAATACCCCCAGAGGTGTGCGGGGCCTCACAAATACTCGGAGTACTGAGGATGCCCCTCACCTGTGTGGATCCTCTAACGGTGTCCACAGCTTTCCTTGCAGCAAGGGGATGTGATTGTGCTGATCCTCTAGCTGGTCAGCTCTTTTGATGGAAGTTTTAACTCGCAAGGTTCAAGAATCCTGCCTTTCTGCTGGATTTCACTGCGAGTGACCACGGTGTTGAAATGGCAGAGGGGATAAAGGCAGAGTGACTTTGTAAAGCCTTAGTCTCTGCGTGGACAGGCGACAGACAATAACCATCTGATTCTCCCGCTAGTTACTTCAGCAGTATTTCCGAATCATAATCTAAGCAATATATTCTTCAGGCTGTTTTCTTGAGGCTGTAGCACTGCCTGGACCCGTCTCTGAAGACAACGATGTCCATTCCAAACTGCGTTTTGCATTTCTGAAGCTGGTTCGTATGGCTTTTTACTTCCAATATTCCTTTTTAGACAGCATCACTCTAGTTACTCATCAAAATACCCGCAGGCTGCTGGTCTGCCACGATTAAGCCCAAGTTACAGGTTGTAGCACACGGCAGAGTGCTGATCCCAGACTGGGCAAAGAGCAGCTATCGATCGAGATGAGTTTGCCTCCAATGTTAGCCCCCAGGCTAGTGACTGTCCTCCGCAGATATATTTTCCTTCAGCCCCCTTCCCTCCAGAGCTGGCTGCGTGCCGGCCGTTGTGCCTGGCTTGCGTGTTTCCGACCACCTTTCCGTGTCCAGCCCCTGCCTGGTTGATGCTCGATGGTTTTTACCAGCATCCCTGCAGTTCTGCACCCACAGCTCCATGGTGCCCACAGCTCTAGTGCTCCTCAATGCCACCTCTCCTGTGGCAGCAGCTTAATTTGCCCCCAGTGCAGCTGGTACCATTTCCTTCTTTTTCGAAAAGATGAGGAGGCAGCATCTCCCCTGGGCAAGATTCTGGCTCTTTGTTATAATGGGTTTTTTTTCCCCTTGTTTTGCACCTTCTCTCTTTTCCCCGCAGCAAGGTTTCTGCCCTGATCAGTAAGGTGAGACTGGCAACTTCTCTAACAGATCCTTTTCCCCTTTAGCTTCCCTTCAGGAGCTTCTTCCCTTCTTTTCTGGCTCCATAACCAGTGCAATTACCTCTCTGATGATTTCCTGGATTTTCCATCTGCTCAAAACAGGCACTTGTGAGCTCTCTTGTTAATTAATGTGTTCTAAAATCATTATGTTCATCAACCAAGCCTTCTCACTTCCATTTTTTCCATAATAGTAAAATCTATTCCCCTAAGTGAAACATGGGTATTTTGATGTTCAAAATTTAGTAAACTCAGTTTTGAACAGAGGCTGATTGCTCAAAGCAGAAGTCACTACTACCCTGGAGTATCAGCAAGGCGTGAGCGTGTTGTACTTACTTGTTATTAAGACTTTGCACCTCTGGCTCAAACTGACAGAATTTCAGAGAATTCTGATAGAAATTCTTTTTACAGCTTTGGAGTCTGACTCAAAAGACACTTTCTACTTCAGTCTGCATTAGGTATTTTGTTAACTGTATTTTAAGCTGTGCCAGCTTTTACTATATATTATTGTGTTCCTCCTGACTGGCAGTGAAGTATTTTAGTAAAGGCTTGTATAAACAGTAATCTGTGACTTGGGTAATAAAACTGACAACTGGCTGTGAAGATGTGACCAACAGATAATTTTACCGAATTTGTCACATATGGTTTGAATGGAGAAACAAGTTCCCTATGTGGTACTTGGCGGACACACAATACCCCAAACATAACAGAATTTAGTAAAGAAAATATCAGATCTTTTAGTTCTGCATTCTGATAAATTTGGTAACATGGGCACCCCACAGTTTGAGTGTTTTTATACAAAGCAAAAACCCCTAGTAATTGCATCTAGGGAGAAAACAAAATACTGCTTAGACTTAGAGAAATGCTTCTTCTTTGTGAACTGCCTAACAAAATCTTATTTATATTTTAAAGTTGAGAGCTATAAAAAAAGAGATATCTTCTGTCCCACAGCCTACACAGATCTAGTCAATCTCTTGGATGACAAAAGACACAAACGGTTCACTTCTCACTTACACAAGGACCAGATAACAAGGTAACTCTTATATAAGTGCAGTTACATTACCATTTTTGGCAACCAAAAGAAAGATTATTTACCAGTAACCACACTTCTGTGAAATGTATTGCCCATATATACCCTGGTATTGCAGGTGTTCTTATCACAAGCACCTCTCCAGATGCCAACTTGCCCTCGTCAGCACCTGCAGGTGTGTTCATGCCCTACCTCATCCTGAAGCCATATAAATGTTGAGCTTGTCCTACGGTGCCAGGCTTCTCTCTACACTAGGACACCGGAGTCCTGCACTTCCTGGGAGAATCCTCCTCCTTCCAGGACAGAAGGGGCTAAGAGCCTGGTAGTGAAGGTATCCGATGCTAACATGGAGCGTGTCAGCCCTGGAGGTCAACTACAGGACAGGGATCGTGCCTCATCCAGCCTGCTGAGGTGATGATGTAAATATGGGCAAGCTCAGGCAGCGTGAGAGCTCATCACCTGCACTGGCTCTGCTCTGAACCTCAGCTACAAAACGTGAAGTCTGTGAGGCTATGGGATTGCTGGGGGGAAGTTCCAGTCCGGACTGAGAAACGCCAGTAATTATCTTTCAAGGCGAAGGGGGAGATAGCACTGTGTCCCCCAGCAGAAGCTGGGGTGCAGGAGGAGCTCCAGCCAAAACCAGAGGGGTGATAGCGGGGAGAAACAGTCACAGGTCTGGTGGGAGGGCCCGTTCCTCGAGCCAGACATGAGCAGGGATGCATGCACAGCCTCACACCGAGGGGAGCACAAGTGCAGGGTGCCATATGGCTCAGAACTGCCAGACGTGTCCTCAACATGATGACAGGACCTGCCTGTAATTGCCTGCCCAGTTTTTCCACTGCATGAAAAGTTCCCCTGTGGGAGATAAGCTTTTGCTCATATTGTTTTCAGGCAGGCTCCAGGAAATCCAGCAAACTGTGTCAGGAAGAGGAAGGACTTGTGCTGCTTCACCATGAGACCCAGGGAACCAAAAACTTTACGTGCTGTCTCCAGATCTTGAAGGACTTGCCTCTTCAGTGACCCCTTTAGCAGGCAGTTCCCCGGCGAAGATTGAAAAGGCTAATCCCCATGTTAGGAGATGAACTGAGATGGCGGCCTGGAAAAAGTCTTTTGGTGTCATGCAGTATCTTGTGCGCAGTGTCACGACCCAAAGATGTTTCAGAGGAGACTGCCTGAGCGTAAGCACCCTGCAAGTCAAGACCGAGCTGACTCATTTGCTCTGAGATCCCCCAGGATCCAAGAGGGAGCCCAAATATAAAAGCAGTAAAGCTCTCTGGAGGCATGTGCAATGCCTGGCCTTCACGTGCTGCAGTGAAACCTCTTAGCTGTGGTTTCCTCCAAACTAATGCAAATCAAGTGATATAACAGATTATTAAAATCATTTTAGGGAGAAGAAAAGGCCGCACTAAAAGAAGAAATAAATTAAATAAAAAATGAGCAAGAACAGGCAGAGGGAACAGGGCATCGGCATGCCAGGCTGCTCCTTCGGTCTCCTTCACAACAGCAGAAAAATGAATAAAATCCAGTCAGATTTAAGAAATCAAAGTGGTAAAAGTAAACTACATAAAAGAGGGAAATGTACCGATAAATTGGGGGTGCAACGTGAATTTTTCTAAATGCTTTGGCGACGTGACAACGCGCCAAAGGAGCCGAGCTGGTGCAAGAGCTGTGTGATGCAGCGTGTTCCTGCGGGGCGGCAGGGGGGCGAAGGGAGCACACACACACCTCGGGCTGGAGCGCGAGCGACCAGCACACCCGGCACGTCCGGACAGACAGATGCACGCTTGGAGGGGAGCGCTGGTTTCCCTTCTGAGAAACATTAGTGTCGGGACTCCCAACAGGCTGTCTGCCAAGGGGGATAATTAAGCTAAATAAAAATACACAACAGTAACAGCTCCACAAATGAGGATAATTTAATTACCACATTCGATATAGGAGACCCACTTCCCATGAGTTTTCCATTGTGACCAGAGAGGAGACAACAGCAACAGAATGTGCTGCAGAAAGGAAGATTCATTTACTAAAAAGAGGCTTTCTATTAGAGTCTGCATATTAAACAACATCACAGCTTTCCATAATCATGTCATAATCTTGCCATAAAATTCAATCAAAGCAACAGCTTGTGAATGACCAAAAAATCAATGGCACCGTATGAGAAATGACTGCAGATGTAACACTGGAATTTATTTCAGTGCTCAATCCGTGGTGGTGGTAAGGAACACCTAAACAACAGGGAAGCAGGTGTCCTGCAAACACCTCTTAGAGAAGAGCTCCTCTCCCTCAAATTCAGAGGAAACACAAACAGAAGGCCAACCACAGTTCACTTCAGACTGCCCGTTTGTTTGATTTTTGGAGAAAGAGGTCATTTCTATCAACTCATCCTCCTAAAATAACATAGTAGTTAAACTGAACGGGGCATAGTCATATCTGGAATCCCAACCCAGTAGTGCAGCTGCACTGAGGTGACGTTAAAATACAAGAGCTGCAGATTTGTTTTATTCATTAGTGCTGAACAGAAAGCGAGAGCCACTGTGCTGGGCTTCTGAAGAGCTGCATCCACTGCGTAATGCATCTCTAGGGTGCTCGTCTGTTAAGTGAGAGAGAAGTGAAAATATTTTTCCTTCCCTCCTCTCTCCGGTGAAAACACTTAGTGGACAGCACAGGCTCAGTTCTTTTGAAAGTAATGGAGTGAATGTATCCACTCAATTATTTAAAACAGTTGAGTAATTGCAGTCCTGTCAGCTCAGAAAACACCTCTCTGTTAAAGCTGCTGCACAAACCCATTTCTGTGCAGGTGGTCACAGTAGCACTAGTTTTCTCTTTATTTATTTCCATATTCTCTGAGTCGGAGCCACTGATGAGGGATGAGGCTGCATGGCCCTGTTTGCAGCTCGTTTTGCCACAGGGTAAAACTCAGTCAGTAGAAGGAAGGAGGGAGGGAGGTGGGGACACCTTGGGAGCTTTTTTTGGAGCTGGCAGGTTTATACGTGGGCTGTGCTGGCTGAGGACTACGTCAATCCTTAGAGAAATCTCTCAGGGCATGGTGTGTGCTGGAGATAAATATTACAATGGTAGGCTTATAGGAAAATAGATTCAGCCAGCCAGGAGAGTCCAAAATGGAACAGGATTGGACAGAAAGTCCTCTTGCTAAAGACCCTCTGGAGAAGTTGCTTCAGCAGGGCCTAGGAGATTGGATGTTACCACGTCTGCCTTCCACAGATTCCAACGCACCAGGAAAAACACCACAGAGTACACAAAGATCACTGGACGTTCCTTGCCTAGCCCCAAAAGACAGAGAATCACAGCTCCAGTGCGCACGCTCACCAGCACCACTGCTTCATTCCACGGCTGCCCTGCACTCAGCCCTGTCCTCTCCAAAAGCCTGAGGTTCGCCTCCTCCACACAGAACAAGAACAACTGGATGGACGAGTCGAGTCATGAACATGTGCACATCCGTCTAACCTGACCATTTGAAAACAAAGGTTTGTTCCTTTCTTTTCACTACTCTCACCAGTAATGGCTTTCTGGGACAGTTTTCAAGCAGTCTGGGAGAAACAGCTACTAAGGCAAATGAATTATCAGCTGACAGTGCTGAGAGTTTTCACCTCTTCGTTAACTGGCTCACCTTAATGGGTATTTCTCTCCAGGGTCCCTCCCCAGGTGGAAAAGCAGTGGCAGGGTAGTGTGCTCCTCCTGTGTATGTGTTGTCACTCCAGAGACATTCTGCCCAGGACAGAAGTCGATGCCCTGCAGTGAAGAGGAGAGAGGTCATCAAGGGTGAAGCAGGGGAGGGTGCAAAATTTTAGCTGATGCCACTTTCTTCAGCACCTTGTTCCAATATACCCGCAAAACCCAGAAGTATTTTAAACAGAGTCCACTTCAGTCTGCAAAATGGATTCTGATCTGATGGGGTAAAATAAGGTGACAATGTTGGCATTGCACTGACATGAAAGCTGAAAAAGGGCTTATGCTCTTGCCTTATAAAAAGGTAAACTCTATCAAATATTCATGAAAATGAAATGGCAAAATAAACCACAACGACACGAAACCATTTAATCATAAAAATTCTGCACGTGGGAAGTATCTTCTCTCTTTGGGTTCTATGGCTTCAAAACACACAGAGAGGATCAGATCACCTGGCAGTTCTGATCCAAAAGCAACAGTCCCAGAGGAAACATCCAGGGCCATCACCGGAGAGGCAACAGGCACCCGCCAGCCTCCCCAAAAACCGAGCTGGCCAGCACCTGACACCAGGCCTGGAGGGGCTGTTTCACGGCAGAACGAAGCAGATCTGGTTAATTTTAAAGAAATGGGTGTGTTTGTTGATCTGATTCACAGCAAGCTGGTATCGAGGCACTCACCTGGGAATGACAGTGGGGCTGAAAGAACTGCTTTAAGTCTGGAGACATTCCCGTCACTAACATTCAAGTCTGCGGGGTCAGAAGTTGGGAATTTCCCGGCAGGGGATATTAAGGGCACAAGTCCTGGGACCCTCCCTTTGCCAGCAGCAACGGGTTAACGTGCTCGCTGGCCACCCAGGGGCTGCGCCAGCCCTCTGCATCTGCCTGGCACACCTTGCCAGGCTGCGGCTCCCGAAGGCCAGCCCGTTATTAGCCAGGTGTCGAGCTCCCTAATCACCTAGAGCCTGGCCTGCAGTCTTGAGGGCGAACAGAACCCATTTAAGCCCTGGGAATAGGAAAAAATGCAAAGCGCTAATTTCACTGAACGGCAAATAAAGCAGGGGGTCCCACAGACCAGCAAGGACTAGCACCAAATGGACTTGTTAAAGCTCAGTTTTACAATTCCAGCTAACACGCTGCGCTCCTTACAATACCTCAAAATGCCCCGAGGCACGGACAGAGACATGGAGAGAAGGTAAATGGGAATATTTCAATGGAGGTGGGAAAGCAGCTGTAGCATTTGCTTATAAAACAAACAAACTGAAAAGGCTCTCTACAGATGTTGGTAGGATTTGATTGGCAAACAATTTTCTAAAAATATCCTGTGTTTTTAATGGACAGCTGGTCAGTGGAGCAGTTAATATTCTGCTTTTCAATAAAGCAAGAAGTTTAGAAGCCCATGACATCCCATTTATCTGCACAGAGCTATAGATTCCTGAATCACTGACTGGAAAAATAAGAGAGTTGCTTGATAGGTTGTAGTGGCCTACCAATAATGGACTTTAAATGGATACAAAAATGATTGACCTTTCCACCTTGTGACGCCACAGGCCTCTGAAACACACAGTGAAAAATAGATTTATTTTTTTTTTCCCCTCAAAAGGAACAGTTAATGAAAAGGTATCAAAGCCTACATAACATCCAAATTATAATTTGGATGCAAATCAAACAAGCAATTTAATTAAGAGCCTGCTAATTGGTACAATGCTCTTCGGCTGCAAATGCTTCAGTTTGAAAGAAGATTTTAGTCTCTTGGGTATTTGTTTATACAGTGCTCTGTTTACATTTTATCTTTTGTTTCTTATAAAATCCTTGTAGCCGAGACTGCAGAACACAGCCCAGGCTACGCCCCAAAGACTCCCAGGGAAAAAAAGTGCTGTGACAACTTGCCTGACGCCACTAGCCAAAAGCCATCTGTCTTTCTAATCTAAGCCCCCAACACCCTCTTCCAAAGTAGACTATTGGGGAAAAAATAAGATTAAAAAAAACCTAAAATCAAGCATACCGTTTTATGACATTGATAAATAACTCTCTTAAAATATGGCTGAAACCACCCTTTAAATTTCTAAGGCCTTTCAACTTTATCTCCATAGATAAAATCGACTATTATTATTTTTATGTACTGTGTGATTGTCGATATTCAACTGACAGAGAGCTTAAAATATTTTCTACCTGCTCATCGACAAATGAGCAAAAAATAAGAGGTAAATTATATCCTCACACCCCTGACCAAGGCATCGTCCTGCATTAGATTAATACGCTACAGACACAGCTAGAGGAGCCTACTCCCTTTGACAGAAAAGAGTATTTAACTCATCATCCACAACTCACTCTCATTCTGTTTTGTAAGTCAAAGCATTTTCAGTTCTCAGGATGGAAAGAAAAAAAAAAATCAGGTAAACGAGTGAACTGAAAGTCTGGGATCCGCAAGTCTGGATTGCTTTTCTTTCCTGGAGCAAAACCAGTACAAATTAAATCTGCTTGAGATTTGAGAAGTATTTAAAGACGAGACAACCCACATTGTCTCTGGTTACTTGGAAAGTGTGCAAATTCAGGCACGTGTGGTACTGGGAGCTGGGGCGGAGGGACATGCCAGAACTCCTTGTGTGTGGCTGGGACGGGAGAGACGGAGCTGCCCCCCGGCTCTGCCGCCCCACGCAGGCTGTGGGCAACAGGCCTGGTGAGGAAGGGCACTCTCTTCTAGATGATAATTTAAAATCATCTCACCATTTTGGATCATTTTGTGCTCTTCATTAAACAAAACTCGTTGGGTTGTTTGTTTTTTTTCTTGTAAAAGCCTGAGCTGACGACACACCCCACGGACCCCAAGAACACTGCAGGCTTTAACAATAAACGCAAACGTGCCAGGTTCTCAGCTGGAGCAAAAGCCACGTCGCTCTGTGGGCTGGGGAGGGGCTCTCCTCATTTTTGCCGACGGGGGACCAGCTTCAGCCCTCTGGCACTGCCAACAGGATGGCAACTTCACCCCAAAATAAAGCTACGTTATGTCAGAGGAGAGCAAAGAGGTGGCTATGCCTGCCCTACCCACCAGGATCACAAAACCCAAATCAGCTACCACTTCATCTGCTGCTATTTCCTTTAAACTATTCATTTGTCAGACTGTTAATAACAATATACGGGGGATCAATAGCCAGTTAAAGCCCATGCCTAATATTTTACTCTGCACAACATCCAAGGGAATTTGCATGTTTACAGGCAACACTGATCAAACAAAGTAGAAAGGTCACTCCCTGTGTTTAAGCAAATTCTTGGAGCTTTTCTCCCCAATTAGAAAAGCATGAAAACCAAACCAGAAGATCAGCTCCATGCCTTCTAAGGGAGCCCATAAAAGAACATCAGATGGCAACCAGAAATAGCTCAGCTCCTGCGCCCGGTGTCTTGCACAGGCACAGGGTTTTGCACCACTGCGCTGGAGGAGAAATTCCAGCTTTTTTTTTTTTTTTTTTTTAAAAAAAAAAAACCAAACAACGAAACACCCAACATTTCCTGCACATCAGGTAAACCTTTCAGTGAGCACGTCTTCCTGCCCTTCTCCCCAGCAATCGTGTTACCCGGATTGTTTTTCCGTTGGTAAGATCTAGCAGCTATTGGTTGCACAGCTTATGCTTTAATTTCCAGAGCAAATGGACCACAGATGCTGTGTCAATATAGACATGAGACAAATACAGCCGGTTGCCAGTTTGGGCTCTCGGCCAGGCGATGGAATCACCACTTGTGTTAACGTAAGCCCTCTGGCAATTCGTCACCCTGGCGCTATCCCAGATCCCTCCGACTTGACAAGCGGCTGCAGATTTTGATAGTGGCGCAACAAATCTGGGGTCTGTCTCCTGGTCATGTCTCCTCATTCCACCACACAAAACCCAGAGCAGCAAAACTGTGTTAATATTAGAAGGAGAAAAGAACAGCCGTTAATTAAAGCCGGGAACGTTGTTTCTTGCTGGTTGCCACAGCACGGGTAAGTGGCCGTTCTCACCCTCCTGGCAACTCCCAGCAAAAGCCTCCCCAAAGCAGAGCTCTGAATGACCGGACACCTGAAAGTGGGACTGCCAAGCTTCAACCCTGTTGAACAAAAATTGCTTCTAATGTGTTAACTGTCTGGAAGAGACCCCAGAAGATGGGCAGATCAGCAAGCCTCCAGCGCCTCTCAAGCAGAAGCGATCAATGGCTAGCTCATATGCTCAGAGGACCACAATCAAATGTCATTATTTGTGAGGTTCTACTTGACTTCACATCCCCCTTGCAGAAAAGGCTTTATCGATCCCTTCACGTTGAGGAGAAGGGCAATCAGACAGACTGCAGCAGGAATAACCCCTTTGGCATTTTACATTAAAACAAGAGGGTCTTCTGGCAGGCACCTACACCAATCATTTAAAGACACAGGAGCTCTCATGAAAAAAAAAAAATCACTGAAGACTACTAACAAGATACTAAGCTGACAGCAGAAAGGTTGATGTTATCAGCTACTCTCCAATGAACCAAAGGGCGTTTTCCACTTTTATTTTTTTTTTCTTAATTATTTTTTTCTCTTCTTGCATCACTGCTCTTGGAGGGCACAAGAACTGTTCTCTGCTGGATAGTCTCTGTGGCAGGCAGAGAGAAGAAAATTTCCTTTCTCCTGCTAGCTCATACTCCTGCCTCCTCCACATAGCACTAAATTAGGCAATGCCTGAAGGACCCGCTGGCTACTCAGCTAAATCCATAGAGAATACCCTTTTTTTCCCCCCTTTCAGACCTCCCCTTCCAAACCAGGAAGATGAAATGTACCTTCCCCTTCAATACAGCGGACAAAATAACTCCTAACAATGCAGGCTCTGAGCATTTGTTTCAGGAATGGGAAGCTGTGCACCTGGCATCACGGCTGTGGGCACCAGTAGCAATAAAACCGAAACGCCAAGCTCACATCCATTATTTGTCACACACTTTGCAACGCAGTTCAAATTTGGTAATGAACAAGCGTGACCTTCAGGCTAAAAGGATGGATGGTGAGAGCAACAAGAATGGCATTTTAGAGCAGACTTCCAGTAAAAGTCCTCTGTGTCTTATGTCGTACAAGAGAGCGAGGTCCTCAGGTTTATCCTTAGCTCATTTCTGTTCCAACACACAACACGTGGCTGCTTTTATCACTGCTGATTTTTGCTACAAGAAGAAGGGTGGTTAATGATGGTGGAAGAGCTTACGTGCTGATATCCACCAGTCCTAGAGCAGTAGGGACTCAGCCTTGTGCAGGGGGAAGATTTCTCTCCCTCTACCAAACTATTTAAAATACCATTTAAAAATATAAACATATTTTTCAAGTAAAGTTTCCTTTGATCTACCTCTGTCCCATTTATCACCTCTTGAACGTCAAATATGTCAAACTATCTAAACACGAGCCACTTAAGTGAAAGGAGATGGAAGCCAGGTAAACAGACCCAAATAAGCATCCTGTGCGATCTACAGGAAAAATGTCCTGCTCTCACTTGCTTCTGTGGAGTGTGCCTTCCCTTTATGCTTCCGAGAGATGAACTGTTCAAGAATGCAAGTTACCAAAGTAATTGAGTTAAGCTACCAGCAAAGACAGCATCAAGGTATCCTCCAGCACTGAGAAAGAGTTTATGAGAGAAATCAGACTAGAAAAAAAATTGCTTGGGGGTTAAAAAAATAAATCAACAAACAAAGAACAGGAAGAACAGAACAGCACACTTCATCTTTGTGAAAGATGACAAATTTTAATCCCAGGCCATAAGGCAGCCGATGCAGACCAGTAAGGGCATGTTAATGTCATGGGAGTCTAAGACAACTGTAAACCTGTGTCCTGCTTGCATGGGATCTTTCCAGTGTAAATATTCCAAGTGCCATATGGAGAGAGCATTCCTATCCCTGCTCTGCTTTCCTAGGCTTTGCTTTCCGTAAGCTGCTTCTCCCTGGTACATTTTTATTTGTGTATACATACTTTATTACTTAACTTATACCACATTCAAACACATAGCTTTCCAGGTTAGAGGCCAAAATTGCATACATTCTTTCTAGTTAATCCTGAAAGACCTGGTAGTCTTAAACAGACCCAGGACATGCACCAATTTCATTTTCCAGTATCAACATGAAAATGTGGTTCTGGCTGCTTTAATGGTATAATCTCATCTAAAAGTCAAACAAAAATGCACAAAGTGTGGATTAAAACCAGTGCAAGTTTTCTGTATCAATGATTTCCCACACTGTCAATTAACAAGGGAATTCTGAAAGCGCAAGGAGGTTTGGCTAAAATGTGCCATGTATCTGTCAAAATAATGAGATACTCAACTACCCATAAAACAAACCTCGTAAAAATTTGCAGACAGCTGTTTTGACACACCTGGCCAACTTTAGAGCTCTTTCAAATGGATGACATGCCAACCAGATACGTCTGTTTATTGTAAGTCTGAGTCTGGACCTTCAGACATAAAGAGTTTCATATTTGAAAGTTTAATAAATCATCACACGGGATTCACAATAAGGTAAGGACCCAAGATCATACAATTAACAAGGCCTCGTTATCTGAAGTTCCACTGGGATGGCAAATCAAAGGTATCGAACGGCAAACCTGCCGACAGTCAGAATTCCTAATGCCACAGACATGCTTGTATTTCATTTTTCTAATGAAATTAGCAAACAAATTGCCCTTTTCGATCCTGGCAGCACAACTGTGGTCCGGTATCAATAGAGCTGAGAACATCAGCCACTGAAAGAGGCAACTGTGTCATAAGGTGAGATTACAAAACTCCTAAAACAGGGCTCAGAACCGTGGAACTGTTCCGTATTCTGATTTATTTCTATTTTTAAACTTGCAAGGCTTGTAATTAATGGCTTGAGGACATGAGGAGAATTGGAACAAATTTCAGCCTCAGCTTCCTCTGCATGTTGTTAATGGCTGGTCTGTCCACTAATGTGCTCCAATTTTACCCACATCAACCACATGTGATACAAGCTGCAGGAAAGCAAGTGAATTTTTAATCACCTCTCTGATGTACAGTATAATTGCTGACTTTTATCAGACAGTAGTTAAACAAAGACTTAGAAAGAAATAAATATTCCTTAATTGCACAACTGCCATCGCTCACAGTAGGAGAGCCTTTGAAATGAGTAACTGGCCCGCATTATCACAGCTACACACATACTCAGAGATGTACAAACAAGTTTAGATCAGCGTAGATGTTTATTTATTTCCCAACTAGGTATGTAAGCGTGTGCATGTGCTTATATTGCAACGGAGAGCAGTTATTCAGGTGGTGACATTATCTACCGTGCCCCCGAGCCCACTCGTACACCCCTCCCCACGGACACGCAGGCCCCCAGGGTCTCTCCCACAGGGAGAATCCTCCACGCTGTGCCACGTGTGATATATGGGGTTTACACACATACTAACCTAGACAAATACATTATCTCGTGTTAGCTGGGTGGAATTAGCACTGAGACAGAGCGTGCGGTGCATTTCTGGAGCCAACTTCCCTTCTTACTCGGTGTAAAACAGAAACTTTGACTCCTGGAGCGTTACAGTTTTAAAAAGACAAATGCACATATTTACAGCCCTGAATGTAAATGACTCCCTTGGAGCTGACGTTTCCTTCTACCCCCAGGACATCCCAATGAAAGGAACCATGCACTTTTATATCCACAAATGTCATCAGCACTTATTTCAGCACCTGTGATGCCTTGAGGACCCACCATAAGTTTAAAAAAAAAAAAAAAAAAGGACATAAAAAAAAAGAATCATACAAACAATCCCTCCCCAATACCAGCCTGCTGTCAAAACTGCTGAGAGCTGTGCCATAACGCTTTTAGTTCATGTCTAAAGGTATAATCAGCAAGGCACATGTGCGAACCTGCCATTCAAGAAATGCCCCAGAGTTTAGTACCCAAGTCTGAGGCAAGAAAGATACAAAAGGAGAAAAATAATAGTGCTTAACATCCAATTGGGAGAAGATCAGCCAGGAAATTACAAAAGCTGTGCCTATTTGGCAAATAAAATGTAAAACACCTTATAGTGTGATATGGGCTCGCAAAAGTGCTGATAATAGATTAAACACATGTACTCCACTGTTTTCAACAACTGCTGTTCTTTCCACTGTGCAGTTCCTACGGCTTTCCTTTTCCCTTTCAAGAAAAAAACAAAAAAACAAACAAAACCCAACAAAACCATCCCTATTCCATTTAAATTGTTCAGGGAACCGGGTCTTTTGTACTAAATATTGTGAGATATGTGATCAGTTCAGCATCAGACTCCAAACTTTGTTAAGGATGCACGTGAAAGCTCAGAATTCAGCAGAGAAAGAAGCTTAATATTAAGGGGCGTTAAGTGCTGATTAAAGGGAGCACCCCAGAACGATGTGGACTTTGCTCATTTTCCTTTGCCTGTTTCAGCAGAGGGGTGCTGTGACACCAGACCCCTTCGATTTTGCAGCAGATCTGGCAGCTCTTAAGAGGCCATGAATAAAAGGCAAGTGCACAGCAACGTTCCCCAGTTTCAAACTCTGCTTTAAGGGATTATTTTCCCCCAGGAGAACCAGCGAGACCAAGCTGCAGGTCGGTGTTCTGTTACCTTGCTGTACTCCTCCCAGGAGTTGCTCCAGGTCCAGTAGTGAGCCTTGTAAAGCCCGACTCTCACGGCCATCATCTCGTTGCCACGATAATAGAATATGGGCCTGAGAAGGAAAGCAGAGCTGCATGAGAAACACCAACACACCAGGCCCGGGCAGGCACGGCCGCAGCAGCCTCGCTGATAAGGGAGACAAACATTTTAATGGTGTCTGACTTCCGATTCGGCTATCAGTCAGAAACAGGCTGCCTCCTAATAGTCTCCACTGCAAGGTTTTCAATTAACATTTTTTAAAGTGTTCATCAAGTTGAGAGCTCACAGGGCGCAAGAAAGAAACATTATACAGCTTGGCTGCCAGTGATTGTTAATCCTTGAACTATCAGACCCTGTTATTTCCTACAGAGCGTGCCGATTTAAACACCAAATGTCTCCGAACTGGCGTGTGTGTGTGCGAGAGAGACACGGGGATTCACAGACGCTGTGATGTTTCGTCTCCTCTTTATGGCAGCCCCAAGCTTTGTGCCGTTAGTGTCACATGGACAGGGTGGCCGGGGAGGACACCAGATGCTGGCCTGTTCTGGATGACATCTCAGAAAAACTCCACATGGAAAAATCTGGCAGCCAGACACGCTTTATTTTTAACTCCTGTCCATTTTCCTTCCCCAAATCTCCCTTTGCCTCATGTAAACATACCACCGAAAACTGTGTTTTTTTTTCTCAGAGGTTTTCCTAATTAAAAATATATTTGAGAAACGCACCTCACTCAGAGAATTTGGTCTGCACCTGTGTACATGCATTACCCTTTCCCTGGGCATCCCAGCAATGTTCCTGTTGGTTTCCCCAATAACACACTCTCGTTTTTTGAGGGAACGGTACAAAATTTTACTGAAATGGACTATCCACAGGGGAGAGGTTTGATTTGTTGGTGCAACTCATCACACAAGGACATCAGGCTTAATCAGCTCTTCTCTCCAGTTGTTTCAGGCTGCTGACAGGATGAGATCATGAAGCTGTTTATCACTGTTGGTAGGGTACAAACATCTTTGGTTTTCGTTCAGAGACGCCACTCGGCAAAAACTACTTACTCCCTGTGATGCCACCTTGAGAAAAACAGTCCCTAAATGCAAGATAAGATTAAAATATCCACACCTGAATGACAGGAGGGGCCTTAGATCTCTTCTATTTTAGAATTGGAGCCTTCTCTGCAGGTTCCTTGCACAAACAATGCGCCTTTCTCCTTTGTCCCCAGGAACTGCCCACGAACAAAGGGGAAACGCTGCTGCCAGCAGAGCCCACGCCTGCATCCTTAACGCACCTGAAACGGCGGTGAAATTAAGGCAGCTTGGGAGATCTGCCAAAGCGCAGAGCCCGACCTAAACCAGTCCCATTAACAAAAGCCCAAACAAATGTCCCACAAAGTACACCAGTCTCCTTTTTCCTTGCTGTAAACACTCATTAGCTGACCAGCTATTATGTGCCCCTTTGATTGAAAGTTTGGGGGTGAGGTCTTTGCTTTTTAAAAAAAAAAAAATAAAAATTTCCACCTTCAAAAGAGCATTAGGGCTTGTACACAAAATTCTGCTGTTACTGATTTCTTTTTTCCCCATTCACTTTTTCCTTTGTAAGTTGTAAGAACACAACAACTGCATCTCCTGGAAAGTTTTTGAAGGTTGTAGAAACTGTGACCTGCTCAGGTCTGGGTAAAAAAAAAAAAAAAACGAAGAAAAGAGAAGAAAAAAGAAGAGAAAGAAGAAAAAAGAAGAGAAAGAAGAAAAAAGAAGAGAAAGAAGAAAAAAGAAGAGAAAGAAGAAAAAAGAAGAGAAAGAAGAAAAAAGAAGAGAAAGAAGAAAAAAGAAAAAAAAAAGTCCTGAGTGTGCCTTGAGTGACTGCTGTTGTAACACAAACAGCACCAGTTCCAAGGGCTTGCTGACTGCAATGAAATTCTCTTTTAAAACAACAAAGAAGCTTTACAAACTTGCAGA
Organism: Athene noctua; assembly: GCF_965140245.1. NCBI lineage: Eukaryota > Metazoa > Chordata > Aves > Strigiformes > Strigidae > Athene > Athene noctua. The sequence goes on from NC_134045.1 coordinate 25,972,031, forward strand.
AGATGGGATAAGCCGTGTGTGAGGAACCTGCAACACCTGGGGTCAGCCACTGCCTGAGCTCTCAGGTAACACTGGAGGCACGCTTCTTGCTTAACAGGAACAATTGTACAGAACAAAGGCTCACATCCAATGCAGAAAAGAACTCAAATGTGGTTTTGTTCACGCGTTTCCCTGCTGTCTCACAGCCTAATAATGTTTGTATTCAGATTTCCCAGGCTGCCAAATTCCTCATCAAAATCACAACTCCAAGACCTCTCTTGACCTCCGACCCTTCTGACGAGAGCGCCAAGGGTATTTGCTGGCAGATCTTTGTGCCTGCACCCCACAGCTGACGGCACACTCCTCCGTGCCCATAAAGATCCCAGGACTTTAACCCAAATGTGTCCTTGCAAAAGCATCCTCACAAACAGGACCTTGGGAGGAGGTGGGCTCCCAGATGAGCCGCAGCAGCGCAGCCTTCACCATCAACCTCCCTCAAGCAGGGGCTCTGAAGACCCAGCATACTCTTGGATGTTTTTCCAGTCATAAATAATGTATTCTCCCCTACCCAGGCTACAGTCCTCAAGCTTTTATCTCCCCTATTGCCATATGTTGTTCCAGGGATCCCTGCTAACCCCCTGACATTTGTGTCTGTCCCCAGACTCCGCTGTCTGGCAACATGCCACATGTCAGGAAACCCCACCTCTGCTTGCTCCACCAGAGAATTAACCCAGAGCAAAAAGCTACCCCACCTCACTGAGCCGGAGCACAGATGCATCGGTTCAGTTTATAAAATATTTCTGTAAATCTGATTTAAAAAATAAACCAGGATTTGGCATCCCTTCAGTCTGGAGGCAAGGGTCAGAGCTCCGGGCTCATAACTAACCTGTCAATTAGCTTGCCCTGCAAGATGGCAGGTAAAAGGTCGATGCCATCAATCTGTCTGTCACTGGGAGGCTCCAGTCCCGCCAGGGAGAGGCTGGTGGTGAAGAGATCCATCACGTTGCCCAGCTGATGACTGATCTGAAAAAGCAACAGAAACGCACTTGCGGAAAAACCTTCAGTAAAAGCCAAAATGAAACAGGCTGGTTTCCACCAAAGCAGAAGTATTTCTTCCTGAACTTCCTTCCCTGCTAAGCATCTTTGGAGAGTATCTCCCTTTACAGTGCGGCGGTCACCAGCAAACCTCCTATTAAAATAATAAAGGAAAGGAGATGATCCGTATTTCTCCACTTCTAGGGAGCATTTGCATTTTGATTCATTTTTTCATTTGCCTCTCTTTCTTCTCACTTCTCTCTATGTATCCACTTTACAGAAGCATGTTTTTGCAGAGTTCAACTTAATTTAGCAAATTCCAAGTCATCTGTGAATTGAAAAATCAGCACTTAAACCAAGAAAAAGAAAGTCCTTGATTTGTTCCCTCTCCAGGTCATCTCTGGAGTCCAGAATACCCTGAGAGAGTTCCCAGAAAGCACAGGGATAGATGGATAATAACAAAAAGAGCCTGATGACTTCATCTGCAAACCATTTCCAACAATTCAAGAACTGTAAAGTTGTGGTATTTTTAGTATAAATTTTAATAAGGGAGAAAAACATCTGGGTTTGGCTCCAGTGGAGATGTACAGGCTTTTTTTTTTTTTTCTTCCCCTTGCCTCTTTTTTTTTTTTTTTTTCCTTCCTTAATTGGAAGCCATACTTATCTCTCTGGTCTTAATTATTTATATTTTAAAAACCTAAAAAGTCTGTTCTGACTGATTCTTTCTGAATCTTTGCTCCCAGCCTGCTTGTGATACGCCAGAGTTATCTGGTGTAGGATGTTTAATTAGCCAGTGACACATTAAATTGAAGCAGCTACATCCAAATCAAGAGCAAGACTGTTTTGCACCAGGATGCACCAGCACAAGATGTGAGATGAAAAGAGCCTTTCTCAGCCGTACCACTTGTTCGGAAACAAGAAGCCATCTGATACAAGGCCACATCTGTAAGTACAGAAGCATTTTCTGACTCAAATCCAAGCCCTAGCAGCAGCCTTGCGAATGTCAGTGTGAACATTACGATGCTGGGACTATCAAAGACTTTTTATCTCCGAATCCTCTTTCTACTCACAAACAGACCCCCAGCCTGTAAGCTGACACTAATTATTTAAATATGACAACAAATGATAACGTCATAAATCAATTTTTTGTGAGATGCTGGTTGCAGAAAAAAAAAAAATGAAGGGAAAATGTTATTTTTGCTGGGACACTAAGCCTTTTATTAAGAGACTGGGCTGAAAAAAAGTGAAGTTAAAGGAAGAATTAGCGGGGAAAAAAAAAAGAAACAGGAGAAAGCAACATGCAGGGGACTGATTATAAGTTTAACATTACAATATCACATTACTTGATTACAGTAATTCCAAATTTTAATGGCTATCATTCATCAGAAGTTGTTGGCAGGAACACATAATATTAAAACTGCATGCAAGAATATTTCTACAACTCTTCAGAAGAAATCAAAGTGCAAAGCTCTGAGCACAAGAGGAAGCCTGACCATGGAAACCCTTGCCCAGGAGAGCAGTTGGATCAGTTGACCAAGATCAGAAAGTCTTGCAGAAGGTCCTGGGCACTTGAGGTTAAGCCTTATGCACGGACACCGCTGCCGAGGCAGCCTGAAAGAGGTTGTGCTCAGCCCGTCCCTGCAGGCAGAGGGATGAGCCCCCAGATCCCTCACAAAAAGCAGATGTATACGTGAAGTTCCCTCTCTGCATGGAGGATGGGGATCCTCTGATACGCAGCTGTGGAGAAGGAAAACAGACTTGAGCTCTCCGATGGGGCAACCCTGCTTCTTGCTCTCCCCAGGGCCACTGGGCAAACGTATGGCTGCGGAGAACCAAAGCTCGTCCACGGGATGAGCCGAGGGACAGTGCTGAGCCCTCCTCGGGTCCCCTGGGCTCTTCTCTGGTCTCGGCTGTGTGCTCAGAAAGGACTGAGATGTTAAAACCACAAAACCAAACCACCAGCTCGCTCCTCACTGAGCCGGGGAGCTTCGTGAGCCACCGGCGTTGGGAACGCTGCGCTCCCTCGGAAGTCAAAGGGGATTACAAGCACTCAGAGTCTCAGCAAAGATGCTCAGTCCCTCGCAGGCTCATCTGCCGGGCAATTTACCCCGAGCATGCCTTAGGAGAGCTGCAGGGTCAGCAGAACACCATATGCAGAGCTCGGAATCTAATAAAGAGGAGATCTGGTGCACGCCTGCTCCCTGACAACTGCTACATCAGGAGCAGGCGGGCAAACTGGTGCCTGAGACTTTTTGTAATTAGACCTCTCTCAATTTATAAGGCAAATCCAAAAGTCACTTTTCTTGTTGTCGCTCCATTCCCTCGCCTCAATCTTTTGATAACAGGCAGCAAGAGGCAATCGCTGACCTGAGCCTCGTGCCCCTAATATCACCTAATTTATACATCGCGTTGTGACAATCCTGTGGGGCCACCATGGTCTTCTTGTACTGCCCTTATTAACCATAACCAGATGTAGATGACTCTCTTTAATCATCCAATTACGTTTCTGGTCTCAGACAACATTTTTCCATGAAGCAGAGAAAACTTCTTAAGGAAATTAAATGCCCATGCCACAGCCACTTGGATTTATCTGTGCTCTGCAGCACCACATTGAAGAAGGGGGGGAAAAAAAAGGTTAATATTTTCTATAAAACTTTGAAGTATTTTCAGAGAAAAATAAAAAAATTACCATTTTCTCCTGTCAACAGTGCTCTTTCATTCCAGTTGCCTTTTCCTTTTTTTTTTTTTAAGAAAAGAAAAAGAAAAATCCAGAGAGGGCAACAGCTCAGAGAAAATAAATAATATATAAAAAAAGAGTGAGATCAGATATTGCTCGTATCAGTGAGAAACAGCCGGTATTACGCACGTAAGAACGGATTTTTCCCCCCTCCTTCCCCCCCCTTCTTTTTAATAAACTCTCAGTATACACATAACGTCTTTAAGAAAATGAAATCCTTTTGCTGTGGGCCACGTTGCTGGAAGAAATAGTCACCACTGCTGTTATCAGTGCTTTCAAGCTTTAACTCTGAATCAAAGGCGACAATTAATAAAGTCGCCCCCGCCAGGAATGGAAAGGAGGAAAGCTAAATATTTGAAACTGGGTGAACAAATGTCAGGGTGTTTTTAAATAAAATCCTTTTACAGTTATCACAGTGAGCAGACCTGATATCCCTGTCTAATTCAATTTCAATTTGCGCCCCATGGGAGATAGCGAAGAAAAGGTTGCAATGCTGTCTTTGGGTTGATATGTTCTTTTCTCCTTCAGGAAGCAGGCACGAGAGAGGAAGGGGAGGAGGGTGAGGGAAGAGAGGAGGAGGATTCAAATACCAACAGAATATGATTTTTTTTTTTTTTTTTTTTTTTCCAGCTGGATCCTTCCAGAAGGCAGATGTGATGTGGGGAATGTTGAAATGCCGATTTGTTATGAATTCACCTGGAAAACGTAGCTGAGGAGGAAACTGCAGAAATGCTGTTGGTGTGTGAATAAATATTCCTGATGGGGGACCAGAATTAACTGAATGTTGATGCCAAGAGCAACGCGTGCTCCCGAGGCATCCTTCTCCCCCAAAAAACTGCAAATCAGCCAACTGCACCAATTATCCTAACCTCTGTCAGTACCCGTCAAGTGTTCACAACCCCGTCACCTAGCTGCTTCTGTTTAAATAAAAAAGGGACTCCTTTATTTCAGCAAAAGTACCCTTTAATAGAAATAAAAAACCTCCATCCTGTATGTCAGAAAGATGATAATAAACTGCCAGATCCCATCAGCAGAATGAACCTTCCACCTCACTTTTGGATTTCACTGGCCAGACACACAAACCCTATTTTTCTGGCTGCAGTTGTGCCCCCTGAAACAGCTGCTGGCCCTTCCCCTGCTCCTCAAAATGCCCACGGCTGGAAAGGAACCACCATTTTACCGGGAGCAACCCCAGCACGGGAAGGAGGAGTTGACCCTTCAGCTTTTGCTTGGAACCCCTGAGAAGTTTTTTTGCTTCCACCTTGGTTCAGGGCTCCCAAGCCTTTTGTTTCCTTCAACTCTTTTGAAAAGAAAGAGCAGTGAGAGACTTTGAAGCAGTTTTCCCACATTTTACAGATTCTTGGACTACATAGGACTTAGGTTGACCAGTTCAAACTCGTAGTCAAGAAGATGTTGAAGCTACAGACTCCGTAAGATACAGAAAAGAAGCTGAAACGGTACTAGCAAACGTGTCTCTTCACTTCCTACGTCAGTGAAAGGCAATTATGAAGCAATAACTACAGGCACGCTACGGGCTGAGCTGTATCACACAGAAGCAACACCAAACCTCTCACCTGCCGTCAGTGCTGCTGTGGGTACCAGCGCTGGAGCCTCGATGGCAAGAATACAAGCAGAAAAGACATGTAAGTAGCTATCACATATTTACTTATCAGTAGTGTCCTACGGGGGACTGACTGGGAGCAAAGCAGCACATCTGGGGACAGAGCTCAGAACAGGCCTCTCGAGTGGAGTCCAAGAGGGCATCTGGGGACGTAACACCCGCACGGACAGAGAGCTGGCAGGCAGCATGGGTAAGTGGAGCCCAGGATAGGGAGGATTTAAAGTTAAGCACGTGCTCAAGTGCTGAGGGTGATACCAGCAGTGGTGGAGGAGGGGATTTTCGGGCACATACCTGCCCCACTAAGCCTTAAGCACACTCTCCGCTCGCTGAGCATGCAAGGGCTCACGGCGCTACGGTGGCGGCCACCCACCCAGGCAACCACGTAACTCTGCACCGAGATGGCTGTTCACAGGAATGCAAACAGCAGCTTCAGCCGTGGCCTCAAGCGGGAAGCCATGCACTGCACCAGGCTACCGAGAACATTTTTGCACCCCGGAAAGCTTCACCACTGCACTACATGCAAAAAGGCTACCTGCGAGGGGGGTACCAGGCAGTCACAGTTAGAAACCAAGCAGGCACAATGATCTCCCTACTCGTGTTCTTAATTATCCTCAGAGTTACTACAACGGAAAAAATTTTTAAATTTGGTATTTGCTTGTTCCCATTTATAATGCATGTTTACTTTTAGCACATTATTTAGTTTGGACATGGAAAACAAAACAGTCAGCTTCAGTTTCATGTTCTCGTATGCTAGCCCAAGGCTGTTGTACTTGGCTTGTAAAGGCTTTATGGAAATGTTTAAATTTAAACAAAAAGACTGTTTTCATTTCAAATTAAAAAAATAATAAAACATCCCTAGTCGGTTTTTTGAACTCTTTAAAAATTATGAAACCAAACTACCCTCCTGCCCTCAGCTGCAGATCTAAGCTATCTGATGGCTTCCTCCTCAATGCAAATGATAAATTATCATTATCCTGACTCAATTAAACCACCAAAAAGGAATGCAACTTAGAAAAATGTTTTATTTATGAATAGTTTGCAGTCTTAAGCACAGTGCCCAGTTAATGAAGTATCACTTTCTTCAGGGATAAGAGATGCTTACAAAGGGGAGGGAATCTGTATTATTTACTGTGAACCTTGCCTGCAGAAGAATTGATTACATCCTTCTTTAATGAGAACTGGGACAAGAGAGGCTGGTAGTGCCACTGGAGGATTATTTTGAAGTGATCATATCTGAATTTGTGTACAGGCAGAAAAGAGCAATACTCTGGTATCTAGACCTCCCCGAGTGGAACTTTTATCAAACACCAGAGCAAGAGCCCTGAGGGTCAAATCACTTGATCCTTCAGGGCACAGAGAGGGTGTGTGGGCAACACACTCCTGCTCTACACTGGGACACGCATCAGCAGCGTGTCTTTACACCCCAATTTGTTCGGACACAGAACTCACTAAAAATACTGTGGTCCAAAAGAACGAAGGGTTTAAATAGAGCAGAAAGACTGCTTGGTGCTCACAGAAGAGTTGATCATAGACACTCTAGATGCAAATTTGCAATAACAAACAGGAGCAGCATCGTTCTCTAGGGGCAGCCTTCAGCTCCTGATTTAGACAAGCATCTGGACAGACACGTTGGGCATGTTAAAAGTCTGATCCAAACCCCACTGAATCCAGCAAGAACCACTCCACCCCCTTCAGTCCACTTAAGAGAGACCAGAACGGTTCCAAGCAGATACTCACCCCTCCTGCAGGTATGTGTCCGGGCCACCAAGCAATAGCTGGCTCTCTCATGCCACCTTCAAAGGTGGTTTGTTTGCCGCACAGAAAACGCCCATTGCTTCCTCCTAGAGAGAGAAAAGCCACCATAAAACACACAATATGCCAATATCCTATTTCAAAGGGGCACTGTTAACCGGGAAATTTTTAGGCTAGTTTTAAATGAATTTTCATTTCTGCATGAATGCTTCTTCAAATAACATGTCCAGAGTCGTTCTGGCTTTTGTTGTTGTTTGTTGTGTTGAGTTTTTTTAAATATCCCTTTATGACAAAGTTTTAGGAGTGTCTTTTCAGGTCGAGGAGAAAGTGACAGTTAAACGCAACTTGCTATCAACCAAATAAAGGAAAAAAAAACCCAAACCAAACAGAAAATACTTGGCTGGCATTTTCCTTCCCTTTAAGGATGTCAACTGCTGTTTGTAACTAAAGGAAATCTGACACTTTCAGGCAGAAATATAATATTTTTTTCATAATCCTTTTAAAGTACCAGAGCACTATTAGATGCAGATACAAGAGTGCGTTCTCTGAACGTTCACTCTCAGAGATAGCAAGTGCTTTGCAGGAATGTCTGGGATTTTAAACCCAGCCTTGCAGCTAAACTTGCCGAGGAACAAACAAGGAGGTCTCGCGACTGATTCCAGGTCACCCGAAGTCAAACACAGTGGTTGAGCTGAAATCAGAACTCGGGATACTCCCTGCTCTGTGGTCCAATAACCACGAGACAGCCTGCCTCCAAATACAAGAGTGGGTTATAAAATCAATTTGCAGTGACTCCGAGAGAAACAATCTAAACAAAAGAAAACTCGTGAAGTAACAAAGATACTTTTTCTTCTTTATATTGTTCCTGAGAGCTAAAGGAGGAGGGACTCTTGAACTCTCTGTAATTACTCAGCTCAAATATGCATTTGGCAGATGGAGAGTAAACACTCTGCTAAGTTATTGTGCCTGGTCCTAAATAAATTACAAAATATTCACCCCTGACAGTGGAAATGAACACAGGTGAACAGCCACACTGGGTCAGGCCAAGGGTCCATTTAGCCAAGGATGCCTCCTCCAGCAGCGACCAGGAATAACAAACATAAACTAACTCTAAACACAAATGCTCTGCATTTTGAGGCTTCTCCTAACTGCATAAAACAAAACCCCAGGCACAGGTCTCCTTCCCTGCCAGACACAGAGATTGAAGGCTTGATTTCACAACCCCAGCCCAGGTTTGTTCATCTGAGGCTCACCTTGTTTAGGAGCTGAAATGAGAGCAGCCCCATTATCAGAGGTGAAAAACACAAAAGTGTTCTCACTGATACCCAGCTTCTGAAGATGTTTGAGGATTTTTCCAATGCTATCATCAATTTCTCGTACAGCGTCCCCATACCTGAGGCAAAAGCAGATGCAAACTTAAAGGCAGCAGAAGAGGGAAGGTGTCACACAGGGTGACACATTGCCATCAGCCACAACGTTTTCAGTGGGTGTAATTTATACCCACGCTGCAGAAATGCTTCTCTTATGCATCACGTAATGTAATAAAGTTTTCCACTGTCACTGCAAATACCTGGAGAGAGCAACCTCTTGGGTATTAAGAGTCAGAATTTGTTCAGATGTCGGCCACTCTTGGACAGAGACCAGCAACTGATATAAATTTAGCTATAAAGTTCTCAAATATAGGCAAAGCCACTTCGCCATAGACTTGAAGCTAATAACACAGTTTTGCTTATGGATGCTGGTTTGAAACTGCACGCTCAGAAGCAGGGCTCACAATATCTACAGAGCTCTTTGCCTCCTGTAAATTGTGTTTTTCATGCGTGCTTTTCTACTTGCTGGTCTGATTTATAGGCTTTTAAAACAGGCACTAATCATACAAAAGCCTTCCAAAAAATCATCTGTGCCATATACAGCACTTCATTACTCACACAACTGGCAAAGGAGCTTAGACTCCCCCCTCCTCCCCCATTTCAGTCACATGATCTTCATTTCAGATTATAGTAAAATTATTAAAGAACAATCCAAGCAAAGTCTGCACAAACTAACGGATCTCAGCACACGCATACGCTTTTGAGAAATGATCTCTATACTTGGTTCTAATAAACATTGCTTAGGTTTTCTGTTTCTGCAGCATGAGGTATTAATCAAAAAACCCCAACAAAACCAACACTCACAAAAACAAGACTTACAGTCCTCTCTGACTAGTGCCCAGGAACTGTTTGGAGGCATAAACAGGAGCGTGGGTAGCATCAACTGCCCAGTATAAAAAGAATGGCTGCTGGCTGGCCTGCTGCTTGCTAATAAAATCGAGAGCTTCCTGTAAACAACAATAAAAATGAATTTAACGGACTTATCCTCTGCCATCTAAATTTTTCCCAAAAAAAGCAGCATAAAGTCACTGCAGCTTAGAAATCAGTATTAAGATGGACAGTACCTGCAGGTAGATCTGAGTCAAGTTGGCTTCACCTGTCTTCAGATCAATTTTGAAATCTTCATAATATCTTAAGTTAAAATGAATCAGAGAGGAAAAAAAAAAAAAATCAATCCTAAGGAATATACAAGATAAAGAGGCTTCCTCCCTCCCTTTACTTACTGGGTAAGCAGGCAACAAACAGACCACAGATGCTACTCAGCAAACTGTCTTCAGTTATTAAAAAGAATGTCACCCTATATTTTTCTAATGAGAGAAAGCAGTGAAGCAGCTAGATCCAAATTGAGGACTACAAATTTTGGACAATCCTGAGCCACTGATCTTTCACTGTTATTAGAATAGGGGTAGTATGCTTCAAGATCTCATGCTGCTACTCCTTCAGTAGAGAACTGTTTGAAAAGTGAGTAAAATTTTCAGAAGTACACAACAACTTCCAGTGAGACCCTGGAATCAGAACCTGGGCTGCTTTGAAAACTTTATGTGAGCAGGATCTTTAGACACCAATTAAGCAAAGGGCAGGGGGCAGTCCTCGGGAGAATAACAGCAAGTGAAATAAGATGACAGCAGCCTCAAAATGAATGGACAAGAATGGCACAGACTGCAGACTTGGAGCACGGAATGGTGCTGCACAAACAGACAAAAGGTTATTACAAACAGGAAGAGAAGGAATAAAAAGGTCTTTCAGTACAGAATGGAACCAGCTTCCAAGAGAAGTAGAGGAGTGAAATCATCACAGGAAGCCTTCAGGGTGCAACGGGATAAGCAAACACCTCTGGGAGGAGGCACTCTAGAGCAGCTGCTTCCCTAGACCATCCATGTGCAACCTGCAGGTTGGTCTTGGCACTCGGGCCTTTATTAATCCTCAGAATCAAACACCTAGCTTCATATTTAACGAGCTTCAAGTTGAAATTTAGATGGAAAGGTAGAGCTGAGGAAGCCAGGATTCCTACAAAAAGTGGTTTAGGAGTTCAGAATAAAGTTTAGTAGTCGACTACCACGCCAAGTCTCTGAGGGGCATCAATACCATCGAAGCAGGTGTGTATTGTCTCAGCTTTAACTGGAAAAGTCAGAGGGCTGCAATCACAACTGATTGCCCAGGCAACAGTTCTTAAGGACCTTTTGCTGCCAGCACTGTCTTCAAAGCCTCCTCTTCCCCCAGGAAGGACTAGCCTTGCTTCCTCTCCTAGATGAGAAACTCACATACCTCTTGGTGGTTAACCTCTACCTTCCTGTTTCTGCCCACCTTGTGTGTTTTCCCACAAGGCTTTCCCTTCAGTCTGTCTTAGTTCCAACAGAAACCACCACCCAGGCCTTGTACGGCTGGATATTGGCCGTCCCCAGACTAGTGGGAAAGTCCTGTTCAAAAGCACAAAGGCAAAGCAAGAGATGAGATCCTGGCACAGGTCCAGAAATACAAATGGGTTTCGAAAAGAGACAAGACTAGTTCATAGAAGTCACTGTCTGTTAATGATCTGCTCGCAACCTTCAGTTTAGGAAGGTGGACAACCATACAAGAGAAGGACCATTCCACATATCCCTTTTCTTATACCCTTTCTATAAGCCTTCACTACCAGTGGTCATCGCAAAGTATAAGGGATTAAATGGACCCAGAAGGGCCGTTCACCTCTTTCACGACCTTTTACAAGCATCTCTTCTGCACTGGCTCACTGCTGAGTTGCAGGACATTCAGGGCACTCAGCAGGAAGCACCCCAGACCACACGAGGCAGGATATTCTCGGTGCTCGACAGGCTATGGAAGTTCTCTGCACAGGGTGAGGTACCTGTAGAACACTGCCCGTCCAACTGAGTCTGATTCTGAAGCAGCTGCTGTTTTCGCCAATCCCTTTTCACTGAAATGGGTTTGCTATGCCAGCACTTATCTTCCAGCACTGTAATGTCAGCAGGGAAAGCAAAGAAAATAACATTACCAGGCAAGTAGCTGAATTACCTGCCAATCATTTCCCAGTCCCTATACACAGGGATATTTGGGAGCGCTCTGTTATCAAAAGGTCCAAAATGGCAGTTTGGGGATCCAAACCATTCATCAAACCCGTGCTTCAGGGGGTGGAACTGGGGCCGGTGACCCAGATGCCTAGGAGCAAAAAAACCAGATGAGTTAAAATTCTACTGCAAAGAAGCAAAGAATAATCTCATCAGAATGGCATGCAAGAAAACAATCTTTGCCTAAGAAGAAAAACTTCAAGCATTTTAATCAAATAAGTGACTGCAGAGCATCGTCTTGATCTTTCTCATACTTGTTGCAAATGCATACATGCAGTCTCGCTCCAGTGCTGATATTTCTCCCATTTTGGTCTGCTGTCCAACCTTTGTTTTCTATTATTTCCTTCTACTGGTGTCTTCTCATGCTGCCTCGATGACCTGTACTGATGGACTACACTGCCCAAAGCTACTGCAAAGACGCACATAATGTTTTACTTAAGGATTCTGATCTACGACAAGTCACTTTTATACCACTAAGCTGTAAAAACACAAGGTAAAGCTCATGAAATGTACCATTATATCTACATTCCCTTTATGGAGTATTCATGCTGCCAAAATGTTACGAGAGACCTGAATGTAAATGAGAATGAGTTCTTTATGTGCACACGTGAACGTAAAACACGTTTAGCTACTGCTGATGACAGCTCCATTCTACTATGCAGCTTGAAAATTCTCCATCCTTAACTTCAAGATGAAGCTCCTCTCTCATCTCCAACTTCTGTACTGCAAATTCTACACTTTACTCATTTATACTATCTTGAAGATACAGAATGCCCATCCTCTGCCAGTCCCTAAAGGAGACCTTTGAAGCTAAATGTTTATTTAATCATTCCAGCTTCCACTTACAAGCCTGCATCTGCAACCTGTCCATTTTGTGCCATCACCCCCTGCACACTTTCTGAACATAAGGGGCATAAAATGCATTACCTGAAGTAAAACAATCCATGGTGTTACTCTGAGCTATTCCAAAATGAGTTATGACAGAAAACAATCATCATTCCAGCTACGATCATAACTCTGTGATGTAACTAAAACTGCAACGTCAGACCTGCAGGATTCTACCTTCTCCTCATTTATATACAGGATAATACAAAGTTATTGCTGGATGTTTCTACAACAGGGAACGTGAAAAAATATTTGATTCTAAGAAAGTCCTAAGAGAACTTAGAGAGGGAGAGACTTGAAAAAAGGTATCGAATAATTACTGAGACGCAGATTATTCTCACTCTCTCGCAACACAAAAAAACCATAGAGATATTTAATGAAATGCAACAAATTCTAAAGTGGTCATGGAAAATACTTGACTCGCAAGCACATAATTAAACTGTGGAACTTACTGTCACAGGACACGCTGAAAAGTTTTTAGAAGGGATGCTGAAAGGATATAAAAATCTTCTGCTGGAAAACTTAAAAAATCTTTCCAAGCCCTAAAATTCTACACATGGCTAGGATGAGGCTCCAATTTAACTCCTGCACTTTGCATTTCTTTACACCTTTCTAGGGAGCAGGTGGCGTGCACAAACGACAGAGACTGCTGCTGTACAGTACCAGTCCCTCGTCCTGTCTGGGGTAACAGTTCTTGGGCGCACAACGACACCGCGCTGCACGTTCAGATTTAGTTTCCTTCTTGCTAACAGCTGCAGGTCCTTCCAGATTTGCTGTTTTCCAAATAACTGCCTGGAACCAATCTGTATTTGCGTTGTTTATTTCTTTTCCCTGGGTGTATGAATTTACATTTATTAGCACTGAACTGCATCTTATTGCATTCAGCCCACTGATCCGATTCTTCACAGCCACTCTGCTGGTTGGATTTGTGGTAATAAATAATTCCCTGTCTTAGGTTAGTTTGCCTTCGTTCCCGTTTCAGCAGCAGCGGTGAATCCGACCACAATCCAAACTCACTCTTCTCTAACTTGTTAACGAAACTGTTAAATAAACTATATCCCATTATTTTCCTGAACAGTATCCCCCTGATACTACTCCTGTCCGAAATCTCTTCATTAGCCATGACTCTGTTAACCAAGCAGCCCTCCTCTGGTGTCCATGTAGTTTTGAAGGTGCTATTTATGCATTTATTTATTACAGCGCTGTTACAAACCGTGACTCGACTCTTCAGAGATCCCCAGGCCCCGTGGGATTCCACTACAGCCCACAAGCACATTTGAAATTCAAATGTTACAAACGCACCAAGTTCCAACTATTACAGTGGCAATTCCATCGTGCTTGTTTGATCTGAGTATCTTTCAGGTTTTTCCCTTCCGATTCTTCGCAGACATCACAAAAACTTGGGGTTTAGAAGTTCTTCTGTGTCCTCTACAAAGATTATGCTGTATTTCCATGAAAGTCCATAAAGTCAAAGGATAATATTCACAGAGTACTGGATCACCCCTCTCAGTCTTTTAAAACGACTGGTATCAACTACCCCCATCAAGCCTACCCTTATCTACCCCGACCTTCTACACTTGATGAACAACCTTCAGTGTAGCCCTGGAGATGTCTGCATCTCTATTTCTACACCACCCACTTCCACCTCCCCAAAAAGCAGCTTTCACAATTTAATCTACTCTATTAACAAAAAAACCCAACATACAGCAGGGGCCAAAGATAAAAAGCACGTTGATGCTCAAGGCAAGTTCCAACTTGGCATTTTTTGATTAAACTAAGTAGTGTGATACATGGATGAAAGCACAAAGAGTTGAAGGGTTTACAAATATATATATATATATACACACACATATGAAAACCCCTTCAACTCCTTCTGTGAAGCTGTATATATGTACTTGTAATGGTAACACTCGATTCAGAAATTGATCCCAGCGGGGGGGGGAGATCCACCATAAATTTCAGAAGTTGGACATCTGAGCTTCAAAAGAGGTTTTTTCCTACAGTTCTGGTTGTTCTGCTGCTCCTTCACAAAACAAACACACCCTTACTGAAATCTCAAAGCAAGAGATTTTCAAACGAGTTTACCATTTGCCAATGATCTTATTGATGTAGCCAGCTTTCTTCAGCAACTCTGGAAGCAGTAATTCAGAATCTGGGATTCCTCCTACTATATCCTGTGGCGTGTATGCTGCATAAAACAAACAAAAAAAAGCCCCAGCAATATCAGTCCTTGGAAGTCCTCCCCGGGCATGAGATGAAGAGAACAAACTGATTCAGAGAGATCAAAGGGAGAACTCCACACACTTGCACACCACGGCCAGTAATAAAGGGGGCTGCCCTCACGGAATGAAGGTGAGACCCTTGAAAGGGGGGGTCAGAAAGAAAGCAAGTGCTTTAGGTGTGCATTGGAGTTGCCTTCACTCTTGTGAATCTGCTTTCTATTTCTTAAAACGAAGGCACTTTTTTTCCCTTAAATCAAACAATCGATAAACTTGCTCAGACTGCAAGAGCTGAAAGAAATGATCTATCTCTCACAGCTCACAGTTCTCTGGCCCTTGAGAATCTAAGGTGTGACTCTGGTTAGGATGGGGATAGCCAAGCACGCTCGCTGATCCGCACTGTGAACCAGTACGTAGCTGCTGATTCTCGCCCAAGCATGCCCACACACGTGGCATCTGTCACGCTGGAAACAATGAGAGGAACCAAAATCAACCCAGTTATGAACTGGTAATCTTCCCTGGAAGCACCCTGGGCACAATGGTGCTATGAAACTGAAATGGTTAGAGAACTGGTTGCTGAATAAAACCCTAAGCAGCTTGTTCCTTACTCTGGGGGTTAACATACACCCCACGTGACTTTCTTTCACCAGACACCAATTACACTGCCCAGAGGAAACACCTCTCAGCCCGCAGAAGCAAATGGATCAACCAGCCTTGTTTAGGTCCCTTAATTTGAGGAGGTTTTCTGCTTGGTGAGGAGGAAGCAATAAATTTCACGCTTATTACCAGCAGTTAACACGGTAATCTTTTTGTGCCACTCTGGAAGATCACCGAGCCAAGCCTTTGTTCAAAGCAAAACTTCCTACGAAGCACAGAGGGAAATCAAGAGAGGAAAGCAAATCAGGAATGAAGCCCGTACCATTTCTGGCATGTGCATTCGTGGTGTAAAAGCCATTCCTGACTGGGAGACGGCCTGTCAACAGCGCTGCCCTTGCTGCAAAGAACAAAAACCATTTTATTTTACAAGCGTTCTCTGCTTAATATTAATATTATTATATTAAGGCTGAGGACAGTGCCCTGAGTGAAGCATGGCAGTGCCCTTTTGCCACAGTCAGCTACTAAGATCACTCCCATCAGAGCACGCAGCACCTCCCCTCCCCAGCGAGCCACGGAGACAGCCAGGTTCTGATACGACACCATCTGAGTTATTCCAAGACAAACCCGACTGAAATTTGGCCCCTCTATTAAATGACCCACTGCTGAAGAGTAATTTCAGTCGTCAAGCTAGCAGCCCTCCTATCTCAGTAATTCTAAAAGGAATACCTGACGTATCTATGTAAGAGGAAATCCTAACACAAAGTGATTGCACACTTAAGGCTGAGTTTTCAAGCTTGCCTGAACAGAAGTCATGTAGCAGTGAAGAAAGAGCTGTCCAGCTTTGACAATAAAAGTCAAGTCCTGACTGCAGGAAACATTTAAACAGATGTTCAGCTTTAAGCATATGTTTATGCAGTACCACCACTGGATTTAGCAGGACTTCAGCATATTTCAAAGGCCTTTTCTGAGCAAGGATGTCCCCAGCACACCGCCAAATGATATCCTAAATGAAAGGCCACCTAGAAAGCCCCCGCTCCTCATTTTTGTTGCAGTTCTCAGCTGCCAATCAGGTTTGAGTTAAAAACAAATGAAAAAAACAATCCAGCCCAGAGAAAAAAACAGTAAGGATAAAAATATCTGCATCTCCCAGACCCAAACGTTTCTTTTATCTCTTGTCTGTTCCCCAAGAATCTTGCAAGCCAGCAGGGTCAAACCCAGGACATAGCCCGCCACCCCCTACATGAAAGTCTCACCAAAGCCAGTGGAATCAGACAAACTACGTACAAACTATGTTCAGCAACATTTTAGATACTGCTTTGTCTGTTTATCTCAAATTGAGAAAGCTGAAAAAATGCAATGAGGCTAGAGTACTAAACTGTAATGTTGTAAAAAAATCCTTTAGCTGGACTGATTTGCTCGCTAAAACAGTGCTTTGTATGAACTAAAGATTGTAGGTTTTCCAATCAAAACATAAATAAAGAGGGAGCAAAAAGCAAGATCAAAGCACCAAATCCAAACTCTGCCCTGAGGGTAATCACTGGTTTGGTTGCTAGTTCATGTCAGATGCTGGCAAACATCCCGCTCTGCTCAGAAGGTGGCATGCTTATATGCTAGTTTAAAACTCAAGTTTACTTACACGGAGAACAGAGGGGGTTGGCAGTATAAAAATCCAGGAAAAGCATCCCTTCTGAAGCCATCTGGTCTAAGTTAGGAGTTTCCTTAGAAGGCTCTCCGAAAGCTCCCAAATCACCCCAACCCATCTGTAAAAAGAACACACCGAAAGACGTAAAAGTACTTTTACTCTTCCACAATGACAACGCTTCTGGGCCCACATAACGCTTTTATCGTATCCCTGCATTCCTAAATCTTTATAGTGCTCATCTCCCTGCTCAGGGAGTACAAAACAAACGTGAAAAAAAAATTATCTTCCCCAACCCTGTGAAGATACATTTCTTTGTGTTGGACCATTAACCCCAAGACTCCATCTCAGCCTGCTGCATCCATCCATCCATTTATCTATCTATCCATCCGTAACTAGAAATGCAAGGAAAAGGTCTAAACCCAAAAGCAGTGCTGCAGGAAAAGAGAGAAAGTGTTTAAATGCAAGCTCTGGAGAGGAAACCTGCCGGAGGCATCATATGTCACTCTGCTTATTTGCAAGACAGTGGTTTCACCCTGCGTCTTCCTCCTAATTCAGAGGGGTCACACAGTCAGGAGAACCGTAAAATTACCATCACGTTGTCTGCATTCATTGCCGAAAACTATTACTGGTAATAATACAAATAAAAGTAAGTGACTTAAAACAGAAGGTTCTAGAAGGCAACAACTTAATGAGCAATTAGGCACCATGGTTGCTAGAGATTATGTTATGCTTTAAAAAGGGAAATAGCTATCTTTAATACAGATGCGTATCAGGTGAGCAACTGATAACGGCGGGCGCAATGTATTGAGATCTTTAGAAAACCATCTGTCTGGTCCCATTTGAGAGTCTAACATTTACACTGCAGCGGTGCAGTTTGGAAAAGAAAACTGTTGGAGAGCTGCAGAGCCGGCTGTTGAGGTTTGGGCGAGGAGTAATTAAATGGTACCACCTCACACTAGGATGGGGAATGAAAATGGATTCAGCGGGATCACCCCTGAGTTCTTGATTCTTCAGTATCTTTATCAAGGAAGAAGGGGAAAAAAAAAAAAAAAAAGAGTATCAAGCTGAAGCTGCTCTAATTCACACACGGTGACAGAGTTGCAGTAGTTACCGAAGGACCAAAAGACCACGGAGATGTATTTTTAATAAAGAGCATATTAAATAAATAAACAGTTTGCAGAAGCTCCAGTCAGGATCTGTGCCTCATCATGCCTCATGCTGTACCAACACTTCTAGAGTGGGATAATCACTGTCCCAAGGAGCTTTCATCTTGAAAATTAGAAATGCCAGCTTGGGGGGAAATATTCCTGAATGGAAAATTGAGATAGACTGCCGGCGGCTCAACTGGCCGGAAAAAAACAGGCTTACAAGTTAATCATCTTGTACAGGAGTGTAGAACCACTATGAAAACAAGAGTCAGGTTGAACTGGCAGAACGGAGCCAAACAGGCGATAAGAGCTTGCCCACCCTTGGAGTCACATACCCACCCTCATTAGCTTTTCCAGTAGCTTAAAACGGCACACAACGCATTTCTACTACAAACACACCCGAAAGAGGACGTGAAAATATTAAAAGAGAAGCAAACCAGGAAGATGGCAGCAACTTGAACGTGTTGGAAATGAATACATTTCCTTGCCCGTGTGGCTAAGACCACTACAGGGTGCAAAAGCGAAAAGACATTTAGCTGGAAACAAATCTGTGATTATTTCTGCTCTTTAATGATTTATTGCCTTTTTTTTTTTTTTTTATCCCTAGTTCAGAGAGCAAAAATTGGCAGAATTAGTTTTCTTCTATGGTTTTTCAGGAGGCAAGTTTGGGTTTCTAAAACATTTCCTGAAATGTACTGGAGTTTTCCCTGTCTACACTTGTTGATGCACCTTATCAAGTGCTGCTACAACTACATCCATTGCTGGTACCAGAAGATACTCCCACAGTTATTTTTGGAGGCTGCAAAACCAAGCCTTAACTTCAGAATGATTCTATCAGGGTTTGAAGATCACCAAGACACCCTGTTTCTCAACATTTACCAGCTACTGGAATCCTTTGCCAAGGACTGTGGAGTTAATTGCTCAGTCATTAAGAATGGACTGATAGATAAGGGGATTACACTTCTAGATAAGGTATGTAGGTGTGTAAGCACCAGTTCCAAAAGGCTTGAGTATGGGCTTGACTTTACAGATCCAAGAAGTCTCCTTTGTTTTCAGCAGGACATCCACACAGGAGGAATAAGGAGAGGTTTGTGTGCAGTGTCTCTAGCACAGGTCACCTAGAGCAGCTCTGCCCTGAAGGAGGAGGGCAGGGATACACCAGGCCTTCCTTTCCTTTCTTCACCACTTTTTAAACAAAATCCAGAAAGGACTCGAGAAAGACAGCAACTGAGCACGTTGGCTTTCAGAGTAAGTACTTACAAACTTATTCAGATATTCCTGCCTATTTCCAAGTTTCCCAGATCACCACATCAAGCCGTGAGCTGCGCCTGAATCACTGTGCTGAAGGAAGACCTCTGACCATGAATCACGGCACTGACCCTGTCCATGTGCTACAACAAAGGAAATAGATGTAGCACACAGCTGGACACAGAGGCCACACCACCTGGAAAGGATGATGTGTGAACCTGGATCTGTGACCCACAGGGGATTGTGCACACCAGGGAGAGCTCGAGGCAGTGAGACAGAGCTCTAAGCAGCACAAAAAAAGCAAATAAATGCTCAAGCTGTACTCTCAAAACACAAGTCTCGCCAGGCCCCAAAACGGCCCTTGATAAGCCCTTAGGAAGATGTCCAGAAAGTGTAATTTGCAGGATAATGCTCACAGGGAGAAAACTTGACGAAACTTTAAATTATTTCAAGGCCTCTCCCTCAGCACGGGTACAGCTCTGGACGCAGCCCACGCACCGCAATGCTCCCACGAGCTCGGGGACCGCCACCACAGCACCTCCACCACGAGCAAACTTCCCAGACACCAGCAGAACGTTTTTGCCAGAGGCCCCACTCGCAAGGCGCCAGCGTTCAAACCGTACCCTGCCGAGCACCCAGGGCCTGGGCCAGAGCGGGCCACCACACAGCCTCTCCACCAGCCCTCCCCACGGCCGCCCTGCTCTCACCCCGACAAGCCTCCCCCTCAGCTCACAGCCTGTCACGCCCCATGGAGCCAAGGCGCCCATGTCCCTCAGCCACACCAAGCTCTTCCCACGAACCCAAGTCCCCCTGTGGGGGCCGGCACCCAGCCCCCTTCTTCCTGACAAACAGGGACCTCTCAGTGTCACACCCCCCCCCGCAAGTGACCTCCTCGCAGTGACACGGGCCCTGTCCCCCCGTGACAAGTGTCCCGCCCCCCGGGGCCCCCTCCCCGGCCCCACTCACGTCGTCCATGAGGAGGAGGAGGAGGTTGGGGGGCGCGGAGGCCGCGGCGGGGCGCAGGGCCCAGCACAGGCAGAGGGGCACCAGCACCGCCCTCGCCATGGCAACCGCCGGCCCGCGCGCCCGCCGCGCGTCACGTGAGCGCCGCCCGCTCCCCCTCACGTGACGGGTGGGCGGGGCGGCGGGACAAGATGGCGGTGTGCATCGCCGTGATCGCCAAGGAGGTGGGGCGGGGGAGCGGCGCTGGGCCTCGGGCCGGGGGGGCTGAGTGGGGCCGGGTGTGGCCTGAGTGGGCCCAGGGCGAGCTGTGGGGCCTGGACAAGGGTAGGGCGGCGGGGCTGGGCCTCAGGCTGTGGGGGTCAGGTGGGGTTGTGGGGCCCGAGCAGGCGTGAAGGGAGTGGGGCTGGCACGCAGGTTGTGGGGCCAGGTGGGGTTGTAGGGCCTGAGTGGGTCCAGGTGGAGCTGTGGGGCCTGAGGAGGGGCGAGGGGGGTGAGGCTGGTCCTCGGGTTGTGGGGCCTGAGAGGGATGAAGGGAGTCCTGTGGGGCCTGAACAGGGGTGAAGGGAGTGGGGCTGGGACGCAGGTTGTGGGGTCTGAGAGGAACAGGGGGGTCAGGTGGAGCTGTAGGGCCGGAACTCAGGCTGTGGGCTTGAGTGGAGTAGCGAGGCCAGGTGGGGTCGTGGGGCCTGAGGGGGGGTGAGTGAAGCAGGGCTGGGCCTCAGGTTGTGGGGCCCGAGAGGGACAAGGGAGTCAGGTGGAGCTGTGAGCCCTGAGCAGGACTGGGGCTGTAGTTTGGGGCCTGAGCAGGACTGGGGCTGTGGGGCTGGGTGAGGTTGTGGAGTAGGGCTGAGGGGAATGGGGCAGGGTCCCAGTTTGGGGCCCCTGAGCAGGGCAGTGGGGCCAGGAGGTTGTGGGGCTGAGCAGGGCTGGGGCTCACACTGTGGGGCCTGAGGAGGGGAGCAGGACTGGGGCTGTGGGGTGGGGGTGAGCGGACTGGGGCAGGGTCTCTGGCTGTGGGGCCTGAACAGGGTTGAGGGAAGTGGGACAGACACTGGAGGTTGAAGTGGGCTGAGCAGGAGCAGCCTGGGACCAGGGCAGGGGGAGCTGGGGCAGCGTGAGGGTGCCCTGTGGTGTCCTGCTGCCAGGAGAGGAGAGGGGTTTCCTCAGGAAGAGCTGGGGACAGGCTCTGCTGGGACAAGGGGACAGGTCGGGCAGTGGAGAGACCTGACGCTTGTGCAGTGCCTGTGCGGAGGCAGATCTGCTCCACAAGCGCTGCAAAGTGTAAAGGGGACTGTGCTGTGAACATAAAATGGTTAAAATAGCTTCCTTCTGACAGCAGCAATTCTTTGGGTGAAAACCATCACTTCCACAGCAGAGGGACCGGTCCTAGTTAGCATAATTTGTTCTCCTCCTCAGAACTATCCCCTCTACATCCGGAGTGTTCCAACTGAAAACGAGCTGAAGTTCCACTACACTGTGCACACTTCCCTCGATGTTGTGGATGAAAAGATCTCTGCGATGGGCAAGGCTCTTGTAGATCAGAGAGAACTGTACCTGGGGCTGCTCTACCCCACTGAAGACTACAAGGTGTATCTTTCTAATGCCTTTTACCATGCCTTTATGTATTTATATGCTCTTTCTTGCCAGGGGCCCCACATGTGAAATCTCTCTTCCTACTCGGTGCCATGTTAAAGACAGCAGCAGAAAATACACAGACTTGTTCGCTGATCAGTTCATCACGTAGAGGTTCAGGTTTGGTGCCTTGGTCAATTCAGCAGCTGCTTCGTTGCCCAACCAGTTGGTAGAAAAATTTACCCTTAGCCTACATGAAGGAGAGTGCCTGGTGCAGCTTAGACTTCACCTTTCATAAACTAGGCGGTTTATTCCCTGCTTAGCTAAAACAGTTGACTGTGACTAGAACAAAGCTTAGACTCTTCAGTAACACCAGCAAAAGTAGCAGGAGTATGAAGGTGTCTCTGGTCAAGTACCTAAATCCCACGTGTATGGTCTGATTTCTCTAAAATCTCTACTTCACAGCCACAGCCTCCCCAGCGTTTTTTAAGTCACAGATTTGATCTTTGGAACTTTCTTTGGCTTTTTTCTCTGAGTCCCACAGACAGAAGTTAGCAGCAGACCTGATTTCTGGGTTTTCATAAACTGGTGGTTAATTTTTGAAGTCTCAGGGCAGTCACACTGGCTGATACTGAGAAGATCTCCAGGCGTCTTGATTGCGGTCTCCCAAACAATAATAAATAAGGTACCTGTGTCATAATGGTCTGGAGAGAAATCCTCGTGAAAACAGCTAGTGGGAGGCTGCTTCTGAAATTGCAATGCCTGACTGGCCAGCATAGAAATGAGCTTGGCCTGGAGTTATCAAAGATGGCAAAAATCTGATTGAAAAGGGGATACAGTGTCTTGCTTACCTCATCTCGTCCTAGGTATGTGCTGGGCGCAGCAGGAACGTCATGTTTCCTCCCAGCTTGTTTCTTTGAGTGTATTCCAGCCTTGTTTGGGTTTGGCCAGGCTCTGGTGTGTCAGAAGCACATGCCTTAACAGCTGCACAGATACGGCTACGTGACAAACTCCAAAGTGAAGTTTGTTATGGTGGTGGATTCCTCCAACACAGCACTTCGAGACAATGAGATCCGCAGTGTAAGTGCAGGAAATCAGAGCACAACTTGCCACATCAGTGTTTTTGCTACTTCCACTTATTCATGAAGTGCTGAGCAGCAAAAAAATTAATTAAACTACAATCCCTTTTCAGATGTTCCGAAAGCTGCATAATTCATATACGGACATAATGTGTAACCCTTTTTATAACCCTGGGGACCGTATCCATTCCAGGTAAGTGGGTCGATCATATGGATCTTCCTGATCTTTGTCATCTCTCTGGAACTCGCAGTGTCCCTGTGATGTCCCAGGACAGAGAGCATGACCCCTGCGGTTGACCAGGTCAGATGTGCATGCTCCAGCTGCCCAAATGGAGAACAGCTGTGTTGTCTTTGGGCCGTTACTGCAGAGCAGAAAAGCAATAGTCTCATGAGAAGTTACACTGAACTCTCACTCCCAGCTCAGAACTGGTGTTAGAAACGCTGACTCAAGAAAATCAATGTCTTGAGGAGAAAAAACTGCCTGTTTTCATAGGTAACGATGAAAATTAATAGGTAAGCAGAGCAGTTTTAAGAGAGAACAACTGCACTTGCCCCGGGCTTACCCTTGGGTAAGGACAGATGGGCATTCAGCCTGTCATTCCTCACGTGTGAGGGCCTCTGCCCCCCATTTCTCATCTGTAATCTCACAGGGAATTTTAATAAAGTTGGGACTTTTTATTGCCTAAGCAAGAACAATTTCTTTTACACTTTGCTGAGGCAGGTCTACAGCCAGGATAAGACCTGTACTTACTTCAGCTTAATTAAAAATCATTATTTACTCAGCAGAGCATGCTCTAGTTGAAGAGTAAAACCATGTATTCAGCTTAGGGGAAGCCAGCTCAATAACCAGTAAGAGGCATTGTTTAGCCTTTGGTTTTGTTATGAGAGATCCGCTGGGCAGAACTAGCTGCCTCCTTTAATATTCTGTGTTCATTTCCTTCTCCAGGGCTTTTGATAATATGGTGAACTCCATGATGATGCAGGTGTGCTAAAGCTCTGCCCCTCCTCATCCACCTCTTGAGAACATTCCCCGTGTACAGGAGCATGCCTACAAAGTGATGTATATATTGTCTTTGTTCTGTGTAATATTTTAAATTTATTCTGTGTAAAATAAACTTGACACCTGCACGGTCTGCATGCATTTCTACTCTAGCAAACCCGAGCATGGCACAGAAGTTGCTGCTCAGCTTTATGCCTTCAGGTAACATGTGAGAGCCAGCCCTTCCTTCAGGAAGGTCAGCTGTGCCAGAGAGAAGGTTTGTTCCCTACAGAAATGTGTGCAGCTGTGCCTCTGCAACTCAGATGTTTCTGTAGAAATTGGGCTTTGTGTAAAAACAGCAGTTCCTGCTGTGCTTGTGATTAGAGCAAGCACAGCTGCACAAGAGACAGCTAAGAGATTATTATTAGGGTCAGCCTAGATTTCAGTCAGCTGAGACAGAGTGACACTGCTCCTCAGAAGTAGAGGAACTGCTCTGCAGCACCACTGAAGCAGGAGCAGCACAGCAGCCCCTTTGCTCTCTGCCAGCCCTCTTCGCCGCTGCTCAACTGTTCCTTCTGACAGGAACATCACAAGCAAGTGCTTAATTCTAACACGCTCAGGCTGCTTGTCCTGCTTTCCCTTAGCTGGGAGCACTCGGATCTCTACGTACTTACTCCTTTAGTTCTTGGAACGAGAAAATTCCACAAGGCAGCGGAAGGCTCTGAGTTCTACAACCCCAGCCAGTATTTCTGTACTTGAGAAAGCTCCAGCACACAAACCAGCTGGTCTCCACTCTCCACCTTGAACCTGAGCAAGTTCTGCACTGATCTTGCCTTCCTGGGGCAGATCTTGGGGTGACACATCTGACAGGACTTGCTGGTATCCCTTTGCACCTCATTCAGACAGCCCAGGCACTTTTAATTATTTCTAGCCCAGGTTGGGGAGCACAGGTAGAGCAGCTGGAATAAATCCACACCAAGAGATTCAAACTTGAGGATTGCACAGCTGCCTGGCTCATCCCAAACTAATCTCTATTAGCATCCCCTCCCCCCGCAGCTCCCATTAAAGACAACCAAATCAATAGCAGGTATTTAGATAGGAAAAAAATACAAACTGGACCAGAAAAGCATCCCAGCTTCTTGACCCCCTGCTCACTCACACTACGTGGGGCTGTGCAGCGAGTCCGGAGCTGCTGAGCAGCTACTCGGTGCTTTTCACACACCTCTACTCCAAGTCTTTCCTGCCTGTGCTTCAAGCACCTAATCAGTTAAAAATACAGAAAACATAGCTAAAAAACGCAAAACAAAAAGAAAAGCTGCACAGCTCCAAAGGATACAAGAAGCCTGGGGAAAGCCAGGTCAGCGTAGAGTGTCAGCTCACGGCCAGCACGGTCTCACTGCAGATGAAGTTCACACAGCAGGATCATTTATTTTAAAAATAAGTAACATTTACAATACCTTTTCAAACAGAGCTTAAACACATTTTAATTAACAACAACCTGTCAAGTAATGGGAGATGAAAGTGTTCAAGCCTCTCCCACCATCTAAACAAGGCACAGCTGTACACTGCTATTCCAAAACGTTTTCATCTAAAAAATCCTCACTTTTTACTCACAGAGACAGGAGCTCAGCATTTCCTCTTTCACAAAAGATTTCAAACACCCCAAAGTACTTTTTTGTTTAAAATTAAGTCAAGAATTTAGAAAGCTACTAAATGGAAGATTTAAATCCCTAGAAAAAGCTACTGTTATAGTCTAAGCCTAAGGGTAGCTCAGAGCAAGGCCAGTCTCGGCAGCACAGTCCACACTGGGCAAAGTGCAAAATCAACACAACACAAAGAGTTAAGGCCCCAAGCTTTAAAAAAATCTTGATATCTTAAGGGGAAAAAAAAAAAAAATCAGTGGGATTTTTAGCCTGGCAATGCCCCATGAGCTGTGAAAAGCTGCTTTAGGAGTCGGTTGCATCTGGGTTAGAGGAATCCTAAACTAAGGATCCCAAAAGATTAGTGTGAGAATTACATAATAAAACCAATTCCAGTGTAGAAGTTCAGTGTCCTGGTGTTCGCAGCCTGCCTCTTTTAACAAAGTTTTACCTTTAAAAACGAGTGGTTTTAGAGCTCACAAACACAAGACCAGCAGGAAGGGGAAGTGCCAGGCACTTTTTGTTCCCCAAGACCCTGTGCCTGTGGTGCACTTTGGTCCTGACCCTCTAGTTCAGCAGGGCTCAAACAATCCCCAAACAGGCATCTGGGGCAGGAATGGTGATGGGAGTAAAGAGGAAAACCAGAACAAATTTGCAACAGTGGAGATGGTTTTGTAGTACTGCTACTGCTAGAAATAAAGTAAAATGATGAGTTGGCAGTGCCCTTTGATCCCTGTAGCTTTGGCATAAAACGAGGGGAAGAAGAGGGGGCTGTTGACTTCTGAAATAAGAAGGGAAAAGGGTTTTGTGACACCCAGATTTTGTTTTAACCACCACAGAGATGCAGAGGCTTCCAGAGAAACAGCAAGGGATGCTTTTTCCCTCCCCTGGTTCTAGATGTACAACAGCAGCGAGCTAAAAACCAGACGTCAACCACATCATTAGTCTCCATCCTCTTCCCAAAGAGCAAGGTCAGAAATCCACAAGGCTGACAAAAAACTCCCCAGAGGTCAGGTCTAGAGCTGCAACCCAAGACTTTTCTCCACTGATTTGGAAAAGAAAGCAAGTCTTTGGAAAGGCCTTGAGCATCTTCTTATGGGCAGCATCCAGCTCGTGGAGAAGGCTGAGGGTGCTTCACGGGCTGAGCAGGCCAGGTCCACCCTCGCAGTGGAGGGGCATTTGGACACCCAGATGCCAAAAAACCCCTCCAGTACGGCCCTTTTCTATAGGATGAGAATGAGACTTGGTGGTCGGGGAGAGCTCTTCCCTTCCCAGGACAGAGAGGTTTCTGGAATGAGACTGTTCTTGATGAAAACACAAAGCTAAGGTGAGCCCCTGCTGGGATGCTGGTGGGGATCCCACGTGCAGGTGGAGTGGATCCAGTCTTCCCTCCCGCAGCCCAGCACACGGCTGCCTCACCAGTAATCCTCACGGCCAGGCAGATGGCATTTTAAAAATTAATCTTTTTTTGGCTTGGGTAGGCATATTTTTAAATCTCTCCGATCCCATCTCCTCATTTCAGTCCCGTGGGCATCACCAGGGCAGTCCAGTCCTTTCTAGTACGGAAAATACCAAGGCAGCAGCTTTGCCCGACCCCTAAACAAGAACAAAAACAGCATCCTAAAGCTCGGCTGTGCCAAAAAAAGCACAGCTACCTGCTTCTTCACCCCTCTGAGAGCTGGGATCCACCCTTCTGCCCCCACTAACCTAGACTGAACCCCCAAAAAGATGGGGGAGCCCTGAGGCACAGCTCTGGTCAAGCTGGGAGTGCGATGCCTGCCCCCCACCCCCTAAAGCCCTGCAGGGACAAGGGGACAGCAGCAGGTTGCCAGGTGGTTTTTACCTCTCGCAGCGCCGAAGGGGCCGCATCAGTGAAGCTAATCCGCAGCGAGCTCAGGGACGTGGGAGCAGCAGGAGGTGTGTTGGAGAATAGCTCCAGGCCTGCGCTGGGGATGCGAGGGATGCTGGGACGGCAGCGTGGATGGCTCTGCTGTGCCACCGCTGGCTGCTCACTTCGGTCCTTCCCCCTCCCAGCTCCCCACAGTCCCCCCGAGGTGCCCGTGTCCCAGCTGGAGCAGCCAGAAGGCTCCTACCCACCTCACCGACACCGGGGTGATGTTAACGGCATGTGACGGGCAGGAGACGTTTCTAGCACAGGTCTCCAGGAGGCCGCTCCTGCCAGAGCCCTTCTTCATCCTCCCGTCCGTGTCAGGGTGGGAAAAGCTGAGCTCAGCCGGAGCGAGGGGCAGCTACCCCCATCCTAGGGACACTCTGCTCCACAGGGATCTCAACCCAAATACACAAGGAAAACCCCCCACCCAGCCGCTCACCTGTACGTCCTCCCTCGCACCCTTGGGTGCTGCCCTCCATAGTAGCCCCCGCGCTGGGCCAGCCCGCCCCGGGCTCGGAAGCGGCCCCGGTAGCCCCCGCGGTCGGTGGTGCTGATGCCCGGCATGTTGGTCCTCTTGGGCAGCACCTGGAAGGCAGGCAGTGGCTCAGCTGGGTTTTGGCACAGCCCCACACACACGGGGGTGGCAGGGGAGGATGCAGCCCCCCCAGGGCCTCATCCAGCTCTTACCTTAATGACCCGGCCTCTGAACACGCTCTCGTCCAGCTCCACCGCAGCCCTCACCGAGCTCTTCTCCTTGAACTCGATGTAGGCGTACCTGGGGGGACGGGGTGAGCAGAGCCCCGCGGACACCCCGCTGCTCCCAAAGGCTGGGGAGCACAGAGCAGCACCCTCAACACTCCAACCCAGCCCCCCCCCAAGCCAGCACTGACCCTTTGGGATGCCCCGAGAACTTGTCGCAGAGGATGGTCACTCGGTTGATCTGCCCACAGCTGTTGAAGTGAGACTCCAGCTCTTCCGCCGTGCCCCCGTAATCCACCTGCAACGGCAGCGCCAGCCCCCCCCAGCGCGGGGGTCTGCTTTCACACACCACCACTCGAGGCACGGGCCACCTGACCCCACTCACACCTTGCCACCACAACTTTTCCATCTCCTGAGGTTCAGGAGACTCTTCCAGCTGAATGTTCCCACCTGCAAATCCAAATCCAAGAGACAGCTCCCCCCACTTTGAGGGAACAGGCAACACCACACAACCCCCAGCTTCCAGCGGGGTATTTTGGGGAGCTGACACTTGCAGCAGATTATCTGCAAGTGGCTGAGGATCACGGGCAGATGCTGAGCCACATTCCCAGTCTGGGCTGGGCAGAGGAGAAGCATTTGGGATGGGACCAGACGGACCCCCGTGCCAGGGATCTCGGACACACGTCCCACCGGGTCAGGAGCAGCGAGGTGGGCTCTGCTCCAGGGTCTCCCACTTACGTTGCCCACATAGATGGATCGCTGGTCAACCTCCATCTTCTCCTCGGTTGTCTTTGGGAAGAGACCTGCAGAGACAAGGGCTGCTTTGTGGTGACACAGTCATAGAAATGCTCTGCTGGGGGACGTCTGTCCATGCAAAGCTCCTCAGGTCCACGGTCACATCCAGACATACCCAAACCCCCCCAGTGCTGCCTCCCCCTCCTCCATCCCCTTGCCCCTCTCTCTTCACAAAAATATCCCACAAACCCACAGGGTAACTGCTTTACTGAGGCTCTCAGTGATAAACTTAATTACTTCACTGAATTAAACTTAGTTAAATTAATTTACTGCCCCTTGGCCTGCGCAGGTAGGAGGTAAGAGTGGCTACAACCCGCATGAGCATCACGCCACGCCTGGGACTCCATCCCTCACCCACCTTACGTGTCCAGTCCACGTGGCCACCATGTGCTCTGGCTCCAGTTGCCACCCTGTGGCCCAGAGCTGCCCCTGGGGGGGGACAGCAGCACCCAGGGACAGCCCGTACCTGCCACTGAGCTCATGATGAGATGACTCTCAGCTTCCAGCTGCAACTCCTTCAGCCTCTCATCCTCCCTCTCCATCTCCCGCACTCTGGCTTTGATGGCCTCCAGCTCCTGCAACCCAAACCAAGACTTGTGTGAGCAGCACCCAGAGCAGGGACACTGCCACCCAGAGCAGGGACACCCCCACCCACAGCCAGCAGCGCCCTCCTCCACCCTGGGGACAAAGAGGTGGGGAGGGGGCTGGAGACAACAGCCTGTCCCACAAAAGGAGAATTCCGCTCCCAGCTCCACTGGGGAGAAAAAACAGGTAAATATTTGCAAAGCAGAGGTGCCCCAGCAGCACCAGAGCTGCTGGAGGGGGCCAGAGATTTAATTTGGTGACAAAACAGGAGCCGTTTACCCCTGCTCAGCCAGGTGGATGTCTCAGCACTTAAACCCAAGCAGGAGGAGAGTGACAATTCCATTTCCAGTTTCTCAGCTCAGGGATTTTAAGATCAGGGCCCATGATTATTCTTTATTTTTGGAAGCTCTTGAAGAGAGGTGTAAAAAAGTTTCCAATTTCCTCAGAAAAACAGGGAAAATTGACTCCCCACTCAGCCGGGCACTCACTGGGTCAGGTACAACCAGCTCCTCCACGCTGTCCCTCTCCAGGCAGCTCAGGTCCGAGTCGTCACCCGCAGCTCCCCGCAGAGCCGACGCCTCGCTCCCGGCCCAGGACGCCTCTCCCGCTGCCAGGGATGGTGGGTCCTGCCACCAGATCCCCGAAGTGTCCAGGAACAGAGAACTGGGCAGGAACAGGCACAAAAAAAAACCCATTTACCACCCAACCAGCCATTTGATGTAGGACCTACAGCAGAGCGCAGCCAGGCGAAGGCTTCCAGCAGGAGGGTGAGCACGGCTTGCTGGGGGTGCTGCGGGCAGGTTTGCAGCAAGAGCCTGGAATTTGCAGGCGTGGGGGCTGCTGAAAAGTCTCTGCTTCATGCTGAGACACCTCCCAGCTCGGGGAGTGGGGGGGGGGGGGCACAGAGGGGATCTGGAAGCAACTTCCCTTGGATTAAAAAAAAAAACCCAAACCAAGTGGAAGCATCACAGCTCGCTGGGAGGGAAAGGGAGGAGGAGGAGGTGGCAGGACCTGCCCCCCTGCCCCTTCCAGAGCTGCCCCGAGGGAGCCCTGCCCCCCCCGGGGACAAACCCGCACGCCTCCAGCCCCGTGGGCTCAGGGTTTGGGCCCGCGGAGGGACAAACCCCCCCCCCCACCCATGAGCACGAAACCGACCCCGCTCCAGCCCGGGGTGGGGGGGGCGCGGCCTCGATCTCGGCCCCGGCCCGGTCCCCTTCACCCCCCTCCCGTCCCCCCCCGGCAGGACCCACCTCGCTCGACCCCCGAACATGCTGCGCTGCCTCCGCGGAGCGGCGCCACGTGCGGAACTCCCGCCGCCACGTGCGCTTCTCCCGCCGGCGCGCCGCGCTTTCATACATCAGGGACCAATCAGGGCAAAGCGCGCCCCGCCGGGCCCCGCCCCCTGTCGGCAGGGCGGGGCAGGAGCCTCTACCCAGACGCGACCCCTGGGGCCGCGGGTTCGAGCCCCGGCGGCGGCAGAGGACTCACGTGTGCACCCGGGCACGACACTCCGAGTGTCCCCCCTGAGTCTGGGGACTCCGCACCGGGTTTGGGGACTCCCCCCCTCCGGCCCTCCTTGTCCACTGAGCCCGCTGGGGACCGCAGCCAGCTGCCCCCAGCACAGGAGGAGCAGCAGGGCACCCCGAGGGGGCGCAGCGTCTGCAGCCGGGGGGCAACCCCGAATGATCCCCCCGCTGTGGACACCCCCCCTCAGAGCCGGACATGGGGCAGCGACCGACCCCAGGGCTACAGTGCCCCCCCCCTCCAGTTGGGGACACGGGGGGGGGCTGCGGGAGAGGGGGGCGAGGGCACCCAGCACAAGCCCAGGCTACGGAGCCTCCGGTTGATATTAAATTGTCTTTATTACACAGATACAGAGTTAAGAACAGACATAACCTGAATCATAAAGTTTACATCTTTCACAGGTCAAACATACAGTACACTTAGAGAAAGCGGGAAACAGCAAAGGGGGGGGGACAGCATGCCGAAGGAAAGTCCTACCACGTCATCTCTCTGGGCTGGCCCCCGAAACCCACGCGGCGAGGCTGCCGCCGTGCCCACCTGGCCCTGGCAGGGGGGCTCTGGTTTCCAGGCCCCCCCCCCCCCCCCCCGCCACTGGGGACCCCCGTCCCCAGGGCTGGCAGGGTAACATGGGCCCACGCAGCCATGGGTGAGGGGGGGACGGCGGCATGACACCTTCTTCCCGGGGCTGTGGCGTTTGGTGGCACCGGAGGGACCCCCGGGGCTGCCACCGCGGTGGCGACAACCCCTGGGACATGAGAACAAGGTGGGATCCTCACTCCGACCTCAACCCACTGGGGTCTAGGGGAGTACACCGAGGAGAAGGGGGGACCCTGGCAGGCCTGAGGCTGAGGGGGGAGTATTGGGGGCTCTGGCAGAGACAGAGTAAAGCCCGGGCAGGGGTGGGACCCCCACTCAGCGGTGGGACCCCCACCCTGGGGTGCCCAGCCTCGCCGGGACGCGGCACTTTGGTTTCAGCTGGGATTTTGGGTTGGGAATGTGAGGGAGGAGCTGGAGAGACCCTCACGCGCCAGGGATGGGGCCCCGGTGCCATGCTCGATGCCAGAGGAGCCACCTCTCTCCTGCCACCTCCTCCAGCCTGGTGCCACAACCAGCACCCAGGGCTCTGCCTCCTCACGGGGACCGGGACCTCGGGCAGGCTGTGCCCAAGCCCCCAGCACTGTCCCTCAGCCACGACTGGGGGAGAAAACCCCAGGAGGGGGCTGTGGGTGGCCACGAGGACCCGCTCTGGCAGGGGGCTGTGCCCGGCCACCCCAGCACCACGTGTCCCCGAGCTGCCCCACAGCCACCAGCGTGTCCCTATCCCCGGCCAGGCCGTGCCGGCACCACACGGCTCATCCGTCTGCATCTTCCAGATGCCACAAAGCCACCAAAGGATGTGGCTCGGGCACAGCACGGGGCACACACCCCCCGGCCCCCCCACACGCCCCAACAGCATTTTGGAGCAAAACCCCACAGCAGCGCCTGCATCGCTCCGGCCAGCGCCTTCCCGGCCACCACGGTCCCCTCCACGCCCCCACCGCCGCTGCCGTCCTCCCCGCATCACTAATTTTTTGGGAAATATTACACTTTTTTAAAGCTGTCATTCTGGTTTGGACGTCTGCTAGCGCCGCGCCACCCATCCCCTCCCTCCCTCGGCTTTTGGTTTCAATGCAAGGTTCTGTAGGGTATTTTTATTATTATTTTAAAAAAAAAAATAATTAAAAAAAAAAAAAAGCAAAACAGAAGGGAGTGGAAACGAGAGCAGTCTCTGTGGAAATGCTCTCGTCCGCGGTTTCCCGGCGAGGCGGAGGTAGAGAGGCAGAGCCCCAGCACGGAGCGGGGCCGGGGGCACGTGGGGACACGCGGGGACACGCGCGGCGGGAAGGGCAGGGACGGGACGGACACCCGGGAGAGCAGGCGGCCCCGCAGCAGGTGCATCTGCAGTACTCTTATATATTACCTCTTCTCAGGAAACGTAAGAAAAATAGACAATATTACATATGTCACACCATAAATAAAGTGAATGGTCACTCGAGGGCCACCCGGCAAAGCTCCCAGCCTCGGGATGCACAGAAACCCCCCAGGGGGATGCACCAAGGTATTGGGGTGCACAGAATCCCCTGGGGGGGATACACTGAGATCTTGGGGTGCACAGAACCCCCTGGGGGGATGCACCAAGATCTCAGGGTGCACAGAAACCCTCCCGGGGGGGATGCACCAAGGTCTTGGGGTGAACAGAAACCCCCCAGAGGGATGCACAGAGACCTTGGGATGCACAATAAACCCCTGGGGGGGATGCACTGAGATTTTGGGGTGCACAGAAACCCCCCCAGGGGGATGCAGCAAGACCTCAGGGTGCACAAAAACCCCCTGGAGGGGATGCACCAAGGTTTTGGGGTGCACAGAAGGCCCCTGGAGGGATGCACTGAGGCCTTGGGGTGCACATAAACCCCCTGGGGGGACGCACCGAGACCTTGGGGTGCACAGAAGCCCCCCAGGGGGATGCACTGAGACCTCGGCGTGCACAAAGTTGCAGCAGGGCTCGGTGCTGGTGGCACAGGGCTCGTAACGTCACCCCGGGGGTGCCCCACGCACCCAGCCCTGCTGCCCGGCACGGCCATCGCAGGAGGCAGCCCCTGGGTGACTGGCAACAAAAGCACCCCGGCCCCCAGCCCTTCCCTCCTCTTCCTCCCCTACAGAAAACACACAGGATGGTTTTTGCAAATGCGGAAAAACTACAGCTCCTATCGAGCACACGACTTCTGTTCGCCTCCGGCCAGCCTCGCTCCCCCACGCCACAGCCTCCAGCGGGTTCTCATCATTTTTTTTATTTGGCAAATGTCTCTTATTATTATCACTATCTTTTTTTTTTTTTTTTTTTTTTTTTTGGACCTCTGCAAAACACTATTTACATTCACATTAGCGTACAGCACTCCTGCCCCACGCGGGGCTTCCCTCCTCTCGGAGCCGGGGGACTTTCCGTATTGCACTCCCGTCCTCTGCGCTTTGTACAATGATGCGAGAAATATAAAATAATCCACATCGTCCTTGGCTGCCTCCTCGGCCAGGAAGGAGGTGGCGCTCGCTTTCCTTTCCTTTTTCCTCTTAAAAATCCTTGCAAAATAAATCCGACATGGGTTGTGGGAGCAGCCCGGCAGCAAAGGGCTGGGGTGTGGGGGGGTGTCCGGCCGCAGGCAGCTCCCGACAGCTTCGGGAAGGGAGAAAACCAAAAATCTGTCTTTTAATCTCTTTTTTTATTCTCTTTTTCCAGGGTGGCGGCGGGCAGAGGTAGAGATGTGCCGGCTCCGGCTGCGCCCACCCGGGCGGGTTCTCAGCCACCATCTCCCCCTCCCACACCTCGGGGGCTTGCTTTTTTTTTTTAAAAAAAAAAAAAACCTTTTTTTTTTTTTTGCTTTATTTTAATAGAAACTCTTTAAAGCCCCGGGGGCGCGTCCGTCCATCCTTGCAGGGAGGGGAAGGAAGCGACAACAGAACGAAACGAACTTTGGCAGTGGAGAGACGTTTGGATCTTCCTTGGTTTTGGATTTCCTTTGGAGCAGAGGTGAGTCTGGTCTGTTCTTGGCTAGCTAGCAAGGTAGTTACAGGTGAGCGTCCGTCACGCGGCTTGACTTGGCGTCGTCTGGTTTTTGGATTTTTCCTTTTTTTTTTTTTCTTTTTTTTTTCCTTTTTTACAATTTCTTACTTAAAGCCAAAGAGTCCGACGTTTTCTTTTTTATTTTCTTTATTTTTTTTTTACAAAAAAAAAAAAAAAGAAAAGAAAAAAAAAAGTAAGAGAGAGATGAAGAAAAGAAGTTTCTTTCCTCCTGCAAGCAAGCCCTTCGGCAGCGCCGATGCGGGCTGGGGACGGGCTGGCCTCTCCCCACGTCACTGCGTGGCGAGGCTGCAGCCAAATCCCTCATCTGGAGAGAAAAAAAAGAAAAAAAAAAAACCCAACAACAAAAACCAACAACAATAAAAACTCAAATCACAATCCCCCAACCGATTGAAAACCAACCAAAAAAGGCCAAAACAAAGACCGAAGAGAGAACAGAGAAGACCGGTATTTGCCTTAACTCCACTTAAAGCCCAGTTTGAGGATCCGTGAGGATTATTTGTGAGAGCTAGAGAGGTCGTTTCGGAGGTCACACGAGTCAGGTAGCTGAGGAAATTGCATCGAGTGCAGTCCGTGTGTGTCGGAGAGCGGCGGTAGCAGCGTGGCAGCGCTCCGGGGCGGCTCAGCGGGACGCGCTCTCCAGCGGAGCCGGGGTGGCCGGCGTGCCGGCGCGGGAAGCGGCCGCCGAGCCCGTCTCGCTGGGGCTACTGGCGATGGTGGCCACGGCGTCGGGCTGGCCCGGAGCCGGCGGTAGCCCCATGGCGGGGGCGGCGGGGGCCGGCAGCCCCTGCAGAGTCTGCCCGCAGACGTGGTGGTGCTTCTCCCAATCCTTGTGCTGGCAGAAGGAGCCGCAGTAACGGGCCGTGTTGCAGCCGCTGCAGGTCTCGCTCGCTTTGCGCCCGCAGTTCCAGCAGCTCTGCGGGGATGTCGAGTCAAAGCCCAGCCCCGGGGTGTGCACCCCCGTTCCGGATCGTGCAACCCCTCCCATCTTGGGCCATGCACCCCCATCATCCCAGGTTGTGCATCTCCATCCCAGAACACGCACCCCAATCCTGGACCGTGTCCCCCCATCCTGGACCATGCACCCCAATCTTGGACCCATGCATCCCCATCATCCCAGACCGCGCACCCCAATCCCAGACTGTGTATCCATCATCCCAGGTTTATACATTTCCATCCTAGACCATGCACTCGATCGTCCCAGACAGTGCACCCCTATTCCAGACCATGCACCCCCATCCCAGACTGTGCTCCTCTATCCTGACCCATGTGTGTCCCCACCACCCCAGACTATACATCCCCATCCTGGACCATACACATCATCCTGGACCATGCACCCCAATCCCAGACCATGGCACATCATCCTGGACTGTGCACCCCCATTCTGGGCCATGCACCCCCATCCCAGACCATGCACATCATCCTGGATCATGCACCCCCATCCTGGACCGTGCACCTCCATCCCAGGCTGTTCTCCCCCATCCTGGACCATCCTCCTCCACCCTGGACCGTGCACCCCCATCCCAGTTCAAGGGATCCCCTCTTCTCCCCACCCCGTGGCACTGCCGCAGCCCCCCCAGTCCCCACGCTGGCACACGCAGACACTGCAAACTCGACGGCAGAAGGAGCAGGTCCCCAAATCCTGTGCTGCCACCAGCCCCGTCTCCCCGCCTCGGCCCCCGCCGGCCCCCACCTCGCTCGAGTCCTCCTGCTGATTGATGACGGTCAGGGCGTCCTCCGACGCCTGGCGCTTGGCCTCGGCCAGGGCCCGCTCCATCTTGGCTCGCTCGGTGGTGATCAGCTCGTGGGCTTTCCGCTCGGCGTCCGACACGGCCTTCTGCAGCTCGGACATGGCCTGACGCTTCACCTCGTTCACAGCTTCTTCTGGAAGGGAAGCGGCCGAGCGTGGCAAGGGGCTGTGGTGGCACGGCAGCCCCGGCCCTGCGCATCCCCCCCCTCTGCGAGCATCCCCCTCGCTGCGCCGCAAACCCACCCTGACCCCTCCGGCGCCGCCGGCACCCCCACACAGCGTGGGGAGGGGATGGGGCAGAGACCCCCCCAGCTCAGCACACGGACGGGCGCCGGCACCCGCCCCACACTCACCAGCCTTCCTCCAGATCTCCTCCGGCATGTACCCGGAGAGCGGCCGCGGCGCGAACTCCCGGTGAGCGTCTGCGAAGGAGGGGGGGTGACGCCGTTAGGAGATGCCGCCCCCTTCGAACGCACCCGCCGGCAGCGCCGGACCCCCGGGGGGAACAAGCACGGGCACCCCGGAGAAGGGGCGCAGCCCCCCCAAACGCACCCGGGGCTCAATACCTAACTGGGGTGCCTCGGAGGCGGAGGAGCTGTTGTGGGGGCGGGCGGAGGGGGGGCTGCCTTTCTTCATGTCCTCGGCGTCGCTGTAGCGCCGGATCCAGTGGTTGAGCTCCTCGCGGTCGGCCTCCTGGCACCGCCGCAGCACCGTCAGCGACCGCCGCGTCTTCTCCACCATGTCCATGATGCAGTTCAGCAGCTGCGGGGGGACGGGGCGGGGGGGCAATGTCAGGGAGTTGGGGGGTTGCGGGGGGGCTCTGCTGCAAAGCAGCTGGGGGGATGCAGTGCCTGGTGCTGTGGGATGGGGGGATTTGGGCCATGCCGGGGCTGGTGTGTCCGTGTGGCTGGTGGGGGGACACAGTGGGCAAAATGGGGGGGCCAAAGCACACACGCCAGCCCCGCAGTGGAAGGCGGGGGGGCACTACGTACGTTGTTGAGGTGTTTCCACTCCTCCGCCCACTCCCGGTCCGTGAGCCGGTGGTCGATCACCTCCTCCTGCCGCGTCCCGTGCACCGCTGCGAGGCAAGTGCGGGGCGGGGGTCAGCCCCCCCTCTCCTTGGAGGGGTGGGGGGCTGCTTCCCACCCCCCCTGCCTGCCCCCCTCCCACCTGGCAAATCCCCACTGCCCGGGGGATGCCAGCACTCACTGGCGGGCCGCTGGCGCTCGCGGAGCTCCCGTGGGTCGGGGTGCCGGTAAGCGTCTCGGTAATGGTGTGCCATGGCCATGTCCTCCAGGCGGTAGTGCTGGGGCAGGGGGGGCGCAGCCGGGGGGGGCCCCAGCCCGTTGGGTGGGTGGCTCAGGCCGTTGCTGGGGCTGTAGCGCTGAGCCGGGCTCATGGTGCACGGCCGCTTGCTGAGGTGCTCGGGGTGCAGAGGGTCTCGGTCCAAACCGTTCTCTTTGGTCCTGCGTGGAGAGGAGAGGTCGGTGCCATCAGGCACCAGCACCCGCTGCCCCGGCCGGGTGCGTGGCAGGGCTGTGTCCATGAAAATAACACCACCACCACCCCCTGACTCCCACCTGTCTGGCGTCCTCCTCTTGCCGCTCTCGCCCACCTCCAGGAGCAGCTCGGAGGAGTCGATGGGGGAGGCGGCGTTGGCGTCCAGCAGCAGCTGCTCGTGCTGCGCCAGGTACTGCGCCGGGCTCTGCTTGGCCATGCGGGCGCAGTGCAGCAGCTCCCGCTGCAGCAGCGGCAGGTTGGCCTGCGAGGGGGGGGACAAAGTCCAGTCCACAGCCCTGCAGACCCACCCACCGAGCCCAGCACCCACCTCAGAGCCCGGTTGCCTGAGCTCAGCACCCCCCGCCGCCCTGGTGCAGGCCCCTGCCCACCGCTTTGGGGTCCCGCTCCCCTTTCCCAGCGGGGACACCCTCAGGACCCCACTTGCTGGGTTGCTGGGGCAGTGTGGGGGACACACACACGTGGCACGTGCTGCCATGGGCACAGCTTCACCTGAGCCCCCCCTGCACCCTGGCAGGGGTTGCAGAGCAGCATCCCCCTGCCACAGCGGCCACCTCTGTCACCCTGTCCCCACCGCTGTCACCCTGGGGACCTGAGCCCCCAGCCCAGGGACCCCCCAGCAGCCCATCTGCCACCTGCAGGGCTCTGAACTCCCCATCCACCGTGTCCCCCCTCCCAGCACTGCAGCCCCTCAGAGCCCGCTGAGAAGCAAGAATGAAGCTGCAGACACCCCTTTTTGCTGGCTGCCAGCTCTGGTTTTCTCTTTAAGCAGCTGATCCGCAGCCAAACCCCCGTCTAACGCCCGAGCCGGAGATGCGCGCCGCGGCCAGCGGGGCCAGACCTTCCCCTTCCCCAGCCAGAGCGGGGGGTGGGGAACAGCCCCACAAAAACAAGCAAGCCCCTGAGTCTGGGAAGCACGCCGAGCCCGGCTGGCCGCAGTTAAAATGATGAAAAACATCTGGAGCCGGCGGTGGGAACAGCTGGGAGCGGGGTGCCAGGGCGGCCGGCCCTGCGTTTGGCACTGGGACAGCGGGGATGGCTCCCAGCTCGCCTCAAGCCACAGGGCCACCAGCACCCACCGGGACCCCCGGGCTGTCCCTCTGCTCCCACAGACCCCGCGCTCCCCCGCAAACAAGAGCAGGAGGTGAGGGGGTTCTGCCACCCCCCTCAGCCCCGGCTCAGCCCGGCCGCGGTTCAGTTCTGCCTTCCCCTGCCAGGAGCAAACGGCTCCGGCAGCTTCGCAGGCAGATTCCTGCGGTGAGCACAGACCTCCTCGCCGGGGGGCTGGGGATGTAGAGGTGGAAAAGGGGCTTTTTTTGCACTTTTTCATTATTCCTTTGCTAACGAGGGACAGGCAATGCCAGGCTTGAACATCTGCTGGCAGCGCCGGTGCTGCCAGGCATGCCAGCAGTTGGCAAATCCCTCCGGAGCAGGGTGACAGTGCAGAGTCAGCACGAAATTAAAAGGCAAATAAAATAAAAAAAAAGGGGGGGGGGAATTTTAATGAATTGCAAATGGTTACCAGCTGGGCTGAACCCCTCGCTTTATTGCAAACAGCCCTGGCCTCGTGTGACTCCACACGTGCAAGGAGCTGGGTGTGCAGGGAGGGGACACACACACGTGCCCTGGGGGGACACGGGCAGCCCCACGGGCAGCTGCCAGCCCCAACCCCAAAGCCACCCCCCGAATCCCCGTTTGCCAGCGCTGCCACCGCTCACCCCGACGTCCCTGCGGCGCCCGGGCTGGGGCACCCACCTTGAGGAAGGGGATGACGAAGGGTCGCAGCGGGAAGTTGGTGGCCTCTTGGAGCTTGGCGTGAAACTCCTCGATGGTGAGTGTGGAGTTCTGTGGGGACAGCCCGGGCTCAGCACCACTGGGCACAGCCCCCCGACTGCCCTGCACACCCCCCCGGGGGATGCTTTGCTATTTCTCCCCCATTTCTTGGGGGGAAAAAGCCATGCTCAAGGCTTTGCTGGCCATGCCAGCAGCCAGGACCCAACCCTGCTCCGCGCCGTGCAGATCCTAGATGCCAAAAAGCCAGCCCCTATTTTTCCAGGATTTAGGTCGATCAGACTAACAGAACCCTCTTTTTTTCCCCATTTCGCAGCTCCTCCATCCCAAAAGAACACAGGCTGCCCAGACACAGCATCACCCCTCCAGCCC
Source organism: Athene noctua (assembly GCF_965140245.1). Classification (NCBI taxonomy): domain Eukaryota; kingdom Metazoa; phylum Chordata; class Aves; order Strigiformes; family Strigidae; genus Athene; species Athene noctua. The sequence continues at coordinate 26,012,097 of NC_134045.1, forward strand.
CCCGTGCCCGGCAGACGTACCACGAGCCCCAGGACGAGGGTGCGCACCCGCTCCCCGATCTCGGGGGAGATGTCGTTGCCGAACTGCTGCAGCGTGGTGAGGAAACGCTTGAGCTTGGAGAGCTGGCGGGCGCCGCAGGCCGGAGGGAGCTGGTGGGTGGAGAGGGAGGCGGTGGAGGAGGTGGCCGGCCCGTTGCTGAACCCGTTGGGGGTGGATGGGGCCCCATTGATGGCAGTTGGCGAGTGGCTGCTCCCGTTCATCACTGGAGATGGGGAGAGAGGGGACAGGAGGTCAGAGCGAGCGACCGTGCCCTGGCACCGTGGGGGCAGGGACGGGGTGGGGGACCGGAGCATCCTGCCGGGTACCGCGGGGCCGGCAACCCCTGGGAGGCTTCAGGATGCTGCTGCATCCCTGGGGCCGCATCCTGGACCAGTCCCCGGTGCTGGGGGGGGCTGTAGGGAGGGATGGGCTGTGGCGCACAGCCCAGCGCGGTGAGGGCCTGATCCTGCTCCCCAACGTTCAAGGCAGCCAAGAGAAGGAGGCTCCATCCTGCCCCTCTGGGAGCTGCTCAGCACCCCCCAGGGAGAAGCCACGAGCCACTTCCCCCAGCCCGGCCTGCAGCACGCCAGCACCTCTGGCCCCGCTGCCCAGGCAGAGAAAACAGGAGCTTCCCAGAGAACCCCAGGACCGGGGGGACATGTTGGGGTGCCAGCCTGCAGCACAGCGGGCCCCTTGCTCCCGTGCCAGCTCTCTGCCAGCACGGGTGACAGCACGCATCACCCCATGTCCCAACCGCGCGTGGCTCCGCGCACCCGGGCATGCACCACACCCGTCCCCGCGCGGCGCGCCGGGCACCCGGCCCCTGGGTTCGCACTAACCTTGCGGTGCCGGTGCCGCCCTGCCTGCCCTGCCTGCTTTGGCGGGCTCCCGCTCGCTCTACGGCCGGGCGGTATCCGCCGCCCGCTAAAGAGGTGCCGAAAATAACCCGGTGGCCACAACTGCTTTTATTCCCGCGACAGGTGCGTTACTAAGTTAGACGCCGCACATGTCCCTCGCCTGGGACGGGGCCGGGGTTCGCATCCCCGTGACCCAGCCGGGGCCGGGCAAGGGGCTGGTGCGGGGGAGCACACCCTGCCCAAGCCCCCCGCGGCGTCACCGTGCTCCCCCACGGGACCCTGCGCCTGCCGGGGGGGCTGCGGCTGCGGCTCAGGTCTCTCATGAGAGCGGATGTTTCATTTTACTTACAAAGACAGACCATCGACCATTTCAAGCAACCATGAAAACGGCCGCGAGGCAGAAACGTCGGAGGGCCAGCGTCTCGATCTGCAAGCAAAATAAAACACGCTATGATGAGAGAGCAGAGGGGGCAGCTCTCGGCCAGGGATCCCTGCGGGCAACGCTCCTCGACGGTGGGCACGGGTGCTGAGGGTGAAGCCACCCAGACCCAGGCACGCCGGGGATGGAGCCAGGTCCCTGCATCCCACCGCAGCAGAGGGAGGGTTCAAGGGATGCTCGGCTGCCTACCGTGGTCCCTGCATTTCAGGACCACCCCTGCGCAGCCCCCACGCCGGGGAGGGGTGGTTTACAACATTTCCCTGAGACCGAGAACAACCAAAACAGCATCGCGCTCCGGGCCGAGCCACGGCGGAGGGGCTGCCCCCGCGTCCCACGCTGAGCCGAGGCCAGGGCTCACATTAAAAATCAAACCCCCTCAGAGCGCAGCCAAGCACAAGCCGATTTCTAATTAGCGAGAGGAGGGCGGCAGGGCCACGGCAGCGAGCAGTGGCTGCCGGGGGGCTGCGGTTCAAGGGAGTGCTCTGGGGGTGTTTCCTCCCCACTGGCATTTCTAAATGAGAAGCAGCTATGAGCAGCCCCCGTGTGCATGTGTGCCTCGATCCATCTCAGCTGGAACAACCGCTTGGCTCCAGCCGGGGGGAACGGCTGTGGCCCCTTCCTGCCCGGATCCTGCCCAGCGTGTGCCTCATCCAGGGCGGTGACACCAGCACGGGGACCGATCCCCTCGTGCCACGGGCCCTTGTGCCACCAGCGTGTTGGGGCTCCCCCGGTTCAAAGATGCTCCAGAGACCAAGGACTCGGACCTCGAGTCCCCGCTGAGTCCCCTGATGCCACCACACTGTGGCCTGGGCAGGGAAAGGAGATCCCTGCCACCGCGGCTGGCCGTGACACCACCCTGCCACCGCTGGGTGCCACACGTGGATGTGCAGGTATGTCCCCACATGCCTGGGACCGACGATGGGACCCGCCCAGCACGCAGCATCCTCCAGCCAGCTCCCGGCAGGAGGGAGCACCCGGGCCCATGTGCTGCTCTGTGCCACCGTTTGGTGACCATGTGGCAGGAGACTGGGACGTCCCCGTCCCCCAGCACCTTGCAGGGCACTGCTAGTGATGGGCAGTGCCAGGGCTTGGGGTGCACAGCCCAAAGGCCTTCGCCGGTGCCAGGACGGGTAATACCACCCCAGAGCACGGCCAGCACCGCGCAGGGATCTGAGGACGGTGCCGGTCCCGGGTGCAACGTGTGACCCAGAGGCCAAGGGAGCCAAGCAGCCTCCCTGCCTGGCATCCCATCCCCACCGGCAGCCCGGTACTCACTGGTGTTCGGCGTGAAGGAGGGGTGGCGCGTGGCTCCCTGCGTGACGGCTGGTGGCGGCGGAGGCATGCTGGGCGGCGTGGACCTGGACTGCGTCTTCACGTCGGCTGGCGAGTCGGGCATGGTGGCGGCCCGCGTCTCCGCGTTATCTGCGGGGAGAGGGCACGGGGCGGTGAGTGGGGTGTGCCAGGCAGCACCGCGCCCTCCCTGCAAGCTGGGGTTGGGTCGGGGGCAGAGGGGACCCTTGGGGACCTCGGGTTGGCTTGGGCATCTCCGCTGGCAGCAGCCCTGGGCAGAGCTCGGGAGGTGCGGACGGTGCCCGTGTGCCTGCAGGACGGAGGGGGCAGTGACCGACCCCCCCGGCATCCACACATCGGTGGGGACGGTGCCCTGTGCCCGGCACAGGGTGGTGGGGACAGGGCAGGGCACCGCTGTGCCCCGACAGCACCAGCTCGGCCTCACAGCCTGGCCCAAGTCCCTGCAAAGCCACTGTGTCCCTGCAAAGCCATCGCTGTCACACCCTGGCACCCTCCTGCCAGCGGTTACCTGCCTGCATCTGGGGGAGTCCCCAGCTAACCCCTCGCCGTCCCCGGCAGCCACACACAGCGCTGCTGTAGGCACAGGCAGGGATTACGCACAGGCAGCAGATCATGGGTTTGTTACAGCCGGTGCCCGGTGGCAGCAGTGACGCCAGGTCCCCATGGCCACCGGTGGCTGTCCTCCCGTGGCCCCACAGGGCCCTGTGAGGTGCCAGATCCTGCAAACCGGGGAGCGGGGGGCTCCCCACCGTCACCGCACTAGGGTCCCCCCAGGCATCGCCGCCTCCCTCCCACCACCCTGCGCTTACAACCCCGAATCACACCCGGTGGCGGCAGCATCCCCGGGGGAAGCGTGCCAGCACTGAGCCCTCGGGATGCCGGCGGTGGCAGCGGGGCAGGATTTTGGCCCCGCGGCTGCTGCGGCGGGCGGTGACGGGTGGCCGCAAGTGCGGGCAGCTGCGGCGATCTGTCAGTGTGCCCGAGCCCGCGCCGCCACCGGCTCCGGCCAAAGAAGGAGCGGCCACCGCGGCCACCCCCCGGCCCCGCGCCCGGCCGGGGTCCCCGCTGCGCCCCGGCACGCTCCCCGCCAGGCAAGGCTGATAAACACTAATCTAATATGCATGCTTAATCCGCCGCAACTGTTGTGAGATTAATTGAACCCTGCAAGAGCACATTGTCCGGGCTAAATAAAACCAGGGCCTCATCCTGAGCAAGATGCTATCGGGGCTCGTGCTGCAGCCGACGCCGCGCGCGGAGGACCAGGCGATGGGAGAGCCCGTGGCAAGGGCTAAAATCTCGGGCGGTCACCGTCGTGGTTCCACAGCATCCTCACAGGCAGCTCTGGGAACATCTCTCCCCGCCCACAGCACACCAGAATCCCCCAGAACGCTCCAGTTTCCTTTTCCTTGCTGCCTTCTCCCACTCCAGCCCCAGGAGAAACCCCAAGCCCAAGCAGCATCCCTCCCTGTAAAACAGGAGTTTGTTTACAGGGCCTGCCAAGATAGGAAAAACCACCTTTTCTTTTCTTTTTCGTGGACGTGCCCATCTCCGGGCAAGGCTCCTCCAGCCTTCCAGGGTTCCCCCGCTAACGAGCAGAGCAGGATCCAGCCCCGACGTCAGAGAAGAGGTGGAGCATGCCCCGAGCGTGACCCAGACGGGGCGCGGGGGCTGCATCTGTGCAGCCGCAGCACCTCGACCCGCCGGGTGCCCACACGATCCCTCCCGGGCTCAGCATCCCCGGGGGCATCACCCGCTGCCCAGCTGGGCAAAGCACGACCCGCATGGCCGCTGCCTGCCGGCTCCTGCCCACAGCAGGCAGGGCCAGCCCCTCGCCGTGACGCAGGGCTCTGCGTGGGCACCGCTGCCATCCCCCTCGCCCTTCTCACCCGCAGCCACACACGTGCTCGGCCCGAGGCCTCCGCGCGACAGCCGCGGGCTGGGGGACACGCTGCAGCGGCTTGGGGACGGCGTGGCAGCGTGTCCTGCCCAGGTGGGTGCCCCCGTCCCAGCTGCCTGCGTGGCAGGTTGGGCTCTGCCGCTGCTGGCAGGCAGGGAGGAGGCTGCAGCCTGCGAGATGTTGGACCCAGCCTGCGCTGCCACCCCGGCCTGCATCCCTGTTCCTGCCCGCATCCCCAGCACGGTCCCTGCCTGCATCCCTGGCACCATTCCTGCCTGCATCCCCAATATGGTCCCTGCCTGTATTCCCATCCCTGCCTGCATCCCCAGCAATGTCCCTTCCTGTATCCCCCAGCGCAATCCCTGCCTGCATCCACACCCCTGCCTGCATCCCTGGCACCATCTGCATGCCTGGCACCATCCTCACCTGCAGCCCCGATCCTGCCTGGATCCCTGCCTGCATCCCCATCCTCATCCTCTCGCCATCCTGACTCCGTGCGCCTGCCCACGCTGAGGGAAAAACACGGACACACTCATTCTGGCACCGACACGGCTTTTCCACAGCTTCCCATCATGAGGAAAGTTTCCACGAAGCTGAGCAAGCACCCAGGGAAATGGGGCCTGGCTGGGGTTTTTCTTGTCTTTTCCTTTTTTATCTGCAAGTCATAAATTTTCCCTGAGGTGTTTCCAGCCCAAACACTGCTGTCCGGACATGGGGACGAGGGATGGCCCCAATCCCGATGGGATTTCTCAGTGCCTGAGCCCAGAAATGCCCAAAACAAACAGAGTCTGGGATGCCCGCGGGGTCCGGCCACAGCTGTGGCACCAACCCAGGTCCTCTGCAGGGTGGGATGAGCTCTGTAGCGGGAAAAGGGGATTTTGGGGGGCAGCACGCAGCCTCCCACCATCACCTCCAAACCATAATTCCCCAACTCAAACTCTGCTGGAATTTTTTTTTTTTTTCTTTCTTTCTTTGGGGTAATTTGTCCCAGCCGCTCGGGGCTGTGTCTGTTTTCCTCCATCTGGTTTCCATTAGGCCTGTGCAGCCCAGATGAATAAGTAATAATATAAAAATAAAAGGATTAGTATTTTCTCCTTGGCCAGCAGGAGCGGGAGTCCCCCACCCTGCCTCCTGGGGCCAGCGGATGCCGGACCCCACACACCCCCACATGACCCCGAGCCCCCCATTTGTCACACTGGGGGGTTTAACCCCGGGCACGGTTCCCGCAGCGTGGCTGCTACCAGCTGATAAAGCCCAGCTTGGCTCCGGCTTGCCCGTGGCAGCCAGCCCTGCACTGGCCTGGCAGCACCCCAGGGGCGGGGGTTTGTGACCCCCCTCTGGGTGCTGGCAACCCCCAAATCACCCCAAGCATGCCAGCGAGCACCCATGTATGGCACCCCCCAGGCTGCTGCCCAGGGGATGGGGCCAGTAGCTGGTCCAGCGGGGTGTCAGCTCTTGCCCACAGCCCTGGGGGGGGGCCTGTCCCCCTGCTTCAGGCTGTACCCCAGCCTGGGCTACCCCGTCCTCCCCAGGCAGCGAGTGGCTCCTGCCCCCCGCAGCCTTGGGCAGGGTCAGGGAGCTGCTGGGGACGGGGATGTGCCAGCCCTGGGGTGAGCCCGATGATTGTGGGGCGCTCAGGGTGGCCTCTCTCCACCCAGCCGGGGATGGGGATGGAGAGGGCAGGGAGCTCCCGCTCCCAGGCAAAGTTTCCTGGGCGAGGAAGGGGTTAAAAAGGAATTAAAAGACCAGCATCCTTCATGCTCTCCAAATGGCCACAAATGAAATCCAGATGCTGGAGGCGACTCTCCCCGAAGCCAGGCTGCCTCCGAAACAAAGGCAAGGCAAGAATTCCTGCTCCTCAGCTGCCGCTGCCACGGGGGCCAAGAGCAACTCCCCGATAAGATGGCGAGGGACCGAGCCGTCCCAGCTGGAGCCCGGGCGGGAAGCGGGGAGCGCCGGCGGCCAGGCAGCAGCCTCGGCCACATGCACCAGCCCGGTGGGAGCTGCAGGGCAGCAGCATCTCCCTGTTCCCCGGCACCCACCTCCGTGGGGACGCGGTGACAACGGGGGTCGGTGACAACAGGGCAGCTGGGAGGTGGCTCATCCCCAGTCGCCCCCACGGGATGCTGCCGCCCCCCAGCGCCAGGGCGTCCCCTCCGCACATTTTGGGGAGCCAAAAGGCTAACAGGGAGCGATGCGAACCCCAGCGCTCGTCAGCACAGACGAAGCCTTTTTAAAAGGAAACCCAATTAATTAAACCCTCTGCACGAGATGTAAATGAACCCGGCTCCAGGCCCGGGGAAGGTACTCGCAGGCGCCGGGAGCTCTCGCCGCAGGTAACGCGACGGGACGCAGATGTGCCCGGCGGTGCCGGGGGAGCGCTGGCAGCGGGGCCCAGCCCTGCCAGACACCCGGGCCCTGCCTGCACTCCTGCCTGCAGGCAGGGATCCGCACAAGGATGCTCGTGCCCCGAGCGGCACACATCCTGCTCTGCCGTGCTCCTCCAGCTGAGGGGCTGGCAGCAGCCCGGCCCAGCACGGCTGATCAGGCTTTGGACACCGTCCCCGCGGTTTGGGAGCTGCCATCCCTGCCCGGCCATGGCGGGCAAGCCAGCCTTCATCCCTGCCATCCTCACCTCGCCCACGGCGTCCTGGGATGGAGCCCCGGCCGCCGGCCTGCGGTTGGGCTGCTCCCCGCTCCCCACACACCCAACACCGGGGGTAAAGTGGGTTTTCCCACTCTCGGACACATCCCGCTTCGCTTTGCTCACCCCCCCAGCCCCATCGTGTGAGCCCCCCCTGCACCAGCACCCCGGGGACATCCGGCACTGGCCACGGGCCACGGGCAACGCTCCTCGCTCGGCTCCAGCCCGAGTCCCCTTCCACCTCCCGCAGGCGGTGCTGGCGCGGCTCCGCAGGGGGACACCAGCACCCAGGGCCACGCTCACCCCGGGCACCCCCAGCCCAGCATTTCTCAAGCCACAACCCAAAGGCGCTGCCTCGGCTCCTCGGTGCCAGCTGGCTCCTGCTCGCCCCGTGGCCAGGCAGGAGGGAGATGGGTTTGATTTTCCTCAAAACAACAACAAAAAAAAGCCGCGTGTCCCCCTCCCCTCCTAAAAGCACCCTCTCTGTTTTACAAGCCTTCATTTGCTATTGTTTATGTAAACAGGTAAATTGTTTCGTATCTCAATTAAAAACATCTGCCACATAAATGAATACCAATTAACTCATCCTGTTTTTAATTACTCTGTTAATTACACACAGGCAGCAAAAAGGATGGCAGGGGAATAGGGAAAGCATGCTTACAACCCCCCCTTCCCACCTTGCTCTTGGCAAGGATCCGAAATGTGCCCAGATAATGATGGATTAAGGTGGCTGGTGAAAACCGTGGCTCGTGGCCAGCTCCGGCGCGGCGGCTCCCTCCCGGCCCGGCCAGGTGCTGTCGGGGCACCTCGCAGGGGTATTTCCCAGCACCCTCCCAAGAGGCACCGCACCACCCCATTTCGGAAACCCCGAGCCCCACGGGACACGCCAACGCTGCCTGCGTCACCGGCGGCCGCGGCCGGGCCCGGTTGGCTTTCCCGGTGCCAGCCCCCATGTTTGCTCTCAAAATGTGTCCCGGGGGAGAAAAACCTTGGGACCGCCAAACATATGGGGAGGGCAGGAGGATGGAGGAGGCTCCACGCGGGCATCCTCATGGACCAAGAGCATCCTGGAGGCCGCCCCCAGGAGCCCTCCCGCCCCCAAGGGCATCACCTCCGCGGCGGCACCGCGGCACGGGGCAGATGCCATCCTCGAGCCGGGCCAGCGGCGATCGCCAAGGGACGCCGGGTGCCGTCAGCCCCTCGCCCCCCCTCGGCTGTGGGAAGCTTTCCAAGCGAGCAGATGGGGCAGGGGAGCGGCGGCAGCGAGGAGGAGAGCAGAAAAGGCTATTTTCTCACGCTACATATTTTACAAGTCGAACATTTTGTGCATTTCAGCCTTGTCTGTAAAAGCATCTCGGGCTCAGCCCCGGGACTCGACGTCGGAGCCTGTGAGTCAACAGCGGCGACATGGCCAGCCAGTGTGGGGAGGGTATGGGAAGAGGGGATCCCCCCCCCTGCGGAGGGTCCAGCTGGGGGTTCCCCCTGACCCACTGGTGCTGGGGGAGCAGCAGGACAGCCACCGACCCCGCCAAGCCCTGACCCCGGTGCCACGGCCTGAGCCATCCCTGCGGTGGCGGGGGGATGTGGGCACGCACACCCCCACCCGCTCCCCAGCTGTCTTATGTTCCTGGAAATTAAATAGAGTGGCTAAACACCGCAAGTAAACAGAGTGCTGTGGCCAGCCCGGCACACCTGGAGGCATGTGGGCACCTGCAGAGCTGGCCGGAGCTGCCCCCCACCCAGAAAACACCCACATCTGGGCCACAAACCACCTCCCCGGTACAAGGGCAGCAGGTGCATCACCCCGCTGGAAAGGCAACTGATCCGCCAAGGCCTCGCCGCAGGGGCACCCCAAAACCAGCCCCACGCCCCCGCTGCAGAGCCGGGTGCTCTTCGAGGGCAGGGAGAGGTTTAAGCTAAAATCTGCCGGTTTTGCAGCCGCCCGGCAAGGGACGCTTGTGCCCAAAGGTGGCCTTGAGAGCGGGAGCGGGGGGACAAGTGGCACCAGCAGCCAGGGGCCTCGGGGCATTCTGGAGGTGGAGAGAGGCTGGGGAAGGGAAAATATCCCCCCCCCTCGCTCCACACCAGCAGCGGCGGGGAGCTCCCTGCGAGGTCCCTGCAGCGTGGGAACACCGAGGCACCGCTGGCTCCCCAGGGACCCCCGGGCCGGATCCTGCCCCGCAGACGCCAGGATGGTCACAGCTCCGAGGGGTGCTGAACCCGGCCATGCCCCCCCCCCCTGACCCCCCCCCCAGCCTCGGCACTGCTGCGTTACTGACTCTTTGTCTGTTTTTTAACCACGGGCTCCATTTCAAGGCGATTTTGCCCATGTGTGATTCAATCAAACAACGCAGGAAAAAATATTAATGGGAATTTTTGCAAAATAAACAGGAAATCCCTCGGATGTTTTCGGGAAACGTTGGTCAGCATCTTCCAAAGGAAAGCTGCAGGCTTGTCAAGGTGGGGTTGCCCCTGGGGAGCCTGAGCACGCTGGGAAGGACGGCAGAAAACAAGCTTCAGGAAATCTAAAAATAATCCCCGAAGCGGGCAATGCCACTAATGCCAGCGGTGCCTGGCCGGGGCTTCTCCTCCCTGCCACCAGCCTGGTCTCGCCCCGCACCGGCCACCACGAAACTCACAAGGACTGGCCCCAGCTTGGGGACCCCCCCCATCCCCAGCCTGGGGGGGCAACTTAATCCAGCTCCCACCCGTGGTCCAGCTAGGAAAGCACAAGCCAGGGCTGCAGCATCCCGCCCGCATCCCCTCGAGCCCAGCAGCAGCTTTTAAGCCTGGCTTTGCACTGAGCTCAGCACTCACTGAGCCCCCGCTCCCTCCCAGGCCTCAGGCAGCCCCGTTCGCAGGATCAGGCCCCGATCTGCCCCCAGACCTTGCGCTGTGCTGGTCTGGTCGGGGCAGGTGGTGGGGGCTGGCGTGTCCCCCCCGGGGGGGGCTCAGGTCCCGGCCCTGCTGCCAGCGCAGCCCCGTGCTCCCCGGCCAGCTCACCAGTGATCAACCGGCCCCCGTTAAGAGACGTAATAACAGACACGTACAGGGTGCCTCTCCTTGCTGGGGGTCCCGCAGCACCCCGCAGCACCCTGTCCCAAGGTGGCTGCGGGCAGAGAGCTGAACTGTCTCTCGATCGTGTCAGGGATTTAATCCAGCTGCCGGCTCCAGCAGAGCTGAGACCCCACTTCCACGGTAAAGCCGGACGCAGCCCGGGTCCTGCCCGGGGTTTTCCACGCGCGCAATCGACTGCGGCTCAGAAGCAGAAATCCGGGGAAGGGACGCGGGGGGATGTCGGCAGAGACCCGCCAGCCCCCTGCCTCAGGTCCCCCCACCCCGGCTGTGCCCACGGGGCTGCCCCTGAGCCCCGCGGGGCTGGGCAGGGCCTGGGGGGCTGCTCGACCCTCCCAACGCAAAGCAGGGCCGAGCCCCAGAGTGTTTTTCCATCCTGGAAGCTCCGGATGGAAGAGGTAAATCCTGCACTCACACGAGGCCTCGCTGTTACCCTGCCCAAACCCAGCACCCAGCAAACAGCCTCTCCCCCCCAGCCACACATGTTGGCTTTTCCTCCCTACGAGCCAACATCTGCAGTCACATGTTTTTCAAACAAAACACACCCGACATCTGGCCGTCCCCGGGTAGAACCTTACCTGCCAGCACAGACACCGGCCGGGCCTGCCGGGAGGCAGCAGGCGGGGAAAAACCCCTTGGCAAGGCCAAGTTCATCTTCACTCGCCTCCCCAGCCGCAGCAAAAACAACGCTCAGAACTTCTCCCTGCGTGGAAACGCGCCGCGGGGGACCTGCTTTATCCACCTCCAGAGATCCGAGCGCCCGCCCTGGGCAGCAGCTCGGCCCCACGGGGCTCCTCACCCCCGCGCCGTGGGTACGGGGGCTGTCAGCGGCCTCCCCGGCTCCCGCTCCGTGTTCTCTGTGGGGTCTGGGGAGGGTTCCCCCATATCTCCGTGCCCCGCACCATCGCAGAGCTCACCCGAGCAGACGGGTGTTTGCAGAGCGTCTTCAAGTCGCTCGACAAAAGGAGCGGAGAATTAATATTCCTTTTAATTAAAGGCAGAAAAATCTCTTTGTTCCTGAACAGAGAGAAAACAACAGAGGGAAGAGCTCAAAAGCTCTTTCCAAGCTAAAGACGGGACCATCGCTTGGATTCAAAGACACTGTCAACGCGCACGTGACCTCAAATTAAAAAAACAAAATGAAACCCAGCAACGGCAGCAGCTCCTCTCCGAAAGCGAAGGAAAGTTGCAAAGTTTTTCTTGGCTAACAGGGGAAACAAAAAAAAACAAAAAAAAAAAAAAAAGAGAGACACACACACACACAAAAAAATCCAACAAAAGGTGCGTTTAACCAGAGAAACGCTCTGCGGGATCTGAAGGCACCGTCCAGCGGCGAGGGTGCGCGGGGGAGCGGCGGGGAGAGCCGGCTGTGTCCGAAACCGAGCCCGGAGCCACGGAGGAGCCACGGAGGAGCCACGGAGGAGCCACGGAGGAGCCACGGAGGAGCCACGGGGCCAGCCCTGCTCCATCGCTACGCCGACAGCATCCCCTTAGCAAGCCCAGGCCGGCGGTGCGTGGCTGCGAGGATGAGGAGGGCAGCGCCGAGGCAGCGGGCCGGAGGCTCCGCGGGCCAGCCCAGCCATCGTCCCCAAACCCGCAGCCACCAACCGCGGCCCCTGGCCCACGCGGGGACACGGTGCGTGTCCCCTCCACGGCCCCGCGTCCTGGTGTGGGAGCGCAGAATGATGCTGCTGCCGCCGTAACTCCCCAAAGCAGCCCCGTGGGCTTCCTCCCACGGGCAATCCCGCGTGGATCGGCTCCTCCTCGCCACCAGACGCGGCTCCATCCCTCAGTCCGGAGCGGGCTGCGGGGCCGGCGCGTTGGCGCTCCCGGGAGGAGGGATGCGGGGATGGAAACGGCTTCTCCCACCGGGGAGGCTTTGCTGCGGGAATCGAGGACGGGGAGGAGGCGGGGGGGGGCGGGCGGGGGGAGGCCACAAACTCGCGTGGGTTCCCGGGGATGCGGGGTCACCCCACGCCAGCCCGGCTCTCGGAAAGTGGGGTCGCGGGAGGAGCCGCTCCGAGCGCTGCCCGCCCGCCGGCTCCGCTGTCCCCGGCTCGCCCCGGTTGTGCCCCCGCGGCGTGTCCCGGGGGCGGCCGGGCACGGAGCCGGAGAGACGGTGGCGGCTGCGGGAAACGCGCTGGCTCCGGCACCGGCAGCTTCCCCGACACCGGGAACATCCCCCGGGCACCGGGAGCCTCCGACTCCCCTGAGCACCGGGAGCATCCTCCAGGCACCGGGAGCATCCTCCGAGCACCGGGAGCATCCCCCCGGGCACCGGGAGCTTCCGATTCCCCTGCGCACCCGGAGCATTCTCCGGACACCGGGAGCCTCCCCCGGGCACCGGGAGTATCCCCTGCGCACCGGGAGCATCCTTCGGGCACCGGGAGCAGACCCCGAGCACCGGGAGCTTCCGAAACCTCTACGCACCGGCGCATCCCCCGGGTACCGGGAGCATCCTTCGGGCACCGGGCGCATCCCCCGGGCACCGGGAGCATCCCCAGCCCCTCTTCCCCGGATCGTCCCCGGGAGCCCCCCGGTCCCCGTTGGCGGCGGCGGCCGGTACTTACCGTCCTGAGGTGCGGCGGGAGCGTGAGGTAAGTCCCAAGGCAGGGGCCGGCCGGAGCGGGCAGAACCGGCAGCGGCCCCCGGCGGCGGCGGCCCCGGCCCCGTTAAGGCCGGCGCGGGTGGAGCGCGGCCCCGCGGCGGCGGTCGCCCCCGGCACCTGCCCGCCGCCGCTCGCCGCGCCCGGGGCCACCGGGGGCCGCCAGCCCGGGGGTCGGGGCGCTTCCCCCCCCCCCGGAGGGGGGGCAGCGGAGAAGCGGAGGAAAAGCGGGGGGCGAAAGAAGCCGGTAAATCCGCGGGGCCGGTTCAGCCCCTCCGCTCTGCCCGGCGGCGCATCCTCCGGCGCCGCGTCGCGGCCATGGGGCACCGGCGGCCGCGCTCCGTGCCGGGCCGAGCCGTGCCGGGCCGAGCCGTGCCGGGCCGCCCGCCGCTGCCGCCCGCCCGCCCCGGAGTGAGTGAGCGCCGCCCGCCCGCGCCGCTGCCTTAGACGGCGGCTGCACCGGGCCCGGCAGGGGGCGCCCCGCCGCCGCCGCCGCCACCGGAGCGGGGCCCCCCGGGGTGGGCGGCCGGGGGAGGGGGAGAGGGGTGCAGGGGATGACACGGGGCTGCGCGGCCCCGGGGGGCTCCATGGCACCGGGGGGGGCACGGAGGCACGGGGCTGCGCGGCACTAAGCGGGGTGCATGGCACCGGGGGGGCTGCACGGCACCGGGGGGGGCACGGGATGACGCGGGACTGCAGGGCACAGGGGGGGCGATGGGACCTGGGGGCTGCACGGTACGGGGGGGGGGGGGCTGCATGAGGCTTCGGGGCATGCCCGGGGGTTTGGGGGGTGCAGGGGGTTGGGTTTTGCAAAAGGTTTGGGGTTTGCGAGGGATCGGGGATGCTGGAGAGCGGGGGTTGCAAAGCTGGGGGGGGCTGCATGGGTGGGGGCATATGTTGGGGGGGCTGCAAGGGGATGGGGCCGTGGGAACAGCCAAGGGGCTTGCAAGGGCTGGAGCGGGGGGGGGGGGGGTTTGCAAGGGGCTGGGGGGGGGGAGGGGGTGGCCACCAGCCACGAGCCTCATGGGCAACAGCCATCAACAGTCCACATGCCAGCCTGGCCTGGCCTTGGGGTGCCCCCCCGCCCCGCTTGGCCTCGGCGGGGCTCCCAGGGGACGGGGGCACAGGGAATCGCGTGTCCTCCCCGCGCACCCCGGGCCAGCACGGAGGGGGGAGCATTAAAAATTTCCCTCCGCCCCCCCCTCCCCAAGTCCTACTACGATGTTTTTTCTCCCGGTAATTTCCCTGCGAGGCCCGGCCCTGCCTCTCTGCGTAATTACTCTGCCTGGCAGCTGCCTCCCCTCCCCGCGGTGCTGCGCGGAGCCTTCGCCACCCGTAGGGTTGTTGTAGTTACTCATCCTCGGCGCAACCGCGGCGCAACCGCTGCCGGGGCGGTGGGTGGCATCGCCGCTGCGGAGCCGCGCCTGCACGGCGGTGCTACGGCCGCTACACAACGGCTGCGTGGCCACTGCGTGACTATGGCACGGCCAGTAAATGACCATCGCGTGGCCACTGCATGCTCACTGCCTGGCCAGTAAGTGGCCATCGCATGGCTGCTGCGTGACCATCACACAGCCAGTGAACGACCAGTGCGTGGCCACTAAATTACCAGTGCATGCCGCTGCGTGATCATTGCATGGCCAGTAAGTGGTCATCGCGTGGCCACTGTGTGACTATTACATGGCCAGTAAACGGCCATCGCATGGCTGCTGGATGACCACTGCATGGCCAGTAAGTGACATCTCATAGCCGCTGTGTGACCATCACGTGGCCAGTAGATGGCCAGTGCGTGGCCAGTAAATTACCAGGGCATGGTTGCTGTGTGACCGTTGCATGGCCAGTAACTGGCCATCACATGGCCATTGTGTGACCATTGCTTGGCCAGTAAATGACCATCTCATGGCTGCTGCATGTCCATAGTGTGGCCACTCAATGGCCAGTGCATGGCCACTGCATGACCATCTCATGGCTAGTAAATGACCATCTCATGGCCACTGTCTGACCATTGCATGGCCAGTAAATGACCATCACATGGCCACAGTGTGACCATCACACAGCCAGTAAATGAGCATCTCATGGCCGCTGTGTGACCACCACATGGCCACTAAATGCCCCTTTCATGGCCACTGCACCACCAACATCCTCCCACATCGGCCCACCGCCGGGCTCGCAGCTGCAGCGCCCCGACCCAGCCCCCTGCACCCCAGTCTTGGCCACCCCAACCTCCAGCTCCGGCTTTGTCCCCGCAGGCGCTGATGTGACCTCACGGTGGCCCAGCATGATGCCGGGGCGGGGGGGGGGACCCCAAGCCTTTCCCTGCTTCGGTGGGACACGCAGCTCTGTGCTCCCCCCAGAACATTTTGTACCTCAGTAGCATCACCCCCCCCTCCACATTACACCCTGCCTGCGCTGCCCTCGCTCCCCGTGGGACCTTTCTCGAGGAGCTTCTCCTGGGTGGGGGTCACGGCCCCGTGAGCAGGGGAGGAAAATCCACCCGTCCGGGCAGCTGCATGTGCACCCCCTCACCCCCCCTCCCCGTTTTTGTGAGCTGCAAAAATGTGACCGTCACCGAGGCAGCCCCAAAACAGAGCCCCCAGGTTTTCTGGGGGGCCTGCACGAGGCTCTGGCTGCTCACCGGGGAGACTGGGGGTGGCTGGCCCCCACCCCGATGTGGCACAAGCCATCGGATACATCGCAGAACCTGCGCTGGGGCTGTGCCACGAGCCCAACCGGACCCCAGCGGTGACCGACCCCGTCCCCCCCTCTCCCCAACCCGGGGACACCCCACCCATGGGCACCCCGCGGGGACCCGTTGGGAAAAGCTGTGCCCCCCCCTGCTCACTCCTGGTTAATTTGGGGTGTAAATGAAGGATGCTGTCAAACACCTGGCACCCAAGGTGGTCGAGCTGTGGCCGAAACGGGCAACCACGAGCCCACAGCACGCGTGGGGCAGGGGGGAGCCACGCCGCGTCCCCCCCGGGCGGCGTTTGGGTGGCGGGGTCTGCTTCGTTTCTATTCCGCGCGCGCAGCCTGTAATTTTGGTCTATTCAAGCCATAATTCACTACTGTGAAAATAAACATTTGTGTTAGCTCGCTTTATTCGGCGGGCCTCCGCTGAATGTTAATAATTCCCGCCGGCGTGTTTGCGCGTGGCCTTGGCCACTGGGGCACAGCCCGGGCAACCGTGGCCGTGGCCGTGGCCACCTCCTTGCACGCCTTGGGTAGGATCTCGCCATCCTTCAGACGCCGTCCCCGGGGATAAGGAGGAGCCGGCTGCTGCCACATAAAGGAAATATAAAAGTGATATTTTGGGTAAAGCCGCTCCAGCCCAGCACCTGCTCTGGCCCCTTCCCTTGCCGGTGCCTGTCGCTGGTTTTGTGCTTGTGTCGTTTTGGGGGTGCAGCGGGGATGCCCCAGCACCCACGCTGTGCCCCAGCCCAGCCGGGGCCACCCTCGGCTGTCCCCGTGTCTGTCCCCATCAGCTGGCCCCGGGGCTCCCCGGGTTTCTCCCTGCTGGGTGAGGGGGGGCTGGTGCTTCCCCTCCCCATTTGCATCTTCCCAGCCTTTATCTTTCTCCCAGTCTCTGTATTGCTGCAATTACAGACACTTTAAAACACAATGATCTGGCTGTTAGCGTGATGGATGACAGAACCTTTCTGTCTGGTTTAAATCACTGCCGAGAGTGAGCAAACTCCCCCGGGTTAACCCCT
This sequence comes from Athene noctua, assembly GCF_965140245.1. Taxonomy (NCBI): domain Eukaryota; kingdom Metazoa; phylum Chordata; class Aves; order Strigiformes; family Strigidae; genus Athene; species Athene noctua. Next base: position 26,028,674 of record NC_134045.1, read on the forward strand.
TCATGCCCCCCCGCAGCCTGCTCACTGCCCAGCCAGGGCTGGGGGCTGCTGGCCCTGCCATGTGCCCCATGGCCACGCATCTGCCACACGCGTGGGTCCCACGGGTGAGGATGGAGAGGGGGGTCTGGCATCCCTGGGCTCACGCTTGGGGTCCCTCAGCTCCTTGGGGACGCGGGGCGGACGCGGCGGCGCAGTGGGGCAGAGGATGGGACCAGCCCCACATCGGCAGGGCCGGCAGCCCCGCTCGGCTGTGGCGGGAGATAAAACTCCTGCCAGGGCCCGATAGCCCGCCTGGATCTGTCCTAGCCCCGCGCCTGGCAATCCGTCCCCTGGCAAATCTGGAACGGGCGCAGGATTGGGCCCCGCTGGCCTCCACCCAGCAGAGAGGGTGGAAACTCCTGCCAGGGCTCGGGGCTGGTCACGCCGGTGCGTGATTGATGGCGCAGCACGCATCACGATGGCGCGGGGATTAACTGCACGTGTTGTGGCAAATCCCGCTCCCTTTGTTTTGAGGAGCCGGCGTCTCTCCTGCCACCGCCTGCCCTCCCTGCTCCCGCCGGTGCCACCCCCACGGGTGCCCCGGTCCCACGGGAGGGTGGTGGTCCCGTCACCCCTCATTCCAGCTCACGGGGACCCTTGGAGGAGGAGGAGGGTGTGTGCTGTGAGAGGCTGCAGTGGGGCGGCTTGAGGAGCTGCTGAGGATCTGGCAAAGGGGGTCCCTGAGACAAGGGGGGGCCGCCGGGGGCTGGCACGGAGTGTGGCAGCAGATAAGGTGCTCACCGAGGGCAGATGAGGGCAACCGACACCAACCCTCGGAGGAAACGGTCACCACCACGCGCCATCCGGCCCCGTATCTGCCTGTGCACATGATCCCCCCCGCCCCGTTATCGGGGCTGGGGGCAGCGCAGGGGGTGCCGCCAGCTCACGGTGCCCCCGGGGCAGCCCCAGCCCCGTGCCCTGCTTGTGCCTTTGCATCCACCACGGTGCTGGGTCCCTTTTCACACCTCCTGGGTGCCCAAGTGTCAGTGCTGACCCACCACCTCGCTCCTGTCGCTCTGGCTCAGCCCCTCACCCTGCCTCCCACCAGCACTGCGTTGTCCCCTCGTCCCCGGCTCTGCCCGTGCTCCTCCAGCCCGGGCTGTGGCTCAGCCCTGTCGCTTCCCAGCGTGCCTGTAAGAGCTGATTGCTATTCAGGCTGCGTCCCCTCTTCGCAAGCCTCAGGCTTTTTAAAAAAGCCCACGGTGTTGGTTTATCACACCTTCCCCCTCGCCACACGGGTGACTCATCCCCTTGCCGGCAGGCTGGGAGCCACGCAGACCTGCCCCATGGTGGGCAGCACCCATGGGTGCCCGTAGCCCACCCACCACGCCGGGCTGGGGGTCCTGCTGCAACCTGGCTCTCGCAGGAGGCTTGTCTGGAGGTGAAAGCACCGAGCCGTGGCGGTGCTCGGTCCCTGGCGTGCTACAGGTTTCCTGTGTCACCCCCAGCGGGTCTGTCTGTCCGTCTGGGTTTCACAATGTCTATCCGCTCCCGTTTGGGGAGCAGAGCATCCCCGCTGGCCTCTCCGTGGCCTGCACTGGCCGTGCCAGTGGTGCCTGCGCGGCTCAGCGCCAAGCAGAGCGTGGGGACAGAGCGAGGCAGCGAAGCAAAACCCACCGCAGGTGCCGGGGTCCCCATTTTCCATGGGGACCCCTTTGCCCGGAGAATCCCTACGGGGACACTGTGCTCGGGGTGAGGAGCTGCTGGGCTGGGAGGTTCAGTGTGACCCCGGGTGGGCCCATTGCCCTGTTTTTGTGTACGGCCGTGGGAGCCTGAATCTCAGCTCCTAAATCCAGGCCTGAGTGAGCGCTGGGAGCCAGGCTGGACCCCTCCAGCCTTCTTCCCTTGGCATTTTGCTTGGAGCAGGGGCCCGGGCTGGCGCTGACTTTCCCTGTGCATTAATTCATCAGGGAATGCGCGGGGGAGATAAGGGGCTGGTGGGGAGCCAGCGGCCAGGGAAGACGGCTCGCCCGCTCGCCGGCTATCGCCCGCCGCAGCTGCATCCGCCGCAGTGACATCTGCTCAGCAGGAAGTATCTCTCACCAGCCTTTCCGAAGAAAGGGGGTTCGTTTGTGCCTGGCTTCCCTCTTGGGGGGTCCCCGGACTCGGGGTCACCCACCCCACAGCCACCCCAGCCCCTCGCTTCCTTGGCCAAGGGTGGGAAGGAGCAGCCCCTCCAGCCATCGCTGCAGGGAAGCAGATGCAGAGGCTTTGTGGCTTTCCCACAACTTCCATAAAGAAAAGAAAAAAAAAAAAGTGCATCTTCCATTAAAAGAAAAAAAAAAAAATCCTGTTTTCCTGGCTGACAGATTCGTTCCTGCGTCGTGGCATTCTAAGGGAAACCGGCCCCTGCTGCTTATCATCCCCGCTCGCCCTGCGCCCTCGGCTCAGAAAAATCACCGGCTTGGCTTAAACACCGGGAGACTTGGGGATGTGGCACCGTTCCTCTGGGTGCTTTAAGGTTTGAGGGCTCCTGGGGGCCACGTTTCCAGCTTTTCTTTGCCACCAAGACTCTGGGAAGCGTTTTAATTGCAGAGCAGAAACGGCCACGTGCTGCCCTGCCTCTGGTGATTTGGGGTGCACGGAGACGCTGGCAGCACCCCCCATGGGCAGCACCGGTGGGGTTAGCAGTGGGTTCACACTCCCCTTCTCCCCCCCAAACTGAGGGCACCCAGCTGCTTGCCAGCCCTCCCCATCCCACAGGCTGCAAGTGCCTGAGCAGGGCTCTTTAATGATGGGAATTTAATTAGCTCGCATTGCACTTCCAACATCTCACATCCCTGCAAAAATCAATCGGGGCTAGCGGGAGGCGATGCAGCGCAGCCAGCCTTCGCTCCGGCACATGGCTCAGCCCTGGAGCTGATTTCAGCTGATTTCAGAAACTCCCCGGGATCAAAATGCCCCGGCACCGGGCTCTGGCAGCGTGGAGGTCGGTGCCGGTTCGTGCCGTGCCGGGGGCACGCGCAGCCTGGCGGCGGGGAGCTCTGGGATTCGTTACAAGGTCCAGATGCGCCGTGGCAGCGGGGGACGTTGTGGCTGTCTCTGGCCACCTGCATCGTTTCCAAGTTCCCAGGCTAAAAGCGGGGCTTGTTATCAAGAGCAAAAAATGTGCCACCTCTGTTGTATTTCATTTCCCTTTCTCCACCTCTTCCCTGCCCGCTGCGCATCGGAGATAACAGCTCTCCGCGCCGAAGCCAGAGCGTGGGGCAGGCAACGGCCTCGCCAGCCCTATCGCTGCCTCACCGGCCACAAGGAAATCAGGAAGTTTGCAGAGATATTCGACCAACAAAATAAACATTTCTCGTGCCAAGCTCCTAACCGGCAGCTCGGTGAGCCCGCAGCAATCTCGCTGCAGCCTTCCGGTCAGCGGCGCCCGCCGAGCCGCTGCGGCAACGCCGCAGCCACCTGGTCCCTGGCACCTTATTGCTGGGTGCCCCTCGCCCAGGATGCACCCACCGACCGTTGCGGGTGACAGGTCTGGGGACAGGGACCTCGGTGCATGTCCCAGCCACAGCCAACCGGCATGGCACGAGGGGTGCAGCACCCAGGGTGCACCCAAACCCTGTCCTCGAGCCCATCGGCGCCACATCCCCAAGCTGCGGGTGGGTGCCAGGACCAGGCAGGGGGGCAGGGGGCTGTGGGTGCCAGCGAGCACAGGGGGGTGCGAGGGGAAGCAAGGCAGAGGGCCAGTATTGTTCACTCCGGGCAAACAAATGCCGGTGACTCAGCCGGCAGCCGCTTTCCTGCCCGCGCCAGGCACGGGCCCAGCAGGAACCCCCTGAGCCCCCCCAGAGCTGCCGCAGCCCCAAGGCCAGGCTGAGGGGTGCCCCTCGCCCGGTGCCCGTGTCGGGGGGATGCTCTGGCCCCGTGGAGCCTTGATGCTGCAAATAAAACACAGCACCTGGAGCGCCAGATCCTGACCCTAGTGGCACAAACCGGCGGCACGCAGGAGCTGGCCACGGCTGGGGAGCGAGCACGTGAGCTGCTGACCCAGGAATGAACAAAACCACCCAGTAAACAGAGGATTGAAACCTTGTAAATAAAAGATAATCGTGGCTGATTACTCATTATGGAAAGGTTGATTGCTGAGCAAGGCTCCGAATGGGTCCCTGCGGTGGTGCCCCGGGCTGGGCCGTGCCCTGGCTCCTCGCTCCCGCTGGCGGGTCCCCATGGGGATGTGCCGATGGCTGCGTGTCACCCTCGGGGAGCACCTGGCCGCCCAAGGCTGCGCTTGACATTGGGGCGAGTCACCTGCGCCGCGGCACGGCCCACGGCACGGCCACGGCCACCCACCGCCTTCCTCCCGCCACTGCCTCGGCCTTACCTTCGCCCGTCCTGCCCGTTGCCCTGGCCCAGGAGGGGTGGCCGTCCAGTTTGGGGGGTCCCCCAGGCATCCCGGGAAGGGGGTGTCAGCACCCCGGTGCCGCGAGCCTTGCAGGGACCGGCACCGCCGGCCCGCTCCCGCGTGTCGGTGCAGGAGCCGCGCCGGGGAGGGAGATGCTGAGCACCGGCGGGTGTCCTGCCCTGCCGCGGGGGCCGCTCATGTGGCGGCTGGGGCCGAGGTGGCAGCGGGGCCGTGTCCCATGGCGAGGGGGACAGCGAGCAGCTGCCGGGCAGTGATAATGCGGCGGGTGGGGGGAGGCCGGGCAGCTGCACCCGTGTCCTTCCCCAACAGGAACCATCTGCGACCAAGCCCAGCTCTGCCTTCCCTATCAGCCATTCCGGTCTGACTTTCCAACAACTTCCCCTTCGCGCTGGCTTCACTTCCTCACGGCGAGGGGCCGGCGCGGTGCCCCCGGCCCCATGCAGCGTGGCACGGCGAGCTGTAACCTTGCAGCCAGGCAGCCGCAGGCTGGCGGCGCAGGCAGCGTGCTGCAGCCCGGCGTGGCGCGGCCGGGCACGGCTGGGCAGGATGCACGGGAGGCTCCGTGCGGCCCGGCACAGCCAGCACGCTGCCACGCCGAGGGTTTTCTCCCGCTCGCTGCAGCCCTGCAACCTGCTGGCCCCATGGCCGCGGGGACGGGGGTGTCCCCTGGCTCCTGCTGCCCTCCCGAAGTGCAGCTGCAACGCCAGCGCCGTACATGAGCCGGACACGCTCCCTGCATCAGCCCGGCTGCGGGTATCGCCCCGCTCAGCGCTTGGGATAACCCCCCCGAGCATACAACCCCCCCCTTTGCAGTCCATCCCTGCACCCCCAGACCAGCCCCTGCTCCACGCCGGAGCCTGGGCTCCCCGACAGCCGCCAGCGAGAGAAACAACTTGTTAGAAAACCGAAAGGCGGCTCCGGGCTGCAGGTGGGAGGGAGGAAACGTGTCCTAAAAATACAGCAGCGCCTGCACGGTCCCCGAAGGTGGCTGAGCAGATGGTGTGTCTCGGCGGCCACCTGGGCTCCCGCAGATGGTACCCGGGGCTCCCTGCTTTGTGCCCCTAGCCCGAAGCTCCCGGGACTGAGGGGACGGCAAAGGGATGGTGGGGTGTAAGTGGGGAGGGAGGGTCCCAGAGCAGGGGGGTGTCGGGGTGCTGTGCTGCAGGGTGAAGCGGGGTGTCACCGGGAGGGTTTGCAGCAGCTCTGCCCTCAGGGTGCAGCCCAGGGTGCTGCAGGGAGATGAGGGGAAACCCCGGGGTGCTGGGGGAAAGGGCCACACGGTTACAAACCGCAGCCCCAGCCCAGCTGGGACGGTGTGCGCACGCACTCGAGTCGGGGGGACGCTGCAGCTGCCCCCACCAAACTTCTATCCTGACCACATCCTGCATCCCTGATATGCTGGGGGGTCCCAGCTCCATTCTACCCCCCCTGGAGGTGCCTGTGCCCCACCAGACCGAGGGCTGGCAGAGGTTTCAGCAGCGAGTGGCTGCAGGGAGGGGAGGGCAGTCACGGCTCCCAGCTGCCTGTCCCACCGAGCAGGAGGGTTTCCATCCGTGTTTCACGCTCTCGCCTCTTCCCCTTTTATTTCTGGTAGGCCCAGGTGGGCTCGGCATCGTCAGCTTGGGGGTTTGCCAAGCCGCTCTGTGGCGAGGGTCAGGCTCGGCTGCAACGAGAGACACAAAGTGCACGGGGGATTAAATAGCAGCGGCCGCTCCTGGGGAGTGTCCCAGGGCAGCGAGTCAAAACCAGCCGGTTTCAGGGCCAGCCAGGAAAATCCCACCCAGCTGCGGCCCTGTGTCCCCCACGTCACCTGTGGCGGGAGGGTTTTCTCTGCGGGCAAAGGGGCCAGCACCTGCCTGGGCAGCTGCAGGAGCCGTGCATCAGTGGCACCGGGGGGAACCCCTGGGGTCCCGGGGTCTGCCTTGGCATGGAGGGAACTCCCGGGGTCTTGGGGTCTGCTCTGGTGTGAGGGGAACCCCTGGGGTCCCAGGGTCTGCTTCAGCATGGGGGGAACCCCTGGGGTCTGCCTTGGCATGGGGGGAACCCCTGGGGTCTCAAGGTCTGCCCCGGTATGGGGAGAACCCCTGAGGTCCTGGGTTCTGCCTCGGCATAGGGGGAACCCCTGGGGTCCCGGGGTCTGCCCTGGCACAGGTGAACCCCCTCCCACCCACCCTCCAGGGAGCCTGCCAGCGCTCCCAGCCAGTTTCTCTCTGAGTCAGAGCTTCACGCTTGCTGCCGAGCAGAAACTTCCCCCCCCCAAGTAAAGGAGAAGCAGGACGGGCTCCCACCACCCCCACACTCAGAGCAAGAGGGTGGCAGGAAGACAGAAACCCCGGGGGGGGGCAGCCGGGGCCCCCACCACAGCACCCGCCAGCCCCGTGCTCGGCACGGCACGTTTCCCCGGCGCTCGGGAATGCCCCGGTGGGTGCTCGCTCGGGCCCGTGCCCCCACACCCCGCTGCCCGAAGCACCCCACTGCCTTCCCCTTTCCATCTGAGAGCGATGCGGCCACGCTGGGTGGGGGTGGAGGGGGGGAAACCCGAGGTGAAAGGAAGCCGCAGCAATAACCCGTGAGCAAAACACCACCAACAGCTGCCGGAACCAAAAAGAGACCGTGGCCTCCCAAAGCGGACGTTGTCTTTTGGGCTTGGGGGGTGCGGGCACAGGCCTGGCTGTCTGCACGCGTTTTTCTACGCCGATGCTCAAATCTGGCTCTTTCACCCCAGGGAAATGTGGGTGTGGGAGCAAAGACAGGAGCCAGGGATGGGAAGGAAAGCGGCGGCCGAGCTGAGGGAGCCGCTGAGAGTTCACATGAAACACAAAGACGGATCCTTCAAGGCAAAAAAAAAAAAAAAAAAAAAGAAATAAAAAAAGAAATCAAAGGGATGTGGAGAGGGAGATAAGAGGGAAGACAGAGCAGGGAGACGGAGGGAGCGGAGAGGACGCGGGCAGAGGGAGGCAGGAGGCGCGGGCGGAGGCGAAGCCGGAGCCGGGGGAGCTGTCTGGCGAGGTCCCTATCGACGCTCCCCATCACGGTAGCCTAACCTCAAGTAGTTTTTCACTGAGATTGGAGTGATCAGGTAGGGCTGCCCTCGCAGGCAGCTGCAGGGCTCTGAATAAGCACCTGCTTATCTCTGCCCAACGGCTGTTGGAGGCTGCAGATTGCGGGGAGGACGGGGAGCTGCCTGCCGGCTGCGATTTCCATATCAGCGCCCTGCAGCCGCCTGCACCAAATAAACACAACAGCCCCATGGACAAAAGGTTAATTATCAATTTTCAGAAAGGGAGAGAGAGGGGAGGGGGAGTGAGAGGAGCAGAACGGCCGTCGGCAGCCGCGGGGATGTGCAGCTGGGCCCAGCTGGGGTGTTGGGCTCTGTGCCCCAGAGTGTCCCTGAGTGTCCCCAGGGCTGTGCTGGCACCGCCGGGGATTTGGGATGGGGGACAAGGGGTGGAGACGGGGACAGGGTGGGGATGGGGATGGGATGGGACGGGACGGGATGGGATGGGATGGGGATGGGGACAGAGATGGGATGAGAATAAGGATGAGGGTGGGGATGGGGAGGGATGAGGATGAGGATGGGAATGGGTATGAGGATGGTGATGGGGACAGGATGGGGATGAGGATGGGTCTGTACATGCACAGGGGCAGTGGGATTGTGGGGAGATGTAGGAGGAAAGGGCCCCTCACAGTCCCTCTGGTTCAGCCCTGGCTGGGCAGGTGCAGGGTTGGAGGAAGCCACATCCTCCTCCTCCTCATGGGCATGCAAGTCCCTGCTGGCTCTGCTTCCCTCAGACACGTTTCTGCATTCGGCACCTTCCTCCTCTTATCAGAGTGGCCATGGGGTCCCAGCTCGGCTGGGTCATGGGGCTCAGGGCGAGATGGGGAGGGAAGAGGTGCCCTGTTCACCCCAGCCCTGCGGGAAGGGACAGGCAGGAGGTGGCATCCCCCTGCTTGTAGGTTAGACTGGGCAAAGCCATCAGGGACCCTCATGGGCTCTTAATCCCTGTGCTTGGGGTCAGGGCTTGTCCCTCACTTCTGCTGCTCGGGATCAGGATGTTAAATGGGGCTGGGGGTGCTGGTGCTGCCCTGCTGTCACCCACCCCGTGCCCCACACTCGCTCGGGCAGGGGTTGTTGCTGTGGGGGTGGGAAACTCTCCCAGTGCAGCCAGTGGTCCTTGCAGCGGGGCCCTACCCTGGTCCCACGTGCGCTCACCATGCTCCTGGCTCACATGGGGAGACGTGGAGCCCAAAAGCGCTGCACGGGGCGGCAGCTGCCACGCCACTGGGAAGCCTCAAGCCCACACAGCGCCAGATTTAGCCACCGAAATGCTCCTAAAAATAACCAAGAGGCTGGTGAGCTGCATGGGCTGCCACAGGGAGCGGGCAGGGAGCTCGGGCTCTCGTCCTGTGGGGTGCACGGGGCCGGGGTGCACGGGGCCGGGATGCAGGAGTGCTTGGAGTCACTGACATGGGAGGATGCAGCCATCCCTGTGCCAGCCCCATGGAGGACCATCCCTGTGCCAGCCCCATGGAGAGATGATGCTCTCAGGGTTGGGAGGGTCCTAACCCGCTGGCGAATTCGATGTGTGGCTGTGGTTAAGAATATTGGGCGTTAATAATAATTAGCACTTAGGCAGGGCTTTAGTGCACGTGGGGTTTGCGGCTCTCGCCTGATGGATGCTCGCAGGACCCCGGAGGAGTGAGGAGATGGGTTTTCCTGGGAAACTGGGGTGAGAAGTGGGGGGCAGAGCTGGGGCTCAGGGACCCGCAGTGCCTGGCAGGGATTGTTGGGGTGTCTGGTGTAGCCCCAACCTGCCCCACACCCCAAGAGGAGTCTGGCCTCCAGCTGGCAAAACAGGCTAAAAATATCAGGCTAAGTATAAGGGGGAATGCAGGCGGGGTGTGAACATCCTGGTGCTGAAGCAGCCCCCCCATCTTAGCCCCAGCACCCCCCCCCACCCAAGCTAACCCCGGCCCAAAATACTAACCCGGGGCCCATCTGGTGTCCAACTGATGAGCACAGATGTGTTTGGGATTTCCGAGCCGGCTGGCAGCCGTTCAGACCTGTCACAAGCTGCACCTGCTGCAGGATATTTTCCCTTCTGGATTTAATCCACCTTCCCCCCCCGCCCCAGCAGCCTCAGGCACCCCCTGGGGCCAGGCGGGCAGCGGGAGACCCCCCCCAAGTGACAACCGTCCTGCCCCGTGCCCGTCCCCACCATAAATAGGGATGTGGAAGCAGGAGAGGGCTGAATTAAATGGGCAGGCAGGGAGGCTGTCAGGGGTGAGAGGGACTGTGCCGTGCCCAGATCTCAGCCCCCAGTAAGGAAATGCCTGGAGCGGGGGGGAGATTTCCCACCTGCCCTCCCCCAGGATGAATTTCACCACCTCCGAGGTCTTTTGGGAGGGTCACAGTGGACATCTCCGTGAGCAGCCCCAACTGGCCACCGCTGCAGAGACCTGAGTTTTTCATTGCAGGCAATGAGCCCGAGTGATGCTTTCAGGCTTGGAAACTCGCCAGTGCATTACCCAGCCCCCCCCAGTCTCCCCCTCCCTTCCCCCAAATTAACGTGCCGTTATTATTTTTTAACAAGGCTCTCCCAGATCAGATGTTGACCCCTGTAATGATCGCACAGCCCGCGGAGGGAATAAGCAGCAAATCCCCTTTTAAATGAAGGCTTCGCAGAGGGATTAGGAGCGAAGGGGTGGCCTGTTGTGTGTCCCCCCCCCGGCCGCGGGCTGCCTGTGCAGATATGCGGGGCAGGAGGAGGCCTCGTCTGTCCGTCTGGCCCGTCTGAAGTGGTCCTGTGCTATAGGGAGTGATTAGGATTAGACACATCCAGGATGAGAGTTTTTTCACCAGATAGAGATGATAATGGGACCCATGGGGAGGATTTACGGTCCCCGTCTCTCCGCGAGAGCTGCCATCTGCGTATCCATCTCCTGACGGGGCTGCTCCCCTGACGCACCCAACCGGACCCTCCCTCCTCCCTGCGGGGTCCCGGGACGGCAGCGCTGACCCGCTGCACCCCGCTGGGCCTCACACCCCGTCCCCAGAGCGTCACCCGGGAGTGAGGGCTGGTGGATGCCTGGGGTGGGAGACTGTCGGCCTGCACATGAGCACAGCCCCCCTGCACCTCGCTGGGGGGCTCAGGCATCCCCCTGCACCCCTGGGGCACCCAGAATCCCTCCACATCCCTGGGGTGCCCAGAATCCTTGTAGACCCTTGGGGCACCCAACACCCCTGCACATCCCTGGGGTGCTCAGGCATTGCCCTGCATCCCTGGGGCACCCAACACCCCTGCATGTCCCTGGGGTACTCAGGTATTCCCTTCATAACCCCAGGAGACCCAGCACCCCTGCATCCATAGGGTGCTCAAGCATCTCTCTCCATCCCCAGGGCACCCAGTATCCCTGGAGCACCCAACACCCCTGCACATCCCTGGGATGCGCAGGCATCCCCCAGCATCATTGGAGCACCCAACACCCCTGCATGTCCCCAGGGTGCTCAGGTATTCCCCTGCACCCCCAGGACACCCGGCACCCCTGCACATCCCTGGGGTGCTCAGCATGCTTGTACATCCCTGAGGTGCTCAGGCGTCCCCCCGCATCCCTGAGGCACCCAGAATCCCTGAGGTGCTCGGCATCCTTGTACATCCCTGGGGCACTCAGTATCCTCCTGCACGTCCCTGGGGCACCCAGCACCCCTGCACGTCCCTGGGGGTGCTCAGCATCCCCCAGGCTGTCCCTGGAGCTGCGCCGTGGCCGTTGCCTCCTGAAGAACCAGGGAGAAGTTCCCAGCTCCTGCCCTAAAAACATCGCGGGGTCCTGGGCGCTGCAAAACAAAGCTGGTGGCATGGGAGGGGGTGGTGGTGTTGGGGGAGAGACATCTCACACCCTCGGGGCTGCACGGGGTGGTACGTGGGAAAGCCAGGCCTGGAACTGGGGGAAAGACAGGACAAGACCCTAGCCAGTGTTTTATCGGGTCAATAAAAAAAAGAACAAAAAGGTCTATGAATGCTGTGGTTTATATGTATTTGGGGACTAAGCCACGCACTGTTTTCCCTTCTAAAATGAACGTGGCTCTCCTGTGTGTAAGGTGTGAGGACGGGCTGTTCTGGGCAGAGGGGGCTGGAGGGGTTCCCTGCCCACCGAGCAGCACCCGCCTGTGCCCCAGGGACACGGTGGGGGGGTGGGGACACGCCAGTGGCACAGTGCCAGGCAGGGCGGCGAGGGTTCGCTGCCCGCGGCATCCTCCCGCGGGCACCGAGCGGGCTCAGGGCGCTCAGCCAACGCTGCCACCTTCCCTCGCTGCCACCTCGGGGCTGTCTCATGGCTCGGGGTCACCCAGCGTGCTGGCTGGGGGACGGGGTGACAAGAGGGTCACCGTCCCTTGGCCTTTCCCATCCCTGGAGCGGGATGAGCGCTGCCGGGCCGGCCGCGGCGGGGGCGAGAGCGGTGAGAACCGGCCCGTTCCCAGCGCTCCCCGCCGGCAGCATATTTCCCCGCTGAAGTCAGAGCCACCCGGCAAAACACCCGGCTCCTGCCAAGCCCCGCTCGCACAAACATTTCCTATTTGGGATGTCGGCGCCGGCCTCACGCTGTCCCCGGGCGGCACGGGCCGAGCGCACACGCGTGTGCACAGCCGGAGGAGCCCCGGTGAAGGATGGAGCCGCGGCCCCCGCTGTAATTACGGAGAGAGAGAGTGGCATTTTGAAGTTTGGATAAAGCCTTAATTGAAGTCTTGGCTGCTGTTAATTATATTAAAGGCAGAGTGAGCGATGGGCTTTTTATTAGTTAATGAGGATTTTCATTTTCCAGCAGAGGAGCCCTTTGATGTTTCCAGGACTAATGGCTGTTAAATTCAACTTGTTTGCTTTGCTGGTGGCGGAGCGTGGGGGGGGACTGGGAGCTGCTCTGGCCACGGTGCCCACGGCGGCTGGCAAACGGAGCCCGGGGCCAGCCAGAAGCCATGGGCTACCACAGTGAGAGGACAAGGATGCCCACAGCAGGAGCCGAAGCTTGTCCTGCTCCCAACATGGGTTTTTACAGACTATCTTTTAAAACCTGTGGCAGGCTGCAACCCTCCTCCTGCAATTAGCATTTATTATGATTATTTCGCATTCATTACCAGCGGAGCTGAGAGCCAGCGCTATGCCCCATCTGAAATCATTTGCAAATTTCTTTGCATCGTTTTTCCCACTCTTGTACAAACAGTTTGCTGTGAATATTCAGAGCCCGGGATCGGGGAGGCGATGCCACCCGTGCCGGTCCCGCGCCCCAGCCACGTGGCCGTGCGGCTGCTCCCCAGCTGGATGATTTGTAGCACTAATCAAGACAGAGCGTACTTTGAATTTCAAATGCTGACAGGGAAGAGCCAGGCAGGAATCTGGGCTTCGGGGAATATTCAGGAAGAAAATGGGTTTGTCCTCAGCTTCCACCCCAGCCTGAGCCACCCCGCGGCAGAGTGGGACCCCTCTGCCCAGCGGCACTCGTGGCCCCCCCACCCATGGCATGGCTCCAGGAAACCCAGCACCCGTTTAAGCACTTTTTGGGGTGCCTTGTGCCGTGGATGGGATGGAGCCGGATGGGGGTTCGGTCCTGGGTGCTCCGGGACATCAGTGGCAGTGGGGACAGGACCCTCTGCAGCAGCACCGTGAGAGCAGTGAGGGATGCTCGTGGGGCTGGGGGGGGGCAGCGGCTGCTGAGCCACTCCCCACCCCCCCCAGCTCAGCCCCAAGGCTGGGGACCTGTGGGGCAGCAGTGACAGCCCCCCTCAGGCCCCCCGAATAGCAGCTCATCCCCTCCCGGGGGGGCCACGCTGTGTGCGGCCGCCATGGGGCAGGAGGGGTGGGCAGGGGGGGGCACGTCCCCGGTAATTACCCCTTGTCCATCCCCCGTCACACTGCGTGGGGGGAGCCGAGGGGGGGACAGCTTAAGCTATCAATGGTCCTGCCTTGATGGGAATAAAATATGCACTGAAAGACATGAAAATGGAGTAAATAAAAGAGATAAAAATGGAACGATCAAGCCAGCAACTTCTCCTCCTCTGATTAAAAAGAGGGAGCGGGGGGGGGGAGAGGGGATGCGCTGAGCCCTTGAAGAGGCAGCTGCTGCCGCAGCCGCAGCCCTGATAAAGGGGCTGAGGCAGCCTGTTTGGGAGAGATAAAGTGAAGTCCCAGCGTTTACTGTCCTCAATCCAAGCCTTACCATCAATATTAATACAGCCTGACAAACTGGCGTTTAAGATAGAATAAATATAGACTGGTTCTGCTATTACCTAGACCTTATTAATCTGCTTGGAGGCATTTAAATGCCGTTAAAAATATGGAGTTTACTCGCTGGCACTTCAATAGCTTTACAATCCATCAGCTTTTTGTTTTCCACCCTCCTCCTCCTCCTCTCCCCAAGGCGCTGGATGTGTGGGTGCCCGTTGACCCACAGCACTCCAGGCAGGGACCAGGGACCATGGTGGGGGGCACCGGGGTGGGAGTCGATGCAGGATGATGGAAATGGGTGGGAGATCAGCCCCGGGGCATCGGGGCATGGAGGTGCCAACCCCTCGGAGCTGACAGAGCATCCCCGGGGTGGGTGAGCCAGGACCTGCACACCCAGATGATGGAAAATTCACCTACGTGCTCCTCACTGGGAGAAATTCGGGGCTCCCACACCCCGTGTGATGCTGGGTTCCTAGATGTAGCAGCCAAAGCCCCCAAATGGGGGAGCAACCGCCCACACCTGAGCCCTAATTAGCCAGGGCCTCATCAGTGAGACAGTCAGGTGCTGAGCAGGCGCTTGGGCAGCCCATCCCCATCTCCTCTGCTCCCAGCCCCGCGGCATGGGTGCTGGGCTACCACGTGCCAGCAGCGCTGCCGGGTGACGCCGTGGGATTTTTCAGGTGGGGTATCTGGAGCGATCCGTGGGGCCTTGACACCCTTCCTCAGGCCACCCTGCTGTGGCAGAGCCCCAGCACCCAGGGGGGGCCCAGAGCAGGGCCATGCACGTAGCTGGGGCACCCTGGCATGTGGTGGAACCCATGGGTGCCATGGGTGTGGTGGAGGAACACCAGTATGGGGCAGGACCCATGGGTGCCAGATGCATGGCAGGGGCACCCTTTTGTGGGGCAGGACCCATGGGTGACGGGTGTACGGCAGGGGCACCCAGGTATGGGGCAGAACTCATGGGCACTAGGTGCGTGGCACAGCACCCTGGTGCGGGACAGGACCCACGGGTGCCAGGCGCGTGGCAGGGGCGCCCCGGCGTGGGCCTCGGGCGGGGCGTGGGGCACAGCCGGGGCGCGCGGGCGGCTGGCAGCGGCGCTCAGCAGACGTGTATTATTCATCGGCAGCTTCTGTCGCCCGCCATCTGCTCCCGGCTGCGCGGCGGGCGGGCGGCAGCAGCCGAACGGGCTGAGCCGGCCCCGCTCCGGCTGTCACACCTGGGCCACCGCCGGAGCCAGCACCGGGCCGGCCCAGCACCCGCGTGGCGGCTGCGTGGGGTGCGCGATGCTCCCCGCTGCCCCCCGGGACGATGCTCTGTGGGGTGGGTGGGCGCCTTGCGCTGTGCCATGGGGTCCCGCGGTGGTGGGCAGCCCCCCGTTTCTGTCAGCTCTGCTCCTCCACAGCCACCCCCATGGGAGACCAGGTCCCCAGCTGTTTTCTTGGTGCTGGGGCAGGATTAGGCCCCTGCCACCCCCCAGAGCTCAGGCACGACCCCAAAGGGCAACCCCCCTCCCCGGCTCCAGCCCCAGGGTCTGATCCTGCTCCCTGCCCCACAGCAGGCTGAGGGGGAGCAGAGCCCCAGCACTGCTGCCCACCTTGATTTTAATAGCTGTAATTAATTACAGGAGCGCAGGCTCAGCCCTGAGCAGGATCGGGCCCCTTCCCATCATAGAGGCAGCTCCGAGCTGCTGCCCAACCCTGGGGCTGGGTCGTGCATCCACCCCCGGAGCAGGACGGAGGTTTTCCCTCCTTGGAGCGCAGCGGCCCAGCCACCTTTATCCCCTCACCTCTTAATTAAAACACTTGATGAAGTCTGTAACGCGAGCGCAGCGTCCCCGCGGGCTCTCCCTCAGCTGCTGGGCTGAAGGTGAGGTCCCAGCACGGGGGACGTGCATCATCCCCCGTCCCCTCCCCAGTGCCTGCCCCAATTCTGCCCCTCGGCTGCATCCCGCAGCTCACGCAGGAGGACAGGAGCACTCGCCGGGCCGGGAGCTTGCTGCTCTAAATTGATAATTGCCAGGTTTTAATTACTCCGCAGCCAAATGACCTTTTGCATCTGCCAGCGAGGCCGTGAAACATCTCCCTGAGAGGGCACAGACAAGGCAGTGGGGGACAGGGGGGGCTGGCATGCCACCGGCTTCACCCAGGCCCGCGGGTGACGGGGAGAAGGTTGGGGGACGCTGGAGGCTGAGCTTGGGGACCCCCAGACCTCACATGTCCCCTCCTGTGGCAGGCAGGACGCCGAGGAGCGAAGGGCCGGGTTCAGAGCCTGTGGTGCAGCCTGGGGAAAGGTGAGAGCAGCTGAGGTGTCTGGGTGAAAACAGGAGCAGGGTGTCCCAGGGCAGGAGCCCTTCCCCAGCCCCGGGGCGAGCCGGGTACCCCTAAAATGAGTGACCTTGTCCTGGGATGGAGCATCCCTGGGGCAAAGCCACGCTCCGGGCCCCAGCCTGGCGCAGGGTGCAAGCGGCTGCCTCGCACTTGTAGGGTCCCTCCTGCTCCTTCGCTCTCCTGAGCCTCCCCCGGAGCAGCCTCACGCCTCCTCTTTCCCTTTTCTCCTAGAAATAAACCCAGCCTTGAAGAAGGCAGCTCGGAGGGCGCACACAGCCCCTGCCTGCCCCGCGCTGCCTGCTCCCGCTCCACGTGCTCCTGCCCGCTGCCAGCCTTCGCCTCTCCCTCCCGCGGAAGCGAGCCCTTCTCCTGACGATAATTACTGAAAAGTTCAGTGCTGAGAGACGCGGGGGGGGGGGAGGGATGTATTAAAATGCATGTGCACAGCTTGGGCCTTGCAGCAGATGTTGGCATAATTAGAGAGGAAAAAATTATGAAATTAATTTGTGGTTCAATGTAAATTTTGGCGTTGGGGGGAGAGCGCGGTCCTGCTCGCTCCCCGCGCGCTGCTGCCGGTGCCCGCTCTCTGGCTCGCACACCGGCACGCGCTGGGTGCTGCTGGGACCGTGCCGTGGGGGGGTCTGGGGGGGCACCGTGCCCGGCGGAGGGGGACAAGGTGATGGGTGATGCCTGATCTTAGAGGTGCCGGTGTTTAGCAGCACTGCGTCCCAGCTCCATCGCATCAGGGGTGCGGAGAGGTGGGCCACAGGCCTGGGGCCACCGGGTGAGGGAAATGGGCTACCAGTCCCCATAAATGAGGATGTAAAAAGGGGCGGTTTGGGGAGAAAAAGTAAAAAGCAAGGGCCAGCGCTGGCCATGGTTGGTATTTCTGTTGGTAGCCAGATTTTCACTTTCCCCCCTTGGCTTTTCCCATCTCCGCTTCGTTTGGGAGCCAGAGAGGAATTCATATCCGCCGCCTCCCCCTGCCCACCCCCGGCCCCCCGGGAAGGGTGGGGGCTCAGGTTAATGTGCCCATTGATCGGCAGCATCCTCCGGTTACGGTCGCTCTGCGCCGCGATGCGCCGGGGCCCGTTTCGCCGGTGCCGGCGCGTGATGGATGGTCTGTCTCGGGGTGGGCATGACCCCACCACCACCGCCCGGGAAATTGGGGTCAGCCCCGGGGAACCGCGGCTGCGCTCAGCTGGGCGGCGCAGGGAGATGGGGGGGGCTTTGCGTCCCCACCAATTGCAGTTTGCAGTTATTTGCAGAAACTGGGGGGGTCCTGAATTTGTGCTTCTGAAGGAAAGGGAGAGCGGCAGGAGGCAGCTCCTAAAAGTGGGGATGAGCTGGGTCTGGGGCCCAGGGAAGCTGCTGCCCAACCGAGAACCCCAAAAAGCTCTATGTACCCCCAAAGCACAACCCCAGGCTGGGCTAAGAGCAAGTTGAAGCCCCCAGCACGGCCCTGAGCGCCACTGGAGGGCCTGGTGCTGGCTCCCATGGCCTGGGAGTCATTCCCACGTCCCAATTAATCAGTGCGATGACTGGAAGCGCCTCGTTATGATTTAACTGAGCAACGCCGTTGGTGTTGACAGGGTGGGCATGGTGGGAGTGAGCCAAGGGAGGGTCTCCGTGGCCCCCACAGCAGGAGTACTGGGCAGTGTGGGGATGCTCCGGGCATCACTGATGGGGAGGAATGGGGTGGGGGGAGCCTGGCAGCGACCTCCTGCATCCCCTCGGCCCCCTCCCGTGGCGCTGAGCCGAGCGGGCGCGGCAGCCGGGCACGGGCACCGTGGGCATGGGCTCGTCCTGGTGCCCGCGTGCTCCTGGTGTGACTCCATCTGGTCCCATCTGGTCCCACCAGGGCTCAGTGGGACCAAATGTGGGTCGCAGCGAGCACGGGTGACACACCGTGGTGCGGCTGGGGAGCAGCTGATCCCCCCGGGCTGCGCGGGGCCGTGCCGCCGGCCGGGATTACCCAGCTGCTGCCGAGCTGGCACAGGGACCGTCTCCTCCGAAAGGTTCCCTTCCAGGGGATTACGGATAATGCATCTGGAGCAGCACTCGCTCATCCAGGTTTGTGATTTATCTGAAAATCAAATTCCAGTAATCTCGCCTGCCATCTGGCCCCCCCGGACACGCGGCCGGCCCTGGCCCCGGGCGGGAGGCAGACAGGAGGGTTGGGGTGCGGGGGTCCATGTCCCCAGCTCCCCGAGCGTCACCCCCGAGCTGCCATGGCGAGGGCAGAGCGGGCTGTGGGGTCGCTGGGGGTGGCATGGGGCACCCTGGGCAGAAGACACCCAGCGGAGCCTTTTTGGGGTGGTACGGGGTGCATTTGGGCCAGGAGACGGGCAGGACCAGGGGAGCTCAGCCCCTTGCCGGGGTGCTCCCATGTCCCTCTGTCCCCACACGTCTGTGGGTGCCAGGATGTGGGCAGCACCCCGAGAGCTCAGCAGGAGCTGGGCAGGAGGTGATGGGGAGGAGGTGGGGACCCCTGCCCTGTGTGGGGGACGTGCTGGCATCAGGGACGTCCCAGGCCCCAGCGGGGAAGGCAGAAGGAGCAGGATCTGTCCTTTCCCCTGGTAGAGGCCGCGGAGCAGCCCGGGGGGCCGGGGCCCCCAGTACTCCCCTCCCTGCCCCTCATTCCCAGCTCATTAAGGCTCTCCCATTATTCTGACATTTGTGCGCGTCACGTACCGGGAAGAAGTAATTTACTTAGAAGAAATTAAAAGTTCATTTTAATTGAGCGCACACTGCAGTATGCAAATGTGGGGCGCATTATGTACACTGATGCAGAGACAAAGGCTGTAATCAACTGTTAACCCTCTGCGAGCCGGCCCCACGCGCCGTGGCAGTGCCAGCACCGCTCCGGCCACGCCGGAGACCCCCGTGCCCACGTGTGGGGCGTCCGCCGGCCCCGCCGCTCCGTCCGCCGGCGGCGTGCAAGGGTGCAGGACAGACCCCTCGGGCATCTCCCGGTGCCAGAGCGGGACGCTGGTGATGGAGGCTGTCCCCCAAGTTGCCGTGACGTGCTGGGGTGGCTCCGAGCCGGGTAAATGGGGTGGACAGGCGGGGCAAGGGCTCTCTGGGGGTGATTGAGCTTTCTTGGGGAGCCGGGATGAGATGGGGGTGGAGATGCAAAGCCCAGATGAGGTGGGGATGCAGGTCCAAAGGTCAAAAAGCTACTGCTGGATCTGAGGGTGGTCGCAGATGTGACAAGCCCACGATATTTGCAGCATCCTGTTGCCCGGGAGTTCCTCAGCTGGGTTTTTGAGTTGTTTTGGGTTTTTTTTTTTTTGAGGCTTTTCTCCTTTTTTTTTTTTACTACCTGTCAGACCTGAGATTTTTTAATGGCAGTGCAAATGGGACTGGATCGCAGATGCGAGATGACAGCCCGCTGCAGGAGACAGACAAATTACCTCCAACCTCGGCTCAAGACGCCCACAGCCTCCCAAACAAAGGGAGATGGCGGGGGGGGGGGGGTGTGCAGCGAATTGTCAGTGCTCAGCGAGGCTGCCCGCCCCAGTCCGTGGGTGCTGGGTGGGTGCCTCATGTCTGTGGGCATCCCGTGCAGACCAAGGCCATGAGCCAACCCACCATGGCACACGGGAGCATTCGCCATCCTCTTAGGGGCAGGAGATGGTAAAAAGCAAGGGGGGTGTGGGGACAGAGCTGTCCCCTTGCAGGGCACACCGCGAGGGTCACAGGGTGCTCTCCGCAGGGACCCAGCCCCCCTTTGCAGGAGGAGTGATGCTGTCAGGCATCCCCGAGCCTGGCACCGCACCCGCTTCGCCGAGGATGGCAGGGACAGACCTAGGATGGGACCCTGACACCCTGCGGGGGTGACAGTGACACTTTTCAGCCCAGAGCCACACGGGGAGCAGGGCTGGGGTGCAGCTTGGAGCTTGAACCTCCACCCGGCTACCCTTCGCCTGCCCTGTGCCTCCAGGAGCTGCAGCCCCGGTGCCCCCAGTTGGCTCCCAGTAGCAGAGGCAATCAGGGTGGTCCGGGTGGCTGCGGTGCCGCGGGGGGGGTTTAACTGCTGCCGTGTAACCTTTGCGTCCCGTCCCACGTGCCGGCCGGGCGCTCGGCTCTGCAGCTCCAGATGGCACCCGGGAAAGAGTTAAGTCCGCTGTGATCAACAGCAAGAAGCAAGTGGTAAACAGTTTTTCTCTCCCTCTGCTAAATTAATATGCAAATTCCCCCCCCCCCCCCTCGCTCTTGCTTCGAAATTAGCGAGGTAGAATGCTTGGGCTAATTATGCATTCAAACGAGCAGGCTTCGTTAATGTGGCACTAAGAGGAGCCTGAAAATGATTGTGAGACGATGAAATTGAAATTGGAGCACGGCACTTCTAATGCATCTGGAGTCACTCTTGCGTGCCCCGGCAGATGTAACCTGGCAGTGACCGGCAGCCCCCGCCGCCCTGCCCACGCCCAGGCACCCGCAGCACCCGCAGCATCTTCCTCCCGCTCCAAAACCAACCGGGTTACAAGATTTCCCAGCCCAGTTCCTGACCCAGGGGTGGAGGGGTGGATGGGGAGCCGAGCCCTGCGCATCCAGAGCTCCCAGTTTGGGCTGGGGCCGGTGCAGCCGCCCTGGGGCATCCCCGGGACACCGAGCAGCTGGGTTGGGGTGAGGACTGGGGGTGCCCCAGGGGAGCAGAGCAGCTCCTGGCGCAGCCCTCGGTGGGTCCGTGCAGGTCCCGCTGGGTGATGCCACCTTCAGCCTCTGTGCCCCCGTGGTCCGGAGCGCGGCTGGGGCTGTGATTCTCCTCCCCAGGCCGAGTCCTCACCCCTGCGGCAGCCGGCAGGGCCTGAACATGTGTGGTAAAGCTCCACGTGTGCTGGTGTTTGCATGGATAAACCTCTGGATGGATAAACCTCCTTCTCCTGGACACGTTCCTGGGGATGCTGAAAGCTGACAGCTGCAGGGGGGCCACAGGGGGGTCCCCATCACCACGTCCCAGCAGTTTTGGTGCCCAGCAGTTGTCGGTGCAGCCCAGCAAGGTCCAGAGCGGTGGCAAACCCCCATCCACCACATCGTGGGGCCCTGGGCACAGCCAGGCAGGAGCCCCCCCCACTCCAGGACTGTCCCACGACGGGGGTGGCTGGCACTGTGGCATCCGGGGCAGGGCTGGGGGCTGCTCTGTCCAGCGTGGCCTTGTCCCCCGAGAAAGGCAGCACCCACGGGCTGGGGATCTGCAGAGGCAAAAGTGGGAGAGAAGGATGAGGGTGATGAGACAAACAGGGAGATGTTTTACACTGGGGGATGAGTCTCTGGAGCCAAGGCCCCAGCGCCAGGCCCCGAGGGAATGGCCTCAAGCTGCCCAGGGCAGGGTCAGGCTGGCTCTGAGGAAGGATTTCTGTGCAGAAGGGGCTGTTGGGCGTTGGAATGGGCTGCCCAGGGCAGGGGGGAGTCCCCGGGATCCCTGGGGGGGTTGAAGAGTCGGGCTGAGCCAGCGCTGAGGGATCTGGTGGGGTTGGGAACGGTCAGGGGGAGGGTCATGGTTGGGCTGGAGGAGCTGCAAGGGCTTTTCCAACCCGGGTGATTTTGGGATGTTTTTGCTGGGGGTGAGCAGCCACAAGCTGCAATGGACACACGGGATGACAAGAGATTCATGGGGAAAGCGCCTCGGGATGTCACCAGCCCCAATCTCCGTGGGCTGACTCCTCACTGCTGGGCACGGGCTTGGGTCCAACCCCCCAAGGGCTAAACCCAGTTTCTCGTGAGACCCGGCAGCACCGCGCCTCAGCCCTGACCCGGCAGCTGCAGCGGGACCGGCCAAACCACCCCCCCATCCAGGCAGCAGAGATGGATGTTGATGTTAAATATTCATCCACGGAGGCGTGGATGTTACTGGAACCATCCATTAAGAGGTAATGCACAACCCGCAGCATGCTCCGGGCAGCTGGGGCACGCCGTGGCGGGCGGCGGGGAAGGAAGACGGATGCTCCGGAGGAGGCTGCAGAGCCATAAGCCAGATGCACTGTTAGTAATCAATGAGGATCTACAGACTTTAGGCGCTCAACTGCCAGGAATAAATAGAAGAAATAAATAGACAAGAAAGTGAACAGCCCCCCGAGAAAGAAAGGGAAGGGTTGGGGGAGCAGCAGGGATGCAGATCCTAGAGGAGATGGTCCCTTGGAGCAGGGTGGGATGCAATGGCAGGGTTTGGTCCGGAGGGACGCTGAGCACCCTGCCACGGTGTCGGGCAGCCCGCAGGGACGCTGAGCACCCTGCCACGGTGTCGGGCAGCCCGCAGGGACGCTGAGCACCCTGCCACGGTGTCGGGCAGCCCTCAGGGACGCTGAGCACCCTGCCACGGTGTCGGGCAGCCCTCAGGGACGCTGAGCACCCTGCCACGGTGTCGGGCAGCCCGCAGGGACGCTGAGCACCCTGCCATGGTGTCGGGCAGCCCGCAGGGACGCTGAGTGCTCCCGAGGACACACCTTCACAGAGGAGCCTGAGCGAGCAGCCTCCCCCATCGTGTGCCCGGGCAAGGCTGGGCCAAGCCACTGAGTGCCGGGACCCCGGGGCCAGCTCTGCTCCGCAGCGTGCCCCGGGCTCGGGCTGGCGCACGGAGGGGGTTGTTTTCCCCCTCTCTCCGGTAATTTTTCCCTCTGACTATGATGCATAGCGGTGCTAATTCGGCACGTTGCCATTAATTCCAGCACAGCTGCCGCTCTCTCCCTCAAGGCATTTCGCTAATACTCAGCTTCAGAGCCTCTCAGCAAATTAACATCATTTGTTCTGCAGAACATGTTTTATTTCTACACTACATGCATAGCTTATTACTCCGCCAGAAACTCGGGGTGTGCGGGAGGCAGCACCGGCGGGCACGGCCCTCCCGAGCAAACCCTGCTCCCCACCTCGCCATGCCCGTCCCTGGGCGGGTGCAGGGACAGGGACACCCGTGCCACCTCGTGCTGCCGTGCCTGATCCGAGCTGGACCTGCAGGTATTTTCCCCTGGCACCAGGATGCTCCGGTGCTGTCGGTGCAGCCCGGGCTGGCGATGGGAGGCGGGATGGTGGCAGCGTGCTGGATCAGGCTCTGACGGACATCTCCGGTAGCCCCCCGGCCAGATGTCACTCCTCGGCGCAGAGGGATGCTCCCACCCTCATGGACACATTTACAGATGTGTTTATGGGCAGTGGTGACCAGAAATGGAGGGTTGGGTGCTCAGCACCCAGAGCAGGGAGCCCCAGAGTTCCCCCATCCCAGCTGGCACAGAAAACCTGCACCCCAACACCCCCCTGCTGTCCCCCACGACCACCCCACACGCATCCTTCCCTCCTCAGGTTATTGCTCTGGCTGATTAATGCCTCTGGGGTTTAAGTTAATGATCTTTGGGTGAGAGGGAGGAAGATGCAGGTGTGCTGGGTCCCCCCCGGGCTCACTGAGAGGGTGGCTGCAGGCAAAGGGACCCCAACCCCCAGCCCCCTGGCCACAGGGCCAGGCTGGGGCTTGCAGGACATGACACCAACGGGCACCGGGGCCCCCCGTTGCCGGCAGCGCCAGCAGCACGGCTCAGACCCTGCGGCAGCAACAGTGGGATGGAGCAAAGCGTGTCCCCCGCTTGGTGCTGAGCCCGGTGGGAGATCCCGGGGCTGCTGGTGGTGGGTGCGAGCCAGGCAGGGTGTCACCAGCCGGGCAGGGTCTTCTGCCCAACAAACCACAGCCTCCGCCGGCGATAATTTCAGGTCTTTCGCTTTGATTAAGGTTATTTAAGCTTTTTACCGAAACATAAAACCTGATTGTTTGCATAAACAACCTAATTGGATTATAGTGCACAGCATCGTTAATGCTGCGGGCTGGCTGGCAGCCGGCGGCAGCACCGGGGCCGTGCCGGCAGCCGGGGCCTCCGGCTGCCCCGTCCCCGCGGCGGCCTTGGCGAGGGGTGGGTGAGACACCTCCGTGCCCCACGCTGGGGTGGGCACCCACCCGCCGCCCCTCCTAGCCACAGCCGGACCCTGCCTCGGGGCAGGTGATGGCCGTGCAGGGCCACCACTGTCCCCAGCACGTGGCCCGGGCTGTGCCCGGGGCCTGCAAGGCGAGAGGGGACGAAGCCCCCCGACCCTGGCACTGCCTGCGGGAGGAAGAAGAGGAAGGAGGAGCAGCATGAAGGTGCTGAGAGGGAAGTGGGGGGCCGGGAGCCCCCGGCGGGTGGCTTTGCAGGAATGCTGCCTGCACAGCATTTCCACGGCCGGGAGCTGCAGAAGGCTTTCATGGCAAGAGGCGGAGAGGCTCCATGAATATTTCATTAGGAAAGCAATGTGGTGTGCTGCAGAGAACATCTGGCTGGAGTCCCTGGAGACCCCTGCCTTGTGCAGGAAGCAGGAACTGTGAAATATGGAGGAAAACGAGGGAAGAGGGGGAGATGGGGGGGGGGAGCGCTCCTGCCCCCCTCGCCCCGGCCCTGCAACGGGCTGCACGGGGCTGGCACGGGGCTTCGTCCTCCTGTGAACGGCACCCCCGGGAGGTTCGCGTGAGGTGGAGGGGCTGCGGCGGTGCCAAACAGCTGCTGGAGGGACCTTTTCTGATTCTTCTCCCGTGGGACGTTCTGGGGAGCCCGTGGCAGCACGGCCTGTCCCTCACAAGCAGGGTGATGTGTTTAATTCCGATGCAGGAATTGGGCAGACCTGCTCCTCCACGGGCTGGCGGTGGGGCGGCCAGTGATGCCTGAGTATGCGGTGGGGTGGGATGGCATGGCATGGCATGGCATGGCATGGGACAGGATGGCTCCTTTCGCCTCGCTCTACATTCGCTCCCAGGAAGATGCTGATTCCCTCTAAGCCCCTCCTGCAGGTGATGGGTGCTGGGGTCAGGGACCCCGAGGGAGGTTTGTCCTGGTGGTGCTGGTGCAGAGAGGACATGCCGGGGCACAGGGGTGCTGCTGGGCACAGTCTGGATCCTTCAGGGTTGCAGAGCAGCAGGCAGGAGTCAGGATCGGGGCGGACTTGGCATTGCCAACATCTGTTTCCCTTCCGTGCCGGCTCCTTCCCCAGGTTCTGTCAGATTTGGCGCTTGGGGGCCCGGCCGGAGCCCTTTGCCTTCACGTGGGTGCCGGTGGAGCTGTGAAGCCCCGGCGTTCCCCTGGTGTCCGCTGCTGGCTCCGTGGTTTCTCCCGCCCCACGGGGCAGGCAGCACACTCACTGGTCCAGCCCAGCATCGGTGCTGCTGGACTGTGGCTCTGCCCTGCACCCCTCAGCCCCCTCCCCAAGGCTCCCAACACCCCCCCGCACCCCCAACCCCACACAACACCCACTCTCAGCCCCTGCAGCCAGCACCCCGCGGCCGCGACCCCTGCCTCGTGCGGCTCATGGCCACGGGACCACGAGCCTCCAGGTGCCATGCAATCCTCCCCTTCCTCCTCCTCCTCCTCCTCCCCAGCATGGCGGTGGGTGCAGAAGGCTCTCTGCCCACCCTCTCCTTCCCCCTCGTTGCCCAGCTCAGCTCTGCGGTAGCCCCGGGTTGGGAGCAGGGGACGGTGGGATTCTGGCTCCACCACGGCCGCCCCTGCCCGCCGCCCCACGCAGCTCCCGGCACCGCCGCCGCCAGACAAAGCCCAACCAGACAAAGGCGCAACCTCCCTCGCCGGCCCCAGCGTGCGCGGCCAGGGGACGGCAAATCCCTCTTTGTAGCCAGCGGCCGAGCCCAGCTGGCCCCCGGAGCCCTTGCCTGCCCGTGGCGGGCAGCGGCTGCGGGCAGTGGCGGGCTGGCAGCGCCGTGGGGCAGGCCGCAGGCAGGAGAGCGGCGGGGCGGCCGGGGAGGCCGCGGGCAGCCTGCACGGGGCTGAGCCAGCCGGGCTGCGCAGCCCTGGCAGCAGACACATGCACACACACACAGAGCCTTTAAAACGAAGGCAAATACCTTTCTCCTCTCCAGCTCCACCGTCTGCTACCTGTCCCGCGTCGGCCACGCCGTGCCTCTGCCGCGCCGCCCGTCCTCCATGAGTCCCGCACCGGGATGGGCTGCCAGACCCTCCTCTCTGCCGCCGGTGGGTTTTGGCCCCGCGCTGCCTGCTGGCGCTTTGGCAGCGGCAGCCTCGCCGCTCCAGCGATGGCATGTGTCCATTATTTTCTTTTTTTTTTTTTTTTTCTTCCTCTCTCCCTTTCACAATCCGTTCTCCCCAGCCTTCTCCTCCGGTGCCTCCGGAGCCGCCTGCGGTGCCAGCTCGCAGGGAAATTGGCAGCGAGCGCGGCGCAGGGATCCTCCCGCAGCTGACGGAGCCCCGCCAGGCGCAGGCAGCCCTTCTGCCAGCCACCAGCCTTGGCACGGGTGGCCGGGGGGCCGCGGGGGGCTGCCGACGCTTGGCAGACCTTCCCCGGCACCGTGTGCCCCAGCCGCTGCCGCCGCTCCGCTGCCAAAAGCCAGACAAGGGGGAGGAAAAGGGGAAAACAGCAGAGAGAGGATCTGGCTTCGCCATGCCCGGTGGCGGGGGACCCGCTGGGGGCCCCTTCCCTTCGCTGCGGCCAGCTGGGCGATGTCCTCGTCCCTCGGCGAGGGCACAAGGGCCTGGCCGCGGTGTCGGTGTCACACGGGGAGGCTCAGCCCAGTCTGTCTCCGCTCGTGCCCCCAGCCCAGCGGTGAGAGCCCATGCCGGGGATGGCAAGCGCCGATGCAGACGGGCTCGGCGATGCTGCGTGGCGAGCGGGGCTCCCGCAGACACACCTCTTACCCAGCATCCGTCTGCCGCGTAGGGGGGCCCGGGAAATTGGGAAGGGGAGAGCAGAGGAGGGACTTCTGGCGATGGGTGGGGGGTTTTGGGGTGTCCTCCGGCCGTGCGTCGCTCTGCACGGCCACCTCAGCCTCGTGCAACACGGCGTCCCCACCCTGTGCCAAAATCCTGGCCCCGGCGGTGCAGTCGTGCCAAGGCTCCGTCCTGGCCAGCCATCGGCATTGCAGCCATCCCTGCCTCGCCGGCTTTTCTTCCCCAAATTCCTGGTTTTGGTGTCTTTTTGAAAGGAGAAGCGGGAGTGTGGCTTGAGCACCTGCTGTAGCCCAGGTGCTCCCAACCCTGATCCCCCAGGAGGGTCCCCAAGGCCGAGGGACACCGGTGGGGACAGGTAGGCAGGAGGCAAGGGACAGGCTTCCAGCTCAGCGCCCTGCTCAGTGTCACCCAAAATAAATAATTTACTGAGGGCCAGTAAATTTCTAAATCTCTTTATTGAGAGGTGCAGGGGTGCTGGGGCTGCCCCACTGCCCTCCTCCCAGTCACATGGCACAGCCCCATGGCAGAGCACTGGGAGCACTGGCCACGGCACCCCCCTGCCATCCCCGTTTAACAGGTTTACCCCCTCATCGGGAATGTCTTTAATGGGGTTGGCAGGAGACACCACGATCCTTCCATGGGGCAGGATAGGGCTGTGTGTGGGTCACACTGGCCCCATCCCAGACTCCTGACACGCAGCACCTGGTGTCCCTGTGTGGTGACACGTCCCAGCCCCGAGAGCCACTGGCCAGGGATGTGGTGGCTCCGAGGATGGCGGTGACAGTCCATGCCATAAGAAGAGCCCTGGGAGCCGTCCCGGCGTGCCCCTCTGCCCGTGCCCCGGCCCCCGGCGGCCGTCCCCCGGCCTGCCCGTGTCACACGTGCGCCTGCCATTTCCTCAAATAAGCAGCTAATCTCCATCAATCATAATTTCGCGCAATTATCATAATAGGGCCATTTTGCACTTATCCTCGCCACGTGACGCAGGAGGCACTTACGGCTCCACTTCATGCCGAGTGTCTCCGAGCTGCTCCCATCCCTGGGGAGTCCCGATGGCAATCGCGTCCCCTGCAAGCCCGCGGGGACAGACCTGTCCCCTGACACCCCGGTGCCAGCAGCGGCTCTGGCAGCGTGTACTCGTGTCGGGTGGGTGCAGGCACGGGGGGACGATAGCAGGTCCCTGTCCCCTGGCTTGTGCGGCAGCAGCACAGGGGTTAAACCCCAAAACGGGGACAGTTAATCTGGTTTTCCCCACCATATGGCCCTGCTGGCCTGGCTCCCGCTTGCGCTGATGCCACGCGGCGTGTGGCGGGGGACACGGCCAGCAGCACCGGCTCTGACCCTCTGCTGCCAGTGGGGAGCAGATTAGAGGGGCCGGGACGCGACGAGGGCCGCGGGTGGGAGATTAGGGCGGGCAGATGGATGGAGATCAAAGGTTTCACTCCACCTTGTTTACTACTCCCTCCTCGGCAGCCCTCGGGGACCCTGGCAGGGGCTCTGGCCCAGCCCACCTTGGGCTGGGGGAAGATGGGGCTGGGGACACGGTGCCCACAGCCTTGGGGTGTCCTGGTGGGGACGGACGGGCTCCCCCCACGCCGTGCTCCATTTTCAGCCCAAGCAGGAGCCCCCGGTGCCCCCGTCCTGTCTCACCACGGAGCACCAGGTCAGAGCCACCAGCAGCCACAGCACTTTCCCTGAGCATGAAGCTCCCCGTAACCCAGCGGTGTTTGCGGTGTTTACACCACCATAGTAATTACTTTCCTTTTTTTTTTTTTTTAAATAAATACGGATGTTGCCACAAGTAAACTCTAATGTAATAAAAGCTTTCTGCTGGATCCATAATTAATCAGCGAGCTGTGTAAGGTGGCGGGAAGCAAGCGGAAAACCCTCCTGCCGGTGCGGGCTGCGGGGCTCACACCCAGCTGGGAGGGAGGTGAGAAGCCATGGTGGCAGCTTGGGGACATCTCAGCACCCTGGGGACTGCTGCAGCAGCCCCGTGAGCCTGGAGCCAGGGGGGGTCCGGGGGTGGGCAGGGCTGCGGTGCACCCAGGTCTTGGGTTTTGGGGTGCCCGGCTGCTCCACGGCAGTCATAGGCCCCAGATGTTTTGCTCCCAGCTGTGACGGCACATCTGGACTGACCCCCTCTCCAGCGTGGTGTCCCCGTCACCCCGATACAGAGAGCAGGGCCCGGTGCCGCGCGTCCCTTCCCGTGGCGCAGGGTGAGCCGGTGCTGCCACTGCCGCTGCTGGCAGTGCCGGGGGGCAGCTCCCTCCCTCCCGGCCCCGGGGAGCAGCCCCAGCAGCCCCCAGGATGGCCAGTGGTAGCCGGGTGCTGCTCACAGCCGGGGCTGAGCATCGTCTCCGGGGACGTGGCCAAGTCCAGATGGCCGGTGGGCACCATGTGCCGGGGGACGGAGCGGCAGAGGGTGGCTCGGGGTGGACATCTGCCGTGCACGCAGCCAGCTGGCCCTGCAGCCTGCCACGGTCAGGGGGGAGCACGGCTCTGTCACCCCCCCTCAGCCCAGGGAGCGCGTCCTGTCCCTGCACAGCCTGGAGGGGCCACACAGTCGCAGTGGCACACGCCTCCGTGTCACAGCCCTGTCCCCTCCCTGGGCACTCTGTCCCCACCAGACCCGGGACCACCGCAGGGGTGATGGCACCCCGCTGTCATCAGGGACACCCCCTCTGCTCCCCCCACCCCAGGAGGGTTAATCCCTGCAGCCTGTGGGGGTCGGGGGGAGGCCGGTGACAGATGGCAAGTGCGAACAGGAGAATGGAAGCGATGGCGGCAGGGCAGGGGCGGGCAGCGGCAGAAAGCGGGCGCATCCGCAGGGCAGCACGTGAGCACGGGGAGCGCTGAACCCTCTGACGGGGAGGGGGGTGCCTGCTGGTGTGGGGGGGCCTGGCCGGGAGCTGCTGGGTGCGAGGGGTCCCCCCTGCTGCAGCTCCACGCGGGAGGGGTGTGCGATGGGGAGCAGTGCAACAGGGTGCCATGAAACAGGGTGACATGGAACGGGGTGACATGGAACGGGGTGACATGAAATGGGGTGACATGAAATGGGGTGACATGAAAGAGGGTGCCGTGAAACGGGGCGCCGTGCAGCGCGGCTGGCGCGGGGCTGGTGGCACACACCCTGCCATGGCCGGGCTCTGCCCAAGCCTGGGCTCCCGTCCCCGTTTCCGCTCCCAGCCCCGCCGCGCCTCGCTGGGCTGCCGGCCGCCCGCCCCGGGTGGAAACACACCTGAGGGAGGTGGGTGGGGGTCACCCCGGCCGCCCCGCTTCACGCTCCACCACGCACAGACGGAAAAACAAGGCTCCAGCGGCGGAGCGGGCTGCGGGGCCTGGGAGGGGACGGTGCCGGGACAAGTGCTGCCGGAGAGGGGACGGAGCGCGGCAGCTTGCGTGGCACAAGGGCCACGTGCCTCCGCGTGAGGGGCTGCCCCGCTGCCATGGGGGACCCGCAACGTGCTGGCGCCGAGGCTGGCAGGGCCGTGCGGGGAGCCCTGCCCGGTCCCAACACGGCTGAACCCCCGTGCCTGGCACCCCTGGGTGCCCCCGGCTGCGTGCCAGGCCTTGCCAGCTGCCGGGAGAGGGTCTGGCTGCCCCCGCAGCCCCTGGCGTGTCCCACATGTCCCCCGTTGCCGCAGCAGCAGATGCAAATCTGCAGCAGGACCCGTTAAAAATAATAATAAACGGGGCCGGGTTTCCGCTTGGTGCCGTGGGGCTGGGGTGGGGTTGGTGATGCCGTGGCCGGCGAGCTTCAGCTCCAGTGCCACCGTAGTGACCTCTTGTCCCCCCGGGATGTCTGTCTGTGTGTCCCCGGGATGTCTGTGTGTGTCCCCGGGATGTCTGTGTGTCCCCGGGATGTCTGTGTGTCCCCCCAGGATGTCTGTGTGTGTCCCCGGGATGTCTGTGTGTCCCCCCAGGATGTCTGTGTGTCCCCGGGATGTCGGTGTGTCCCCGGGATGTCTGTGTGTCCCCCCAGGATGTCTGTGTGTGTCCCCGGGATGTCGGTGTGTCCCCGGGATGTCTGTCCCCACCAGGTCGTGCCGTGGGTCAGGCTCTGCAGGCCCCGGCATCCCCAGCCGCAGCTCCAT
Organism: Athene noctua; assembly: GCF_965140245.1. Lineage (NCBI taxonomy): Eukaryota > Metazoa > Chordata > Aves > Strigiformes > Strigidae > Athene > Athene noctua. Next base: position 26,059,437 of record NC_134045.1, read on the forward strand.
GACATCATGGACACCCGCCGTGACATCAGGGGACGCCGGGTGACGCCGCAGGGGCTGCAGTGACGTCAGAGGCATGGCGTCACGGCGGCGCGACGAGCCCCGCTCCTGGGGGGCGGGTTTGGGGCCGAATTCCCAGAAAACGGGGGAGGGAACGTTTGGGCCCGGAACGCGCGGGCCGCGGGGCCGCGTTTCCGCCGGAGCCGTTTGCGGACGGACCGGTCCCCCGGTGCGCGGTGCCGCCGGCAGGTGAGGCCCGGCCGAGCCCGGGCCCGGTTCTCCTGGGCCCGCTTCTCCTTCCCGGCGGGGCCTGTGGCCGGGGCGCCTTGTCGCAGGGCTGAGGGTGGGTGTCGGCGCCCGGTGCCGCGATTAACGGTGGCTTTAATTAATTAAAACGTCACAAGCGTCTCGCCTGGCCAGGCCGCGCAGGAGCGGGGCTTGGAGCGAGCAGCGGGGCTCGGGCCCTTCGCTCCCGGGACGTGAGGGGACGCTGGTGCTGTCGGCGGAGCTGGGCCTCGGCTCCGGCCTGGTGAGGCCAAACCTTATCCTCTGTAGCTTGGAAATGACGGGCTGAGGGGTTTTCCTGCTGTTGCTCTGAGATTTGATGTGAGTAGGGCGAGGGGCAGGGAGCTGGACAGTGGGAATCCTCTCTGGGATGAAGTAAGCATGAAGCCCATCCTTCTCGGGAGGGGTGCTGGCTGTGGGGTCGGCTGCGGTTCAGCCTCACAGCTCCACTGCGATTTGCAGCGGTTTAGTCGTGCTGGGAGCATCCCCAGCAGCTTTCGTTTCTTGCTTTAGCTGTAGGAGCGTGGGGGTTGAGCCCTCTCTTCCAAAAAAGCGAGGACTCCTCGTGCTGCCCTGCCACGAGCTTCTGCCCAAGGCTCCCAGTGACAAACTTCAGGTATGCGCGGCCAGAGTTTGTGTTTCCAGTTACTCCTCAGCAACAGGCGGGGTAAAGAAAACAGCCCCCAGTGTTCCTTCACCCTGTCCCGAGTGTCTGTAAGTCTGCACACGCAGCCAATACTATTTCTCTGAAGTCTGTAAGCACACGGGCCTGGCTAAAGGTGCTGCTTTTGATTGTTTTGTTCAATCTGGACTGGTGCTGTGGTGAAAAGGGGATAATGTAATTTTTGGAAGGCGCTGCTCTGAAGCAGCAGCTAACACCCGCTCCGGAGCCATGCGAGGACACCAGTGCAGCGTGGGGTGATCTTGGCAAATGGTTCCCTCTAATTAATGCCCCTCTTAATGTCTGGGGCATTCACACCTCCCCAGTGAGCTGGCCTTGGGTGCAGGTTAAGAGGAGGTGGTTTGGTTTAGGTTATGAATGGTGTTGGCTCTTTAGTCTCTACAGAGAAATGGAAAGATGTCATGTGAGCTTTGTCATGACCTGTTTTGGTTTTTTCCATCCTGATAGTGTATGTCATGAGTGCACATGGTTACCACACTCTGGGCTTAAAGCCTCTCTGCCCCCCCTCCCAGATGTTTCCGCACTAAATCACAAGTTTCTTTTGCAGAAGCAGAAATTGAGGTCAATATGCAAAAGAAAAATATGTGCAAAGCTATGTCTGCCTGGAGAAATGCTCTGAAAGTGGATGGGAGTGACCGTGGGGCTCAGGGCTACCTCTCTGCAAAAAGGAATGCGTGCCGCTGTCAGCGGGCGCTGCCCGCGGGTGTCTGAGCAGCCTGAGCTGAGTTCAGCTGTGTTCAGCTCATCCCTGTGTAGCTGCCAGTTCTCTGGATCCTTTTTATTTCAGCTCCTCCCCATGGTGGGAAGCTGAGCAGGGAGGCTATTTGAGTTGAGCTGCTCCACTGAGAGGCATTTATTAAAAATTTTTGTAAAAAATCAAGTCATTCTTGCCAGTGTTGAGGAAGTGTCACGTACACTCTTATAGAGAAGTTGTCATCCTTTGGCTACCTCCTCTTGTCATAGTATCTCTCCAGGGGTGCTTCGCTGGTGGTGTTTAGCAGCTATTACATAGGCTGTGCAGTAAATCTCTTTCTCTTCTGCCACAGCCCTGTTCTTCCCTCTCAGCTCTCCTGTTGACATTGGTGACTGCCTCTGTACCGAGAGGGTGCTTGTTCTTGCTGAGCTTCTAGCCAGAGCTCCAGGCTCTGTGCAGAGGGGGATTAGGCTTCTTCTGAGACATCTCCTTGGTCCTCTCAATTTATTGCTGCTTCCTCTCACCTTTGGTGTACCAGTGGTATCCCCTGCCAAGTGTTCCCGTAGTCCCTGAGGCTCCTGTCTCCCCGTTATATTGTTACGGGTTTTGCACTCTGTGTTCACTTTTTTCCCTGATGTTTCTGTGAGATGATCTGGGTAGTGTCCACTACTATTACATGAACCTTTCCCTTTGAAAGGGGAGACGGGCAAAGATCAAACTCCTGGTACTTCTCGCCAGCTACCACCAAAGCTTTTTTGCTAACTTCTCCCATGAGCGGGGAGGTTGATGTCATCGTGCTGCCTAAGCACAAAGGCAGAACGCGCGACGTTTGTGCCAGCCCGTGATCTTCCTGTAAAGCCTTTAATGGTGCTGGTACGCCTTCCCGTTCCCTTCTGGAGACTTTCTCTGTTGAAATGCCTCTGTGCATCATGGCATCGCTGTGGCAGCGTGGCTGGGCCAGGGTGACAGTTGGGCTGGGCTCAGCTCAAGCTCTGGCTCCCAGGAGCCTGGTGCCAGGGCTGAGCTTCTCCCGATGCTCTGCCCGGCTCCAGGTGCTGCCAGCTTGGTATTTTCAGAAGTGCCGTACCAAATCTACAGGTCAGCCTGTGCGTGGCTGCACTTCCCTGCTGCTGCTTGCTGGGAAAAGCAGCTGCTGGGTGGGAGCAGGGCTACTGCTGCCTGTAGCTGTTCGGGAGCTGTCAACCACTTGGTCTGTCACGTAAGAAAGGTTTTGAGCTGCAGTGGTGTTTGTGATGGATGACCTGTCAGCTGGGAGGGTTTGGGCACTTTCCTGTACTTAGAAGTGCTATTGCTTGTAGGAAAGCTCATGCTGGAAACAATCTTCCACTGGGCTGAGCCTTAGCAGACTTGGGTTTCGTGTCTGGCTCCGTGCTGCCTAACTGGAAGTGCAGAGCAAGGCAACAGTTTACCCAAGCGATGGAAACTGCAAATTGAGAGCTGGGGACTGTCGTCATTGTTTAATTTCTTTAAATGCTGGTCCCACTGAGTTAGAATGGCACATCAAGTAGCCACTATTTGGCGTCCTAATATTACTGATCGATGGAAACTATTTCATAATTTAAGTTAAACTGGGTTTTAGGGACGCGGAGGCTGCGTAGGGAAGGGTCTCTGTCTCCTGTTCCATCCGGGCAGGGCCTAGCATCCTGGGGATGCAGCAGTCTGAAGCATAAACATTAATAATACAGTGGGTATTATTCAAATGAAGGCTGCCACTTTTCCTTTGTGGGAATAAACCCCTGGGTAATTGCTGCACATACTTATCTGTTCCTATAATTGCTTTCTGCAGAATCACTTCAAAACAAGCGGTGCTGGCAGGATGCTGGTCTCCCTGCTCTTCCCCCAAGTGAGCCGGCCCCTTCGATGCCTCGTCCGGGACTTGCACCATTGCAGAGGGGGGTTGCGTGGGCAGAAGAGGGCTGGTTGTCCCCGCAGGGGCCTGCAAACTACCCGGGCAACCTACAGCAGTGACTTTACCCCTGTCTTCACCAGGGCTTTGGCTTTTGGCGATAAAATCGCCATCATCGACCAAAACGGTGAACACACTTACAGGGACCTTCTCGGGCAGAGTCTGCGCCTGTCCCAGGAGATCTGCAGAGCACTGGAGTGCTCCAGCAGGGACTTGAAGGAAGAGAGGATCTCGTTTTTGTGTCCCAGTGATGCCTCGTATGTGGTGGCCCAGTGGGCTTCCTGGATGAGCGGGGGCATAGCGGTGCCCCTTTACAAGAAGCACCCTGTGCAGGAGCTGGAGTACGTGATCCAGGATTCGCAGAGCGCTCTAGTCATCGCCGCCGAGGAATACGTGGGGAAAATAGCCCCAAGTGCTGAGAAACTGGGAGTCCCAGTCCTGCCGCTTCTCGGGTCTCGCAGTGAGGGATCTGCAAGTCACGCAGCAGTGGAAGAGGGTCCCTTGACAACCGGCTCCTCGTGGAAAGACAGAGGAGCCATGATAATCTATACTAGTGGGACGACGGGAAGACCCAAAGGTGTCCTCAGCACCCATGAGAACGTGCAAGCCGTGGTGAGTGCTGCTTTCCCTCTGCAAAGCTCGGGCCAGGTGATGGAGGCCTTGGCCTTCAGAGGGGATTTGGGCTTGCAAACCCCAAAGCACAACGTGCCTTAACCACAGTCAAATCCCTGCGCAGAGCCGGGGGCTGTACCTGGGAAGTCCTCGACACTTTTAAGGTGAACACAGAGAAGAGTGTTTGAGGCTCTGAACCTTGTCCTGCTGGTGTTGCTGTGCTGCAGCTGCAGCCAGGGGCAGATGGACTCTTCTCCTTGCTCTCCTGGAAAGCAGAAAGGATGAGACCTGTTGTAAAAAGACTGTTTTCTTTGCAGTTTGCTTTTCTTCATTGTGACTCGGAAAGAATCTTTGCCCCTAATTGGAATATAACTTAGCCCAGCCCAGTACTGTGTGAAGCCTGTGCATTATTCAGCTATATATCCCCAAGGCAAAAAATCCATTAGCTCTCTGAGCCAAAAGGAATTAAAAGTTTGAATGAGCCTGCTGACTACCTCACCGGTTGGTTATCGCTGCCTGCCACTGATAGACTCATGCCATTAGGGAAGAAGGGCAGGAGTACCTCGTGCCTTACGGCCGCCTCCGAGAGCTTACGCTGTGCCGGGAGTGGTATCAAAGCCTTGATGGATAGAGCCAGGGCTCGGCTATATTGGGCAAAGAATCTGTTCCCTTACAAATATGCTGATCATTTGGGAGGCGGCCTGAGCAGGCACCATCTTTTGTGCTGTCTTGCAGGAAGCCTAAAACCTGCTCCCTGCCCTGTGGAAGAGGATTGTGAATGACATGACTAAATTCCACCAGTCAAATGCTTTTTTTTATTTTTAGATGGCTGGAAATAAGTTTTCCAGTTGCTAACACTGGGCTCTGAAGGGCATTGTTCACCCAGAAGCCTGAGGTCTAACGCTTTAGATGATTATCCCTTCCTAGCAAAGTGTTTTAGGAGCTTGTTATACCAATATTTTTTTACTAACACGAAGCCTACTTTGTATTTATCAGACAGTGATTCTCTGCTCCTGACTATCCCTTACAGTTGCTAAAAGCCCAGTGTCATCTGTGTCCAAACTATGTCAACAGAGTTATGTGGAAATCAGTTTTTTGATTACTATTTCTGCCAACTCTGCATGTGCAGCACCAGCCTAATAATTTTGTAGGCCCTGCTTAAAATCATCGTTGACTCTTTCTCAGTAATGAGGAAGGACTTTGCTGATACATACAAAGACACGTGCTGACAAGATGCAGAAGGTGTGTTCTACTGTTGTGGTGGGAATTTTGCTGATGCTGACCCTAAAGGCAAGATTTTTGTGCCCACCATTCCAGGAGGTCTGGGACTTCTGCTGCTGGCTGTGCCTCGGGGATGTGGGGCCTGGGTACCTCGGGCTTTTCAAGCAGTGAGAGTGTTTCCCCCTGCCCTAACGCTGGGTTGTATGTTTTCTTCTGCAGACCACAGGGCTGGTTGAAAAATGGGAGTGGAAGAAGGAGGATGTTATTCTGCATGTGCTGCCTTTACATCATGTCCACGGGGTGATCAATAAGCTCCTCTGTCCTCTCTGGGTGGGAGCGACATGCATCATGTTACCCGAATTCAGCGCACAGATGGTAAGCCTGGAGGGATCGCGCGTTGTCTTTGAAATTCAGCAGCAAGACCCCATGCATTGTAATTAGAGCAACTTTGGAAATAAGTTCTTAAAGCATTCCAGCCTCTTTAGCCACTGGCTGCATGCGGTTCACAAAGTGTCTGTTAAAACCCCCTTTGAGTTGGGTGCTCGGTCTGGGGTAAACGTGCTCTTCTGGAGGCTGCGGCTTGTTTAAGCGTGACGTACGTGAGCGTAATGCTGCGCTGCCCCTCGTGGTGCTGAGGGTCTCTGACTGGAGGTGGGCCCTTTCACGTACCCACTAAGAGTGTCTGCACCCCGAATAAGAGTTGTTAATTTTCTGGTACCAGGAAAGGTGGAAACGCTGGGTTTTTCTCTTGCATGTTAGCACTGTGCTGCTTGTTGGCATTTTTAGTAGCTTGCATTTTTTCATTCCAATCCTACATCGGTGGTGTTTTATATTATGTTACATGACAAAACACAGGCTTTAGAGTTTCTTGCAGCTCAGGTAAGAGAAATACTGGTACTCCTCACTTGCATGGAAACATTGCGGAGAAACACGTGTTAACAGACCTGCTGGGTTAGACTCAGTGATATGGGAGAATCTGCAAATCAAGAGCTGCTTGCAGCCTTGCAGGAAAGGTAGCAGGAGGGAAACCTTCCTTGAGTGTGGTAGAGACACGCTTAGAATGTTGTTTTCTAGCTGAGACAGGAAACGCCAGTCCCAGTGGTCTGCTTCTCTTTTGTTCCTTGCCGCGGCGACAGACAGCCGACCTAAGGAGAGGAGGAAAAGGGACTAGAAACAGGGCAGCCAGCAGTAAGGTAGAACAGTTTCTACAGTTACCGGCCCCTGGGATCCAGCACCGCTCGTCTCCATCTCCCGGTGGTGTAGGTGGTGTGAGAGACGTTGGCGTCTGCAGCGTCACTGTGAAGGGAGCAGTTGGGTTTTCAGATGCTGGTGCCACCTTGTAGCAGAAAGGAAACGTGTGGTGTTGGTGCAGAACTCCCTGGGAATGTGAAAAGAGCCCGTCGAGCCTGTGCTTTGTAGCTAAACAGGCTGCTTTAGCTCTTCATATTTACTCGTGTGTGGGGTGGCCTTGTCACAGCAAAAGGGCAAAGTGCAAAGGTGTGGGATACACCCCTGACTGTGCTGCGGTGGGGTGAGGGCGAGCCTGGGCTCTGCTCCGAGCGGCTGCAGGACCCTGCGATTCTGCCTTGCTTATTTCTGCTTCTCGAAGAAGCAACCACAGAAAATGCACGCTTCCTTTCTTTGCTTCAGAATGGCCCTGACACCTGAACACCCTCCTGCTGCCCAAGCACTGATCTTTGCTGGGGGAGAACAGCCCCAGCATCCCGGAGGGGCAGCTCTGCCTTCCCATTGCTGGAGTAAATGGGTAGGGTGCTGCGGTAGGAGGAGGCAGGAGGGTCCCCTGGCAGCGGTAGCCACTGCTCTCTCCTCAGTGACCACTGCCAAATCGCCTTTCCCTGTCTCTAGGCTGTCACCCCAAAAAGCTCGGGGGGCAGCAGGGACGTGTGCCCCGCCAAAGCTGGGGCTGGGAACGTGCCCAGCCCTGGCGATGGAGGAACGTGCCGGTAGCCTGGAAGCAAAGCCGAGCCCTCTGGAGGGCGCGTTTCTCCACGTCCTGTGCCACCGGGGACGGATTGTCCCTTGTACCCTTGTGTTTTTCTCCGTGCGTTCTCTCCCGACATCCGCAAATCGATGAGGTGACGTTGAAGGATGGGTTTGGGTGCGGGGGAGCGGGACACCCCCGCCCGCCTTCTCTGATCAAAGCTCTCCCCCAGCCTTGACAGCCAAGGGCAAGCGGGGACGGCGCTGGAGGGCATCTGCTTGACCCTGGGGGTTGAACTTGGGCAGGGAGGTCGGCGTGGCAAGCGTGCCTGCCACAGCGAGAGCCCTTCCGAGGGCTCTCAGGTGCGTTCCGGCTCTGAAGGACGTCATTTGCTTTTTTATTTCTTTTTTTATTCCCTTTATTTTTCCGAGGGCCTCCCCTGGGAGCTGAAAGTGGTTTGATCGACACTACAAAGAAAGCACATGAGGGTAAATAAGGCTTTCTTGTGGAGTTTAATGCAAGCTGCCTTTCAGTTCCAGTCTATTTTCACCAGCTGTTTACAAAATGCCCTTTGCTACTGAAATCAGCTTTCAGAAAAGCGGCAGAGTTTCAGTGGAGGATTTTGCAAAAGGAGCCTGAGTTTTGCTGTGTGCTTTTTTTCCTTCGCTGCACCTTGAGAAAGCAGCCAATTATAGTGTGATATAAAGAAACTCGAATGGCAGCTAAAACACTTGACAGGCTGATCAAAACAAGGCTAGGAACTTACTCGCAACCTGCTGCAGACATATTTAGCCTTGAGTGATACTGGCAAGGGTTCAAGAGAAACCGCAGCAGTATGCCCAATGTGTGTTTGGTTTCTAATCACTAACACTTCATTATACAAAATAAATACTTTATTATTACAGTGTTTATTAAATTACATAATTTGCGGCGTGCCTTATAGTCGTGGATACAGATGCCAGTCTGGTTTCGGAGATGGAAGTAATGTTCTTTTTTCTTCATTAGAAGATGTTTCAAGCCCCAGACCAAGGCTTGCTTGTCATTCCCTGCAGGGCAGTGTTAGGAGGTGACATCTTTCAGACCCTTTTGTCTGCTTTTGGTAGCTGTCCAAGGAAAGGTTAAAAATCAAGACTGTGGACTAACCCTGGTGTCCTGACCAACATCCACTCTCTCCCTAAAACAGCATCTGACGTCCGCAGCTGCATGCAAGCTATCGCTGAGGCCACGAGGGCTCATTAAAGTGTATTGAGATGCCTCAAGCGTGAAAGTTGCTGCATAAAATCAGATTCTTTTTATTAAATGAGGACATCCATTACTTTGCACTAGCTACTGTACATGTTATAATTCACTTTATGGCACCATCTGTTAAGACTGTCTTGCTTAAGCTTTTCATAGTATCTTTTTATTGTAAGTTATTAGAAAATATGGCTGCATCTATTAATCATTTATTAATAAAGGGTTTATAAATGGACCCTTAATTTCCAGCGTTGCAGTCTACTCGTACGTGACATGCCAAGTCCTCTGGTGTGTGCAGTCCTTGGGGTGCAGGGTGGCTCACGGGGAGCCCCTCTTGGGCTGCTGCCTGCACTCCTGCCCGCGCCTCTGGTGCTCAGAACGGCTGCACTGCCTGTGGGGGGGTGTTTCAGCACTGCTGTGGGCATGTGGACGGGGAGCTGGTAGGAGAACAGCAGTGAGCCTGCAAGTGCGTTCCTCCCAGCAGCTGTGTGGGGCAAGGGTGGCTCTGGTGTTGTTGTTTTGTTTTTTTCAAGGGTGAGAACAGGGAGGGCAGAAGCCTCCTTTGGAGCCAGAGCAAGCTGCCACCTAAACATGCTTACGCAGTCCTCCCATCATCACTCCCTTCCAGGCTGAGTTTACTTCTCCAGCTGCACTGGTCCTGTTTGTATTTCTCAGCTGCTTCTGAACCTGTTTGAAATGCCTGGCTTTTTTTATGCAGGAGGAGATATTTAAAGATTTTAATAGTTTTTGTGCAAATTGGTGGCCAGAGGAGATGAGATTAATGCCTCTGCTTAAGGAAAGGAGTGCAAGGTGAGCCATCTCCTTACTGGGCATCAGAGAAAGCCGGTGGCCAAGTGCTTTTTGAAGGCCTCTGGGAGCACAGGGGTTTGCAGTGAGCAGGCACTTAGAGCATCCATTCCCCAGTGACTCCCTCCTTCCATCTCCCTTCTCCGCATCGATTCAGTGGCGGCTGCTGAGGCTGAGCACACCCTGTGGCGTGACTGTTACTCGATGGAAATGTCAGCAAGTCTGGAGAGACAGGCCCAGGGGAAGCTGGGCGTGCTCCATGCCAGTGCTCTTGCTGTGACAGTCACATGTTGATGGCCCTGTGCTGGACCAGGACCTGGCTGCACTGGGTGCCCTGTGGACAGGAGCCTTTTGGAGCGAGTTGAGGTCAGTGTCTGGTTTGCAGGATCCTCTTCTAAGGCTTTTGGCCAAAGTGGATCCACTCTTGAGTTTGAAAATGGGAACGGCTTGTCTTTGCCTTGGACCATCTGATCTGGCCTTAAGGGAGAGATGTTCTAACAGCAAAAGGCTCCCTGTCAGCTCTTCATGTTGATAAACGTGAGCTCAGATCCCAGGAGCTCTTTCAGTCTTAAGTGCAGAGTGGGAAATGAAAGTATTCAAAAACATGAAGGAAAAAACTTGCTCTGAGTGATGGGGGAAGCTTAGAGAAATCTCAGCTCCGCCTGACCTAGTTGTGGCGTGTGCTGCCCGCTCGGCTCTGCGGGGCAGGTTTCGAGCTGTGGTGCGTTGCCTGTGCAATGACAATGCTGTCTGTGCCCTGCAACTGCTTCCGTGATAAATATGCCACGATGCAGATTTATTGCCCTAAAGTTCCACAAGGAGCTGATGTTTTGATGCCAGTGTTACTGCGTGTTTGGCTTAAGGTGCCTCCGAGGAGCAAGCCCTCTAAAAATCATACCCGGTTTTACAATGTCACACACAAAGCCATCAAAATCGTTAATTTTACTTGGTCCCTTCTTTCTAGGCGTTTGTCCTGATAGGAATGCTGAGAGCCCAAAGCCAGTGTGTGATCTGGGACGAATTCTCCCGACGTGCTGTCACCCATGGCAGTTTTTTCCCCTGGTGGGAAGGTGCCGCAGAGCTGATGCTCGTCGAGGTTTTGCGTGCGAGGTGTTGCTTCAGGGTCACTGCTGCATCGTATGGTTACACCCCTGACTTCCACAGAAAGCCCACCAGCCTGTTCTACACCTGCGAGCAAACTGTTTGTTGTGCTGCTGTTATCTGTGTGAGCCAGGCTGGGCTCAGGCTTTACACCTTCGCTGGGCTGTGCAGGGGGATCTATGGCTCGGCAGTCACGGTTGTCTCTGGAAGGGAGAAGCATGCACGGCAGTGAGCCTCTCCCCTGGATCTGTCGCTTCTGCAAACATCACTCTGGGCAGCTCTTTTAGTTTCTTTTTAAAAGAAAAGCAAATCCAAGCAGGGGAGTCTGATCTCTAGTAACCAAGCGTGGCTAAGACGCTGCTGGTAGCGTGGTGGGGATTGCGTCTCCCATCCAGTTTCAGCTGGGGAAAGGCAATTGTCTTTTCATCCGTTAATGGGAGGCTTCAGAGGAGTAATTTTATTTCAAACTCAAAGAGGAGTCAGTGGAGGGAGGAGCAGGTCACTAGTGAATGGATTATGTTTGATCACTTCTCGTAGACCTGGCTTTAAAAAGTTAGAGTTTTTCTTTCTGTCTCCCCAGATCTGCCGTCTGTCCTCAGCATCTGTTACAGAGTAATGTCTTTTGATGTGTGTGGGGAAATATAAAAAATGGAACCAGAGCCTGTCATATTTACTTATATTACCAGGTCCCAGGGAAAGCACTTGCTCCTTTCAGTATGCCTACAGCGTAGGAAGGGTTTAAAAGCTTCAGCCTGGAATGCAGAGGGGCCATCAAACTGCACTGATGAATAAATGATTAAAACCAGAGTCATGCAGAGCGCAAACAGTTTGGGCTTATAACAAACACAAGACGAAGCCACCAAGGGCCCAGTTTCCCTTTGAAGAGAAGAATGTTTCTCCCTCTGCACATCGCTCACAGACCGTCCGTGCTCGGGCTCCGCTCGACGCTCTCCCATCTCCCGCCGTGCCCCTCTGCCTCGTGCTCGGGGATAAACTGCCATCAGGCATGGTCCTGCCATCCCTTTGGGGCTGCTGTAGAGTCACGGGGGCTCTCTGTCCTCGGTGTCAGGCGTGGGGTCTCGTCAAACGAGGGGCTGGTTCGGCTGCAGACGCTCCGAAGATCCTCGCTGGCGGCGCTACCCGCTTGGCAGCGATCGAGGCAAAACACAAGCCCGTCTCCCTGGTCTAAAGAGAAGTTAAGGGATGATTTAACCTTGCATTAGGGGTATTGTTACTTTTCAAAAGGTTTAAAAAAAAAATTGAGTAACAACTGAAGATGATACAATAATTTTGTAGAAGAGGGGAGCTGTTGTGTGTCTCAGCAGAGGCAGCAGCATGGGCTGTCTATTATCTGTTTGTGGTCTGATGGGAAAATCCATGCTGATATTTGCTTCCTTTTCAGCTTTTAGGCGTTTTGGCTGCATCTCTTCTGGCTGTTTTGGGGAGTCCTGCATCAGGCAAAGTCTCGCAAGTTTTAGCATACAAATGGTTGTTGCCACCTTTTTTTTTTGCATTAGGAGATGCCCAGTTCTTGGTAGATTCGGTGTTTTCTGTCTAGTTTCTGGCACTGCACTCTCCCACTGAAGGTGAGGCCTCTGTAAAGAAGGAGAGTTACTGCCTTTTCTGCTGTGTGCTTGCATCTCTTGCTTCAGGTGATCGTAGCAGATCTGGAGGCTGGTTGCTGTGTGGAAGGACCATCTCTTGGAGCAGCTTGCACGTTCCTCTGTCCTTGTTCACCATCGTGCCATCTGTGTGCTGCAAAAAAAGATGTGGGAAAAATCTTAAAGCTATGTCTGTTTTGTACCCACTGGTGTAATTTCTCTATTTCTTTTTTTTTTTTTTTTTTTTTTTTTTTTTTTTAATTTACTGATGGCAAAATCCCACTGGCCAGCCCATGGAATTGCCCAGATATGTTTTTGTGCAGTGGGAGGGGAAGAAAATCAGGAATGTCGAGCTGACAGGAAGGCTCTTGGGAACAGAAAGTCTCCCACTTCTTTGCTGGCTCAGGCAGCCCTGTCCTGTAAAGCTGCCCTGAACTTTTGTTGTTGTTATTGCTGGTAGGAAGCTGTGCTCACTCTTGCTTTCTTGCAGTTAGAAACGCTTTGTTTCTAGACCTTGTTTATCTTAAAAGGAATCCTGGTCCATCCCCTGAAAGTATTCCATCAGAAGACTGCTGCTTCCCTGGTGCTCGGTGTGAAGGCCAGCAGCCCTGGCACGCAGTGCCGTGTTTGCCTCCAGAACCCGTGGCTTTTTTTAAAAGCACTGGGAGTCCTGAGGTATCAGGTGAGCAAAATAAAATGAAATGATGGGCTGCCAATACCCTGTCCGCAGGTAATTGATGTGGTGACGGTGACACATGGGATAACAGAGGGGGAGATTGATTGTGCTGCTCGAAGCCTGATGCTGTCGGAGGATGCTGCCTGCTGGAAGGGCAAAGCTGGCCTCTTGCTACAAGCCTGTCCAAGCCCCGGGATTGATTGATTAGTCCCAGGTAACGAGACTTTCCCAGATCCTTCTCTCAAACCGTGAAGTTATAGTTATAAAACAGAAATAGCTGTTACAGCTGGCTGGGCAGTGACAAGCCCTCTGGACAGCTCGGGGTCTGCAGAGGGCTTGGGGCTGCCAGCTTTGTACCACAGCTCGGTGCTTAGTACCGTTAGAACACATGGGTAGGATCCAGATTTGGCTGAGCAGGAGCGGAGCAGGTGGAGATGTTTGGCTGTCAGCAGATCACCCCGGCAGCTGGTGGCACAAATCCAAAGGCAGCTGCTTATCTTCAGGAAGGGGCTGTTGCTGGGGCGAGTTGGACTGACACAGAAAAAGCTGCTCCTGTGGCTGGAATGGCAGTAGGGAGGATTTTATCTAGAGCAGGAGTTGAGCAGGGATGCAAGGACAGGGGACTCTGGGGTGCAGGAGGGAATCTGCTGTGTTTTGGAATGGTTTCAGTTTGTTTTGGTTTTTTTTCTTCGAGTCCAAATCCATGTGAAAATAAGTGCTGCAGGGCCAGACTGGAAGTCTGCCTGCGTTCCCCACAGCTGCTCTGGACTTGTGAAGCTAAAAAAAAAGAAAATCACACAGCAAGGATCGAACAGCCCTGAGCATCTGTCTGCCTTCAGTTCTTTCAGCTCAGTCATGACCCCTGCTTGCCGTCCCGCCTCTCTCCCTGCCCGAGGTGGTGGCTCTTGGGAGCACCAGGCTGAGGACAGCAGGTCCGTGTGTTCAGCTTTGGAGAGGCTCTTCTCCATCCTGCTGCCTCGAAGGGAAGAGATACTGGGGGGTTGAAGAGAAAAAGGTCTTTGGGGAAAAAGACTGGGAGGAGTATGGTGGGGTTAGATCCTTCTAAATGCAATTTTGCTTATTCCAGCCTGTTTTAGGGGATCGTGCTGGTAGGTGGGGTTTCTGCAAGGGAGTGTGGTGTTCCCTCTGCGGGCACGTCACCCATTGGTCTGGGCAAGTCACCTTCCTGATGCTGAGGGGGCCTCGCAGCACCCATGTCCCAGCTCCTGAGGTGTCCGGGGGAGCTTCCACCTCGTGCATTTGTCTCGTCCCATCGAGAAATATCTCTGGGCTGGGAGGCAGCATCAACTCCCTTCTGTTTGGTGGGACAGTGCCTTTGTTGGATGTGTCCTGCTCTCTTAAGAATAACAATATGGTGGTGGTGGGGGGGTTTTTTTTAGGAGCTGATTGTTCTGAAGCAGTGGAGTGAGAGACACGGGGGGAGGCAGTGCCAGCGCAGCGAAGTAGAAAGTAATGAAATGGAGCTTGAGCGAGCAGGACGGAGGGGAAGGGGCAGAGTGACAGCATGAAGGAGAATCACTTGTTCACCTTCAATCAATTCCTGCTTTTTCTTGCCGTCGCACGCGCCTGTGTGCAGCTGAGCGTGCGCGGGCAGGGAGGGGAGAGGCGGTGCGCCTTGTCAGGAGCTGTTAGGAAATACATTTGTCAACAGCGGGGCAGGGACCGGAGCGAAAGGAAAGAGGCGGCCGTCACCGTAGCCTTTTATTTATTGATGGCTTTGGATCGTTCCTGTCTTGGGAAGAGCTTACCTAGGGGGAAGAGTGGTGAGCTGTGGAAGGAATGGGCCCAATTGCAATATTTATGGCTCCTACCCGTTGCTAACTGCTCCCAGGTGGGGCTGTTCAGCTAGGGCAGCAGCCGGGGCTCACTTAGTCTCCATCCCCCTGCCCCTCCCAGCAGAGCCAGCTCATGGAATTTGCTCCCATTTGTCATTCCCACAGGTTAGCAGGAATTGCAGCTGAAGGACATCGGTCCTGCCGGGACCATTTCTCTCAGGAAGAGCACGGTTGGTGTAGAGGCCCTCCTGGCTAGCTGCTGTCTCCTGGTTTTACCTGTGGTATCTGATAGCTGATCTGAGCTCGCTGGGGCACATCTCTCTGTGTCTGCTCCCCAAAAGATGACTGTTTCCATTGCAGTGGAGTCTGACTCCCAGTTACGCTGCATATCTCTCTTCGCAGCCCTGTCATCCATCTTAAAAGCATTTCTGCCTCAAAGGTTCAGGTCAGTGGGCTCCTACCTGTGTTCTTCAGATGTGGCTTAGTGTCTTTCCAAAGAGGAGCTCCCATGCTTTGAAAAGCTGGTGGCTTTGTGTAGCGTCGGAAGAGCTGTGCATGATGAGGGAATTAACTGATTCTACCACAAGCTTTACGCCCTCATGAGCCAATTCCTGGCTGTAACATGACGGTACTAAAAAATCCTCCAGTTTCCATCATCTTGTCCTCATGGAGAGTGAAAGCAGGTGGGTGGCCCACTGGTGGGATGAGAGAGTTGAATGTTGTGCTTTGGGCAATGAGGGGCATGGTGACGGTTGGGAGCTGTTGTTCTGGACGTGGCTGAGGTGCATGCAACAGCCTTCCAGTTGGTTGTACTTTACAGGAGTCTTGAATAGCCGAAGTCTGACTGTTTGTGGCCAGCCCAGGGCTGCTTTGCTTTCACCCAATCTGTTGCAGTCCTGCACCTCGGTTTCCCCTTGCACCCTACGAAGGAGCAGTGGTGGGACTCGCTGCCCTGTGAAGTGTTTGCAGAGCCCTTGCTTGTGAACCTCTTCAAAGGTGCTGAGGAGTTGGCACTGACAGCGCCGACCATCGCTTCCCTCTACGCTCTACCTTGGGGTGTATTTTTATGTGTCTGTTCCCTTCCTTTCTAGGTTTGGAAGAAGTTGCTAAGCTCCCAAGCTCCCCGTATCAGTGTCTTCATGGCAGTGCCCACTATCTATGCCAAGCTGATACAGTATTATGACGAGCATTTCTCTCGGCCCCAAGTCCAGGATTTTGTGCGTGCCTTTTGCCAAGAGAACATCAGGTAGGTGAGCAATGCCCCTCTGGGCAGGGGCTGTCCCCACGGTGGATCTGCCGAAGTTTCTTTTCAGCATCATCTCTTCGCAGTGCTGGTGGTTGCACGTTAATGTCTCTTGACAAGAACCAGGGTGAGATTATTTAATTATGATCCACTCTTGCATGGTAAAGCCAGAAGGGGTCTGCGTGCTCTTCATATGTGCCACCCTGCATAACACAGGGCTAAGGGCTTTGTCCTGCAATCCAAGGTCGTACTGCAGTATCTCTTTTTAGGAGACTGGCCCATCTTAACTTAAAAACCACATCAGACTGAGAAACATCTGCATGTGAGGAACATCCTTGGTAACAGTTAAAAGGCTTTTGGGGCTTCTGGCTTAAGGTTTTACCTAGCAGCAGGCTTTCTGTAACCCTGGGTTAGACCGCAGATTCCCTGGTACAAAGGTGATCTTGGATACTTTCTTACATGGAGTTTCAGAGAATCACAGAATTCTCTTGGTTGGAAAAGCCCTTGAGGATCCTCCAGCCCAACCATGACCCTCACCCTGACCGTTCCTAACTCCCCCAGATCCCTCAGCGCTGGCTCAGCCCGACTCTTCAACCCCTCCAGGGATCCCAGGGACTCCCCCCTTGCCCTGGGCAGCCCATTCCAACGCCCAACAACCCATTTCCTTGTGCAGATTAATGGTGTCTGGCTCAGCAGCCCTGCCTGTGCCTGTCCTGGAGAAGTGGAAGAGCATCACTGGGCACACACTGCTGGAGAGGTACGGGATGACGGAGATCGGGATGGCGCTTTCTAACCCTTTGCACGGAGTCCGTGTCCCAGGTAGGAGTCTCCAGAGGGTGCCCGCTCTTGGGAGGCGTTTGGCTGTGGAGTGTTCTTGGGTTTTCTCATCACTGAGAATAAACATTTAATTGCCACTTGTTGTGATTGAGGAGCAGGCCATGGTAGGAATGATGATGCTGATAGGGGAATTGGCTTTGGGAAGCCGGGAGAGGGCGTGGGAAGTGGCTGGTGGCTTTCCCTGGGATCACTGGCCATTGTGGCCTGGCAAAGCTGTGTGTGCAGAGCTCACAGGGGTGCACACTGATCCCCAAATCCAGGCTGGGTCTGTCCAGGAGGCAGAGCCCGCACTGATGCTTTCTGATGTGCAAAGTTCAAACACTGTGTTGGGACTTCATCTTCAGCTCCTGCTCAGTGAAATTATATTTGTGTGTGGTGGTGACACAGGATTCCCCACGCAGGAGTTCATGTCCAACCGATCGGTGCTGAACATTTAAAATAGGATGTCTGCTCACTCTTATTTTAGTGCAAGTTTCTTGACTCTTCAGGAATTAGAAATTGTCACACCTCGTTGTACACTCTGGTTCTGTTCTCTCCTTGTCTTCCCTCACTTCTCTTAGCTACACTTTGTGACTCCTCTCAATATCTGTACTTTATGTAACCTAGAAAGAAATTGATCTGAAACATTAAAAATATAAAATGCCCCCACCCTCCCTTTGGTTAAAAACGTGGCCATCTGTCTGCCAAGCAACCCAGCCCACCACTATGCCACCTTCTCCTCCCCGCATGCCGTCTGCGCGTGCCTGGCTCCGTATGCATCATCTTGGGGGACCGATGTTACCCAGGGGGGCTGTCCTGGGTGTTTGTGGCTTCCCACAGCACCCCAGTCCCCTGGGATGCAGAGGCCGGGCCCTGCAGGGATTGCACAGGGAGAGGAGAAACCACAGCTCCCCCACGCAGTGCCTGGGGGGGGCAGTGTGAAATACAAACTCTAGTTTACTTTTGCAGAGTAACTGTCACTCCTCTGCCCCAGCTCAGCCAGCCTCCCCTTTCTCCAGAAGCCCCATCCCTGCAGGCAGGAGGGGGAAGCAGGCAGAGAAACAAGATTCCCACCTGTCCAATCTCAAGCTGTCCCTGAGCCCCGTGCCACAGCGTGACGGTGCAGAGATCATTTGGATGTCCCTGTGGCCTGGTTATGTTTGCTTTTCATTCATCTGCAGGAGGGGAAACGAGTGGAGGCTCTAGAAATTTCCTAGGAGACAAGGAAATAAGACAAAGTAATGTGGGCAAGACAGATGTTGGAGTCCAGAAGGGCAGCTCCTGCTCCAGAGCTGGATGGCCGTGCTGCTGGACAGGGCTGGGACAGGGCCCCCGAGGGTGCCGGCATCTGCAGGGGACCTGGGGACAAACCCTCTTGTGCAGCTACAGGCAGAGGGGCTGGGGGTAGAGGCTGGCTGACCGTCACTCCAGCTGCATCTCGGGCTGCAGCCCCGAGAGCGGAGAGAAGCATCTCACAAAGGTGTGGATCAGCGAGGGACCTTACAGAAAGAAAGCTATAATTGAATAGGCTTGATTAATTTATTTCAGGAAGTGTCAGTTGGGAAGCAGATGGGTGAAGCTGAGGCATAATTTACTGGAGCTGTGAAAAAGCTTTTGATATAGTGCCCTGTCAGAGGCTGGGGTGTGAGGTCACCAGGTACCACAGAGCATCCAGCGAGAGTCAACTGAGAGCCAAATGCACTGACGGGCTGGGAGCAGAGGCTGGGCAGGGGAGGGGAGGGAAATGTCCAGGGGAAAGACCTCAGAGGGCACTGGTGTTACGGGGACAGGCGCTGGGCAGCGGTGAGCGCACACCCGCAGGCTGGCCCGAGCGATTACCAGCTTTATTTTGAAAAAGAAGTGCCACAAGCGTGGCACTTTACCCCCGGGGTGAGTGCAGGGACCCTCACGCTGGCCAGGGGATTTCTCCTGGAGCAGAAGCAGCACAGGTCCTTCCCTCCTGCTTCGTGAGCCTCTGAAGAGAGGCCCTGGGCTGCCCTTGCCCGCTCCCACCCGCGTGGTGTGGCTGGGGATGGGTCAGGTCCTCGGAGCCTGCCCGTGTCACCACCGGTGTCTCTGGCAGCGTGGCACCGCTCTCCACCCGCAGCACAGGTCCGGAGGGGCAGCGGTGTGGATGGGGGGGGGCCCTTTAATTTCCAGAAGAAGATGAAAGATTTGAAAGATAAATGTTTGCTTGTATATGGTTAAAACCCTGCTTAAAATGCCTCTGTTTTCACCAGCTCTCATTCTAATCCCCCTGGTGCTGTTACTGTGAAGGGAGATGAATAATTCATGGATGGAGAATGCCTCACTGGGCCTAATCACCACTTTAATTGGAGGTTTAGATCAGAGGCAGCTAATAGCTCCTACAGCGGGGACTCCGTGTATTGTTGACAGTGAGATTGTTGAGTGCCTTATCGTTGGCCTGTTTCAATTCTCCCAGGACACCACCGCACATAACAGCATCGAGGTCCCCAGATACCGAAGGACACAGACCGCAGGGCCAATTAAATTTATCTGGGAAGAGCTGACAACTTTTTTAAACAGAGGAGAACCGGTGAAAGAATAATAGTGTCACTCCTTCCTGACTGCAGCCTGGCTGATGCCGGCTGAGCTGACACCATGGGCATGTTGCCAGCATTTCTTAACATTCAGGAGCCTGCAAATTGGAGAGAGCTGGGAGGGAGCGAGAGGGGAAGGAGCAGGGATTTCTCCCCAGTTTCCCCTCGGGGTTATGGCTGGGGACAAAAGGAAGCCAGTGCTGAGTGTCAACCCCCTTCAGATCCCCCTCAGTTGTGGTCTTGGTGAAGCTAGGACCTCTGGTGCCGTTCCTTTGGGAGTGGGCTCAACCTTCTGCTGACCTGTTGGAGTCGGCACGGCGTGTATCTTGACACGGCGGATGAGCCTGAGAAGCTCTAGTCATTGTTTTTGCACAAATTTTATTAATCCCATCAGGTTCGTGTAGCTCTAATCAATGTTGTGAGCATTTTCAGCCTTTACAGCTGTTGATTTCTAAGCTTGTCATTTTTCCTAAATGCCAGAAAGCCTTTTCCAGGCTGAATATAAAGAAACAGCTCTCCGCAAGGAACTGACTTTACATGTTGGTTTTACTTTAGCCAAGTAGGAAATAAATTGACGGAGTCGTGTTTGTAACTGCGATCTGAAACGCCGTAGGGGGGACACGTTGCCTTCTCTGTGTCTTCAGATTTGTTTGACAGCGCTGTGCTGATCTTTGGCATTTCATTCTCAGAGACTGGGACTAGAGGTGGGCACTAATTGAGCGCTGCTGCCTGTGAATCAGCCCCTTGCATTCCCGCATTGAGCTCGGTAGCTTGCGTACGGGGAAGAAGAGTCTCCCAGGAAAGCATCCGTCTGATCTTGATTTGAAAGCCTCCCGAGGCGTGTGGGAGCCCATGGCAGTTCTCTGTGCTGGTTATTGCTCCCTCCCTGAGCTGTGCCAGGCCGGCTCTGCAGCGCCTGCCCCCCTCCCCTGCCACCTCTCGCGGGCTGTTTGCACGAGGCATTTTTCACGCAGGAGAAAACGTTCCCGTAGAAGTCTAGAAGCAAGCTCGATGTGCAAACATTTGGTGTGTTTTCCGTGGCCTGTAACTTGCTTTTTGAGTCCTCCTGGAGTCCACCATGGCCGGTACCAGACTGTATAAAATACAGAAATACCTCTACACGGCACCTCGGGGCACTTCTGGTGACTCCTGGCACATGTTTCCCCCTCCTCACCCTGCTGCAGTCCCCTGTCCCCTGCTCCGGCAGCGTCTGGCCCTGCGCTGGGAGCAGCCCAAGCGATAAGGACCTGGCTGCGTGCTGGCTGACCTGAATGCCGAAGGCAATTTCAAGCTGAACAGACACACATCACAGAACTGCCACGTCGCTTTCTGTTTATTTCTTGCCAGATTTGCTAATTGTTCGGGTAGTTTCGCTGCAATAAAATCTCACTCCCTCATAGCCCATCTGCTCTTAGCTGATCCTGCAGGGATGCCATAAATCTGGGCTACGACGACATATCTATTTCCATGGCAACTGACCAATGTAGCAAACAAAATCATGATGTCACAGATATCGGATCTCCGGGGCTTGAATGGGAGAATGAGACCAGGATAGGGAAGATGCCACTTGAACTCAAATGCCTGAACTGGGGACTCTCCAGAGGGAAAAACTGATCATCTCTTAAGAGTACATTCACTGATTTAAGGTCAGACCTGTCCAGTGCTCCTGAGCCACAGGTTGCTCTTTGCTGATGTCCCTCTCCCTGCTTACAGGGGTGGAAGTCACGGGCATCATCTTGCAGTGAGAGCTGTCCCGTGCCGTTGGGATGCAGAGCAAAACCTGCTGAGCCAGCAGAAGCCCACAACTCCTGCTTGCTGCTGAGCCTGGAGCCCCCCCCCCCCCTCAGACTGGGGTTGCAGGAACAAAGCTGCCCTTTCTTCTGTGCTTTCAGATGCTCACCAAGAAGAGCATGTGCTAACCCAAGGGGTGGGGATGCTGCAGGCTGCAGGTTGGGGAGCTCTGGGTTGCAGAACCATCTTGGAGCTTAATAGCAGTTGTTTGTGACACCGTGTCAGATTCCCTGGCTTTGAAAATTGAAACCCGTGGAAGAACAGTGTGGTTTTGATCTCTGCTTTTCTCCTATGGTGTTTTATATACAGTGTATTGATGTCTCATAAACCTGAGATAATCCCTTGCAATTCTCACACTGTTAAGCCTTTGCCTTCTCTGTCAGGTCCAGGCTATAGAGAAGCAGTGAGCCACTGTAGTAATCATTATGCTCTTTCTTTTTCACATCTTTGTGTAGGTTTCATGGTGCTTTTTTTCTTTTTTTTATTTGAAAAAAAAAAAAAGACATCTTCATTACTGAGCTACGAAACTGTGCTGATGTCTACAAAGACTGGCCAAGAGAGACTGTTGAGGGCTGGAGACGCATTTGTTTTCCTAGGCATTTCCAACACTGCCTGCTCAGCGAACAGCGGCGTGTTGCGCCGCAGTGACATTTGCACGCAGACATACGATGTGATCGAAGCCTTCCTGAAGGGTAACCCCCTGCTAGGAAGTTCTTTAGTGCCAGCACAGCCTGCAGATGCCATTGATAGACAACAAGCAGCTGCTCTTTTGCATCCTTGATTTTGTTGTTTCCCAGAGGCTGCCTACTGTTTCAGTCTTGTTTTCCTTCGTAGGTTCTGTGGGCACCCCACTTCCAGGGGTGGAAGTGCGCATTGCCACGGAGACCTTGAAGCACGGTGCCCGTTCCTACACCGTCCTGGCTCAGGGAGATGAAGACAACACACAGGTAGCGCTCAGCCATGTTCTCTGCTGCTTCACTCTGCCTCATGAAGAGTTCTCTCCTCCCCAGCCCTTTGAAGCCCCAAGGACCGAGGCTTGCACTGCTGTTATTCCCGGGAGCTCAGTGATGCTATTTGGAGTTTTCTCTTTCTTGTGTCCTTGTCATGGGTTACTATGGCCATGGTACGTTACAGACCACACAAGTGTTGTCTTTGATGAACAACATCTGAGAGAAAACACCCCCCCCCCCGCGTGCGAGTGGGAGGTGAAGGCTGTGATATAAGGGCTGTGGGCTACGGTATAAGAAAATGATATTGTGTCTGCTGGGGCTGTTGATGCCCCAGTGGAAGGTGAGGGGTTAAGCAGTGCCTGGCCTTTGGAAGCCGGGACAAAAAGTTGAAGTCTACTGCAGAAAGTAAAAGCAAAGCGTAGAAGGAAATTTAGATGGACCGTACTCTGGTCTAGGGTGTCACTAAATAGCTGCAGTCTTGGGGAGAGGATGAGTGATTTGTCACCCCAGAAATAGGGTCTGTGTGTATTTCACTGGGTGTGATCGGGGGTTGAGCAGTGAGAATTGGATGGGCAGGACTGGTGGCCTTGGGGTTGCATCCATTTCAAAACGGCGCAGGGGGAAACGCGTTGGGTTTCCATGGGAGTCCAGCTCCGTGCCGAGCTCCACCTGCCAGGTGATACCTGTGCCAGCAGTTCTGCCATTGTAGGGGACGGATTTCCTTGGTGGTGAAGGGGTTGGGCCCCTTTCCCCATGAGCTGCCCCGGTGTTGTGGTGCCATATGTTCCCCCCCTGCAGGAGCAGCCCCCAGCCCAGGGGTGGGGGTGTTCCGCTGCCTCAGCCCCTGTCTCTCCCCTCAGAAACGGCTGGTGAGGGTCTGCATTCCCACCACGTCTCCTCTGCACCCTCGTTGTGGGTGCAGGTCAGGTCGCCTCGGGCAGATCGATAGCCAGGTGATGTATGGGCTCGGCTGAGTGGATAGATGCTGTGTGTGCCAGAGAAATTATGGCAGCAGTCGCGTGCGCCGCGTGGGTGGGAGACAGGAGGCGTGAGATTCCACCTGAAATACGGGGCTTCACTCGTTCCTCCGGGAAAACAGCTTCTCACCTAGCCACGGGCATGCCAAGGCTTCCAGAGGAGCTTCCCGCTCTGTGGCAGGGTGTACCAGAGACACTGCTGGTGTAAGGACTGGTGAAAGGCTCAAGAAAGCCGTTATTTTTTTTTTTTTTCTCTTGATTATCTGTGCTGGCAGCTGGAGCCAGCGGGACCACGGGCAGCCCCGCATGCGGGTTGGGGTCAACTGCAGCAGGTCGCTCTGTGCATTCCGATGCCATAACGGAGCGCTGGATCCCACCCCAGACGTGCAAAATGAACCCAGGGGGAAGCTGAGAGGGGCCGCTCTGGCCAGGGACTGTGGCTTTTTTTAAAAAAAAAAAAAAAAGGTTTGCTGCTCTTTACCTTGTGTCACTGCTGTGGCATGGCAAAGCAGGAGATCTGGAGCGACCGCTCCAGTGCCAGCGCTCAACTGTCCTGTTTTATCGCTCCGCTGGATGAGTGTTGTGTTTCAAGATTTTGTCCCCTCATCCTGGTGTTAGATCTTGGCCTTTTTTTTTTTCCTCCTTGTGTGGAACTGAGACATGAAATATAATGTGTCCATTTTAATAATGATTCTATAATGCCTTTTTTACCCTAAGGGATCCCTAGGCGCTTTACCAATTAGGTCTCAGACACAAGAATCCCCAAAGTGCAGCTACTTCCAGGATAAAATGTGCATGTTTTTCTTCTGAATGATGAGAGGAAAAAATACATGATTTTTTTTTTTTTTTTTCTGCTCAATACTCCTTCACCTTCTTCTGGTTATATTGAGTGACTGGAAAAGGGGAGCCCATATGACCTGTGTCTGGTGCTGGAAGCCCACCACCCCCCAGATTGCTGAGACTCACATAACTCTTGTGTTTTCTCTGGCTTCAGGCTGCTGGAGTTTATATTTGGGGCAGAGGAATTGCCCTTTTATCCCACCATTTCTCCCATTACACCCTTCAGCTCCCAGTGTGGGAGGCTGAGGTCTATACCCAACATCTCACGGTGCTCCCAGGAGCTCCCACCAGTGCTGGTGTTGGCCCCACGCCCCTTGCTGAAATCAGCCCCGGCTGATTTTCCGTCAGGCTCTCCCTTGGGTTTTTTTTTAAATGTTCTGGTGAATTCTCAAGACATCAACCGGGGAGGGTGTGGGGAGGTGATAGAGTTTGCTCGGATAGGTTGGTCCCTCTCTGAAGGGCTGTCCCTATCTCACCCATCTTGCCCCTTGCCTCAGGGAGTTTCTTTAGGCTGAAGGGAAAGAAATGGTCCCATCTGCTTGGGGCCACCCTGGGAGACAGTGGCTGGCTGGGTACCTCCAGGACATCCTCAGCATTTCCAGGAGCAGAGCGGAGCCGGCTGCCTCCGTCCCTGGGACTGTCAGAAGGACTGTGGGACAAGGTGGGAAAAACAGTTGCTGCTCTCAGCGTGTCTTGGCAGGGATGGATGCGGGGAGATGCCAGGAGTTTGGTTTTTGTATGGCCCGGGTATGGAGTGTGACTTTCCATCGCGTAGGCCGCGCTGGCGGGCAGGTGGCAGCCGTGGTGACACACCTCTTCTCCCGGGGACGGTGTAATTTAACTGCTTGACACCTGCGGTCGCAGGCAGAGAGTCTCACCTGCTGCCCACTCCTGCCCTGAGATGCTGCTGCTGGCACACTCTGTGCATCATGCTTGGTTAATAATTTATGTCAGAAGAGAGTACGTCAGTGGAATTTATTTAAAACAAGGAGGATCTGACAGTCCAAGTGCTGATCACGCTCCATCAGTCAAAGAAAGGCCTGGCTTTGTTTAAAATCAGCTCCTGCACAGCAGAGGGGCTGTCCCGGGGATGAGAAGACCTGGTTGGTGTCACCCTCCCTACACGTGCCACCAGACAACCCTGGCATGGCCTTTTGCTTGTCCCTTATGAAAAGGGATAAACAAATACTTCCTCGTCTCCCTCGCAGAAGGGCTCTGGGGCTTACAGCGTGTTCACTGAGGGCTGGGAGCTCGTGGCAAAGGCGGAGGGGTCCCGGTGGCAGGACGGTGGTGGGGCTGGTGGCAGGAGGCACAGAACACCTGCTCTGCTCGGGTTTGATCGGAGCATCCGCAGCCCCATCCCCGCTCCAGGCATTTCTCTCCTGTTTGGCATTGATGCTATGAAAAATTACCAAATGTCACGTAATGGATTGCTGGAAATAAACACCTCCCGGCAGCCGGGCCGGCACAGGGAGCGTCTGCCGTCTGCTCCAGCTGTACGACTTTCAGGGCAGGGACCTCTCTCCGTACCCGGAAAGCGCGATGCACATCTGTGCCGCTGCGCAAATAATAACGAAACTGCCAAACCGGAGCCGGTCCCGGCTGTGGCAGGGGCACGGGGCCGTGCCGTGGGGCGGCCGTGCCCGGCAGCATGGAGGGCTGAGGGCGAGCACGGCGGGGCAGATCCGGCGGGATGCTGAGCACCCTGGTAAGAGCTGGGCTCCAAGCTGTCACTTCTCACGGCTCCTGCGAGCAGGTGATCTTGGAGCCGGGGTTAGGCGCATTGTCAGGGCAATCTGCGAGGCGTTCACACCTCGGCTCCGCTGCGCAGAAACCCTCCTGACTGGGAGCGGAAAGAGCGCCTGCCTTTGCCAAGGAAATTATTTGCTTAGCTGTGCCGAGCCTCGCAAGGTCGCCGCCTTCCCCGCTCGCGTTGGGCTGAGCTTTCGGCCTTCTGCTCCCTCTCGACTACAGAAGACAACAGACTCTCTCTGAGCTGTTTCTTCCCCACTAACACGGCCTCCCCCGTTGGATGCCGGGGCATCGCGCCGTCTCCTTTCACCTCGTCACCCTTTGGACACGTTTGTGTGTCCTGCCCCAGTGAGGTGCAAACAGGAGCTCGGCGGGGGAAGGCGTGTGGGTGGCAGGAGCGGGGAGGTGGGGAGCCTTTCTGCTTTGCCATCCGGTAAGTGCCCGAGCTCGCAGCAGGGGACTGCTGTAATTTGCAAAGCTGGTTTCTGGCACACCCTGAAGATCAATAATCTACTTAGCTGAAAGTTTGCCGGATCTCTGCTCCTCCCTTCGTTTTCTCCCATCCCTTGATTAGAGTGCTGGATTCCTCTCACGCCCCTGCTCCAGCCTGCCGATCTCGCAGCTCTCCTGAGCCTTGTGCTCCGTCACATCCCGTTTGCTCACGTTTTCTGGCTGGCTCTCACGCCGCTTCCTTGCGAATCGTTGCTGCACCCCGAGCCGTGAGCTGAGCCGAGACGCAGCCGCGGGCCGTGGGCCGTGCCCTGCCTGAAGCTGCACCGTCACTGCCAACGCCAAAGCGAGGTGCTGCAGCCTGACGAGACCCCCATGCTGCCTGCTCTGCTCCCAGCCGAGGATGCCCTGTGACCTGGCCTGGGACAGCGTGGGCACTCCCCGTCCGGGTCACAGCGCCCTGGCACAGTGTCCCCCACCTCCTCCCTGCACAGGACCGTGGCGATGCTGAGCGTGGGCCCCCGGAGAGAGCGCTCCAAGGGCTTCTCCTCCACTGCTTCCCCGGGGAGCGGAGGGGTGGGAGCAGATGTCGGGGCACAGCAGCAGCTTTGCCTTCTTGGAGCCATCCCAGCTCTTGCTCCTGTAGCCACTCACGCCCGAAGCGGTCCCTAAACTTTTAACCTACCTTAAGCAGCTGCCTGTTGAGTGTCCGACCACATAGGCAGGCTCCGTAATCCTTACCCACAGCCCTGGGTGCTTTTTCTCCTGGTCTTTTTTTTTTTTTTCCCCATAACTTTTTGGCAGCCCGGGGATGCTTCTCTCGCCGTGCCTGGCTCCGGCGCACAGGAAAGGGTTACAGCTCTCCAGCACTGAACGTTGAGGTTTGCTTTGTTCGGTGCGATGCATATTTCATACGCTTAGCTTCCCAGCTGGCAGAGGCCTGGAAACCCTGCAAGCTGTCGGGTATTGTCTCTCTCCTTCTTTATTTGTTTGTTTGTTGGTTGGTAGGTTTTTTGGGTTGTCATTTTTGCTGGAATTTTTTTTTTTTTTTTCCCTTTTCCAAATTGCTCGCTCGCACGAAAGCCAAACCCCAGTCCCTGACAATAGGGGTCTATCAATAGATAAATGGTTTCACAGCTGTATCTAATGCCGTGCTCTAGCCAGGGCTTTTATGGCGAGTAATTTTCTCGTGATGAGGCTGCGAAGGGAGCCGTGCGGGACGCATGGGTTGCAGGAGCTGGCAGCAGGAGGACACTGCAGCCATGGGCTTTTCTCCCCGCCCCCGCCCCCAAAGATTGTAATTATCTCGTTGTTTATCCATATGCAAGCTGTCGTCCTGGATGGGAACCGGCTCGGCTGCGGCCATCCCTCCCAAAAGCCACCAGCATCTCGTGGCCCCTCCTCCCCGTGCCCCCCGCGTCTCTGCCATCTGCTAGCAGCTTGCTGCTGGTTGCCAGCACCTCCGCGGGGCTGCGGGCGTGGGGGGCGGCTGCCACCGTCACCCTTTGTTATGACCAGAGGTCTTGGCTGTTGATGCCCCTGTGGAGGGGACCAGGAATGGCTCCACCTCGCTCATGGTCATCCCAGATCTCCCAGAGAACCAGTGGGGAGGTGCTTGGTCACCGCTGAGCTCCCAGGTGTCCTCCGAGGTCTGGGCACCCCCGTGGGTGGGTGCTGTGGATTTGGGTACTTGGCACCTCTCTGGGCCAGGTCCCCCTTGGAGGTGCTGTTACACATGTACCTCTTGCGTGCTGTCTCCTCTGTCTCATCCATACAGGTGCTTTGGAACAGCTGGTGCCCACGTACTGGCTCTTCTGCCTGTAGCTCCTGGGGCTGGAGACAGGCACGTGCCAGCCGTGACTGGTGTTCCTGAAAACGGGCAGGTACCGACATGCTGGTGCGGATGAGACCGCCTAGCCCCGGCACTCCTGGCTCTGGCTGTCCCAAGCATCCGCCCTGATTTATTCCCTTCCTATTCTGATCAGACCTCAGCCTAAAATTGTTCTTTGTCCGCCCTGCTCCTACACTTCCAGAACATCTCTCCTCCCAATGGCACAATCTTTCATCTGTTTTCTTGTCCCTGCTGCACCTCACCCCTGTGTGCTGGTGCCTCGCCCAGGTCTCTCCATGCTGAACCTTACAGCTCACTGCCGTAGGTGCAGGACGTGCCGTGTGGTTCTGAAGCCTGGTAGAATGTCTCTGTCAGGACAGCAAGTCGCTGATTCAAGGTCAAACCATTACCTGGGACTTGGGGTGAAATTCAAGTTGAGCTGCAGAGAGCTGAAGGCTGGCTGAGGGGGCTGGCTGGCTACCGCAGAGGCTCGCGGGATGCTCTGGGCTTCATCTCCTCTGCCTGGGTCTTTGCCCACCTCACGAATCTTGCCTTCAGCCCCATGATCTCTCCCATCAGTAGCCGCCTCCCGGGCAGGCAGCGTGGGGAACGTGTTGTTGAAGGAAACCACGATCAGATCTGCTGCTTTTCTTGTATCTGGAACATCAGTCCTCAGGTTTTCTGGCACAGTCCACCTATGGTTAACTCATGCTGCATTTTTTTCCCGTTTTCCATCTGCCTCTGCCTCTTCCAAGAACTCCTTCCAAATCCCTCGCAGTGTTGGATGCTGCAGTTGTGTATCTTCCAGTTAGGAATTCTGTTTCACCCTGTTCCTCTCATCTCCCTTGTATCCTGTTTTGTGTCCTGCCCAAATAATTCAAGTTTCTCCACTTTGTTGCCCAGGCTGCTTTTGTTACTGTATAAACGTTTTAGCTGCTTCTCATTGATCACATCCAGTGCCTTAGTCAACTTGGTCAGTAATTGCCTTCTCATATGTATTTGTATCTCCTTCCTTCTTTCTGTCTGCCTTCTCATTTTTTTTTTTTTATTTGTGGCCATAACTGTATTTTATTTCTTCCTGGTAGTAAAAGTGGAGGCAGAGATTATACTAGCACCATGTCCCCTTGTTTCTCAGCTGAAAACTTCTCTTCTCACAGGAGCAGCCTTGATCCCAGACACTGAAATTGAATCCATCTGTCAAGAAGAACCCTCTTTCCATGAGTGTTTCCTTTGAGCTAGCCTTAGTCATAGCAAGATCTCTGTTCATCTCTTTATTATTGTTTTATGCCTTTATTCCTCCTTGTAGCAGGGGAAAGACTTGGGATGTGTGTCCTTGACCCCTTCACCAGGCCAGCAGCCTTGGTTCTCCCAACATGAGGGTGGGTGGGTTCCCTTTTGGTCCCCTCATGGCTGGTTTTGGTTTTCAGCCCTTTTCTGTATCTTTGCCTGTGCCAGGAGAGCCTGGGAGCCTGGAGTGTTCACGTTTGGTGTTGTGAGCCGTGAGATGAAAGCGGGTTTCTTGCCAGCACAGTTGCTGGTGCTTATTTCTACCTGATTTTTGCAACTTCACCCCTGAGTCCTGAGCTGTGGGTTCAACCGGCATGCTTACAGCGTGCCTCCACCCGTGATAGGCCTGTTGGACCTCTGTTGGGGCTTGGAGATGTTGGCCAAAGAGCCCTGGCCATGGTGGGGAGATGCTGAAGCATGGAGGCCAGAAGAAAAAGGGACAGACTCTGCCCCAGAGCGCTTCCAGCCAAAGGGAGGAGGGGACAGCTTAGCACGAGGAAGCAATTAGAGGTTCTCGGGCAGCGTGATCGTCTGTAGTCACAGCACATCAGAGCCTTGCTGACCTCGACTTTTAAGTGAGGCTTATGAAAAATGAACCAAAGGTGGGCTGCTAATTGAATCCTTGCCTGGTCCTCTGCCTGCCCCCGAGCACAAAATCGGAGCGGGCTTTGTGAGGGCATGTCAGGAGCCTTTCTCTAATGAAGAGAGCTGAGGGAGTGGGAAGATGTGCTGACATCTCGCCTCGTTTATTATCTTCTGAAGCCTGCAAACAAGAGGGATGAGAACAGCAGCGTGGGGAGCGGTTGGTGTTTCTGGAATAGTGTTACACATCTAATTTATGGTGTTAATATAGATCAAGAAGTTTTGGGTCCATGGAGCAACTGCGGGAAGGACTGACCTTTCCCAAACTTGGGTTGTTTTCTGTGGTTCTTTTGGGATCATCTGGAGTTAATCAGTCTGGTAACTTTCAAAAATCAGTATTGCCTAAAAATACATACAGTCACTTTTGTTTTCAGTGGAGCAACATTTGCTGTAAGTAGAGGGTTGGCTTTTTTGAAAATAAGTTTCGGTGTTCCAGCTCCACTGTGCACCAGCCTTGCTTTTAAATTTATAACCCTCCAAAATGAAAAGTAAATTGATTGTGTTATTCCCAGCCCTTTTATAAAAGTTAACATTGCAAAAACAGATGTGAAATGTGGCCTCGCAGATTACAGTCTGGGCTTGGGGTTTTTGGTCAGGTTTTTTTTTTTTTTTTTTCCTTTCTCTCTCTCTGCTGTGTCCCCGAGGAGCAGAAATCTGCCTTTTTCCAGCAGGAGGAAAATTGTTCTGTGTCTGAATTGCCTCCTGCTAGCCTTCTGCAGGATGCTGCAGGACACGGAGCTCAGAGGAACGATAATGCTTTTACAAAAACACGCGACTTAGCAGGGAATTTTTAATTATGAATGTGCACAAGAGTTCAGATTGCCTGGGAATTTGGTAATGCTTTAGCAAGCCTCACACCTCTAGGACATCCATTCAGCTATGGCCCAGGGAGACAGTGATTAAAAGGCACTGTCAAGCGGATTATTGGTCTTCAGCTTCCTTTGAGGAGGCAGGTGGGCATGTCCTCGCCTCCCTCGTCACCCACCACACCAGGGCTGGATGCAGCGTCATCCCCTGGGCTGGAAAAGCAGAGTCTGGGCAAAGCCTGGGGCTCCCGTGTTTCTCCAGCCCAGTGGGGGCTGAGCTGTTGGGTGTCACGTTGGCGCAAGGCTTTGCTGTATTGCAGCAGTCCCAGAGCCACCAAAATCTTGAAGTGGTGAGTGACTGGTCTCATCCGTGCTCTGCAGGTCTTTAGGCTTCGTTATATTCTTTTCCGTGCTCTGATATGTTTAAAAAACCCCCAAAGACCCAAAACAGAAAAAAAGTTCCTCAGCGAGAACTGCTAAAAGGCCTCCATCACTTCCATAAACCTCACACATATAAATTATTGCCTTCTATTAGTCACTTAAAAGGCTAGGTTGCTTAATTATTTTCATCACAGTAATCACTTATTTACAAGGTGGGGAAAAGTGCCAAGCACTTCCAAGCCGAGCAGCGCAGTAGGGCTGTGGCAGAGGAGGCAGGGCTGCAGAACATTTCCTTCCTCCCCACGAATGTAAATGCTTTTGCTTTTCTTGGTTGTGTCAGTGATGGTGCCCAGCCCCTGCGCACCCCGGGCTGCTCTCCCTGTTCATCCCAGGGTGGTGGGAGCTGCAGGAGTGCAGTTGGCTGTGGGCAAATGGTTTTTTGTGGAGTATGGACTGTGCAGGAGTCGGAATGTGAGCTGGGGCGGGTAGGAGGGGGAGCGGGGTCCCCGGGGTGGAAGTGTAAGTAGGGGAGAGTAAAAGGAGAATGATATGAGATCTGGAGGGCCATAAGACGCCCTCCACCCCGCTCCACTCCACCCCATCCCCAAACTGCTCTGCGAATGTGCTGCCTCGTGCTCTGGGGTGCAAGAGTTGTGAGATCCCTTTTAGGTCCCTTCCAGAGAAGATGCTCTGATCCGCAGCCTTTGGTACCCACCCAGGAAAGAGGTTCAGGTTATTTGCAGGACCACAAGGGGAAGGAGGGGTCTGGCAGAAGCTAAATGTGTCCCCCTAAAACCTGCTTGCAACCTGAAGAAGGTGTTTGTTTTCTTCTCCTGAAAGCTTGTCTGCCTCCTTCTGATTCCATCAGCCCGCTCACAAGTGATTCCCTCCCCTTCCACACCTCGCGTTCCAGCTTTCGCTCTGTGTTTTCCACATGTTTCTGCTTAGGAATCCGCAGTGCCTCCCCTGCTTCCCAGCGAGAGTCACGCCGCTCTGAGCCAACCTCCATAAAAGCCCCTAATTCCTTTAAAGTCCATTACAAGCTCCTCTCCCGCAGGTCCCGGCGGAGCGCGGGGCAGCGTCTATCGGAGACCGCAAGAAAACAAATGGCCACTTTGAACAAATCCCAGGGCCTCGTGCCAGGCGGGGATTCCCAGCTATTTACAAACCGCCCTCGCTTCCTCCTAATAAAGAGGTAAAATGGAAGCAGGGAAAATATGCATTTTATAATCAACCAGATTTAGTCCTTCGAAGGATTTATTACAACCTTTTCTTTTCAGGCGTGGAAAATGTAATCTTATCTAGTTTGCCGGCTGGCCCAGCGCAGCTCGCCGGCTCGGTTTTACAGCAGAAAGCTATCAACCAGCAACCTTTGGGGGCACGCTGTGCCTGGGTGTTAAAGTCCCTCGAATGCATGAAAGCAGTTGAAACGTGTATTAAAATACGGCACTAGGAGAGGAGGATATCTGCGCAATTAGCACGCTGAGGCTTTCAGCAGCTCCTCGCGACGTCGATCTGGTGCATCGGCAACGGGGGCCGCTGAGATTTGATGGAGGAAGAAAACAAACACGCTGCTGCTGCAAAAACCCCGCGTTCGGAGCGGGTTAGCAGCCAGCTAGCTTGGTGCACGTGGGATTTTAGCAGGGATCAGATGCAAGGGGTTGTAGGAGATAAATGCCTTGAACCTTGAATTTTAATTGATGCTGTGTGCGAGCAGCAGAAGCTGCTGGCGCTGGGGTGGTTTGCGTCCCCTCTGCTACGCTGGGGAGCAGTGCCAGTGACATTCAGAGTTCAGCAAGCAAAATCCTATTAAGATAACGTCACGGCCTTTCTGTTTTACTGTTTGCAAGCCAGCCGTAACATCATTAAATTACACAACAGGGAGGTGCCTGCTGCCAAGGAGCTCTGCTCGAGATAAGATGTGGGTTGAGCCGCTGCCAAAATTTGAGTTGATATGACAAGAAATTTGGAGCGGGTTCAAGGCTTGATTCACACAAGACATCGCAGCGCACAGGTAAACACTGTGCAGGATTGGTCCCAGGGGCAGCTCTGCTGCTCTGAGCGGGCTGTGGAGGTGGAGTGGCAGTGCCTGTGCGGGGCAGGGCTCAGCCAGGCAGGCTGAGGCTGAAGGCGTTTGTAGTAGCCAGATTTACTCCCGTTCTTGCCTTCAGCGCCGACAAGCAGAAGACAAACTCTGGCAGGATCTGTAGATGAAGCTCAGGCAACTGTTCGCAGGTCCCCGCCATCCTTACCTCCGCCACCCACTCCCCAGCCCTTTCGGAGGAGTCGGAAGCAGCCCGACAGCTAAAGGGATTGACTTCGGAGGTACTCGCAGTGGTAACTGAAACGCCTGCGGTGTGAGGGCAGTTTTGGTAGTCAGTGTCTGTACCTGAGCTGGGGCGGATGGGACCCAGCGGGGTTTGCAGGGAGGTGAGCGGCGTGGAGTTGCCCCCCGGGAGGGGAGGTGTTGCTGGCAGCGGTGTAAGGGCTGGGTTACCCCCAAGATGGGCAGAACTGGAACTGGGAAAACTGGTGACACTGGGTTGTGCAGGGAAGTTGCTTGTTTTATGATGCCACGGCTGGACCGGTGGCAAAAGGAGTGAGAAGGAAGAGCTGCACTGTGAAACCACACGCAGCCTTTGTAGCAGCACGGAGACCCTCCTTGTCCCCTGCGTCACCCACCACGTCCCCCTACATGGGCTTTGTGCCTCTTTCCCTTTTGCTGCCTCAGGTCCGGGCAGGTTTGGCCCTGGGCTCTCCTGGACCTCAGGTTTCTCAGCTTGTGGATAGTCTGGTGTTCAGGCTCCCTCTTTCAGATCCTCTGGAGAGAACTCATCCAGCACCATCCTCACCTTGCCATCTTTCAGCCAAACTCCTGTCATCAGCATTAACCACCTTTTTCTCCTGCAGCATCTTCCAGGCAGTTGAGATGATGCAGAGCCAGGGCTCTGGGGCTCAGCCCAGCCTGTGACACACAGAGGTTTTTAGGCAGTTCTGTAGAAGTGCCTGGGCTGTGTGTCCACAGATCCTTGTGTCACCCCATCTTCCAAGACATCGGGAAGAAATTACTTAAAAGATTGTGCCTTAAAAGCAGCTTTCTAAGCATTTTCCATTAGAGAAGCTTTGTTTCCATCAAAGGCTGCGCAGAGGCACAAAGCCTGCCCTGCCCTGGGATTCTGCCCGGCGCTCCACTTCTGCTATTACTGCTTTCCCTCGCGGCTGCGTTTCTGGCACCGCTGACTTTCGGGGGTCCCAGATGGATCTGGTCCGTGTCGCGGCAGCTCGAGTACAAGTGGCTGGGAGTTCCTGTTCCCAGGCTGTTCCCTGCGAAGGGATGGAGCTGCGTGTACAAGCACATCTCGCGGTGACTTTCCGTCCCAGCAGCGGCTTTGCACATCTTCCCCGCAAAGGGCTTCAGGTTAACACGGTCCCACGAGCGGTGCGATGTTCGTGCCTCTCTAGTGCCTCATCTCTTAGCCGGTCTGCGTCCTTATAATTACAAAGCGATGTATGTGCAGGGGAGATGAGATACCGTCAGGCAAGCCTGTGACCTTCCTGCGATTCTCCAGTTTCCATAACAGCAGGATATTTGTTTTGTTGCCATAGAAAACCTGCCTGTGCAGGTTTGCAGGGTACCGAGTTGTCACTACAACCATTGCCTTCCAGTGAGCCTGAAAGGAGCTGCGTGTCCCTGAGAACAAATCAGATGGTGTTTCCTGCCACCTCCTCAGGAAAAAAAAAGAAGTGTTAGATTGACAGTTTCGGAAAGCGAAGTTTTCTATCTATCAACAGAGCAGGCAGCAGCATGGCACGGTCACGGGAGCGCCTCGTCCCCTGCATCGCCCGGCTGCGGCGGGCAGGAGGATGGTCCTTGTCCCTGAGGACGCTGCAAATCCAGCGCCTCTAGGATGTGGCTGGTGGCCGGTGTCCCCCGGGGCTGCTGTTTTGGTGGCCAAGCCATGGACTCACCCCTTCAGCTCGCTGCTGCTGGCGCTGCCAGATGTATGAGATGAACAGACCTGGAGGGCAGCAGCGCTCAGGGAGGCGTGGGTCTTTCAGGAGGCAGCCTGTGTGCCCTGCTTCCATCCATCCCCCGAGGGGAAGGGCAGGCTCACCCAGGGAGATGGGAGAGGGGCTCCCTGAGCGGGTGGGTGCCCTCATCAGGGTGCCTGGAGATCGCACAACATGCCGTCTCTACTGGTGCCCCCCCAGCATCCCGCTCCCCCCACCGTGCTGAGGCTCTGAGCGCAGCAAGTAGGGATGGGGGAATTTCCCAAATTGTTCCCTGGGAGAATCCCAGAATCACCTGGTTTGGAAAAGTCCTTGCAGCTCCTCCAGCCCAACCATGACCCTCCCCCTGACCGTTCCCAACTCCCCCAGATCCCTCAGCGCTGGCTCAGCCCGACTCTTCAACCCCCCCAGGGATCCCGGGGACTCCCCCCTGCCCTGGGCAGCCCATTCCAACGCCCAACAGCCCCTTCTGCACAGAAATCCTTCCTCAGAGCCAGCCTGACCCTGCCCTGGGCAGCTTGAGGCCATTCCCTCGGGGCCTGGCGCTGGGGCCTTGGCTCCAGAGACTCATCCCCCCTCTCTGCCCCCTCCTGGCAGGGAGTTGCAGAGGGTCAGGAGGTCTCCCCTCAGCCTCCTCTGCTCCAGACTGAACCCCCCCAGTTCCCCCAGCCGCTCCCCAGCAGACCTGTGCTCCAGACCCTGCCCCTGACAGAGGCTGGTGGGTGCTGTGGTGGGAGCAGGGTGCAGAGAGCTCTTGTGAAGCTGGTCTGCATCAGGCCACCCAGGGCTCAGAAAGGACCATCCCTTTCCCAAGAGTATTTCCAGACCTTTTTCCAAGAGCGTTTCCCACACGTTTACGTGCGAGCCCTCCCCTCTGCCAGCAGCTGGAAGGTGTCAGCCTGCCTGGACTGCAGTTCCAGGGTGGCAGTTCTTTTCAGCTAACACAGATGTGTATTTTCAGTGGTTTTGAGCATCAAAGGCACTCAGGCGAGTCCTTCACCTGAGGAAAGTGGTCCTGCCGGTGGGCGGGCTGCGTCGGAGGGTGGTGAAGGCTGGGAGGGCACACGGCGTGGGTCCTGCTTGTCCCCACTGCGGGGGACAGACGGCGGGGGCGATGCAGCCGCTCCCCGGGGTGCATTCCCTGTGTGCTTGTCCTAGGTGACACCGGGTCTCGAGGGCCAAGAGGGGGAACTGCTCGTGAAGGGACCCTCCGTCTTCCGCGAGTACTGGAACAGACCCAGAGAAACAGCAAACGCCTTCACCCCCGACGGCTGGTTTAAAACAGGTACCGCGGGGGGAGAGGAGGGCAACAGCTCCGGGCTGGCTCCCGGGGTTCTCCGGCTGCTGGGGGGGGTTTGGAGATGGGGGGTCACAGCCTGGCTGGGGGTGCGGGCTGGCCACGCTTCCAAACACCGGGCTCAGGGCCGGGCTTCGCTTGCGTTGGTCATAATTAGCCAGCCAAGAAATGGGTGGTTTGGGGTTGCTTGCTTGTAAGTATAATATACGGGTGCTTAATGATTTCTGGGGATTAAATTTTGCAAATGGGAGGGTTTTGGCTTAATTTACACGGGGGCTTTGTCAGCTCCGAGGGGCTGGGTCCGTCCTGCTGCCCCTCTCGGCGCGGTGTCCGCGGGGGAGTTTGTCCTGCTCACGGCTGAGTGTTTGAAGACAAGGTGTGTAGGGTCGAAGGCAGGAGCACGGGCAGCGCGGCCGCGAGGGGTGGGCTGGGGTCGTGGGCTTGGCCACCGGCGTCACGAGGGAGCTTGTCAAGGAGTCGTCATTTGTCAGAAAGTACTAATGGATGGAGCGCTGAACTTTCTGGGGGAGAATCACAGCGGGTGTCTTCAGTGGGGGAGCGGTTCAGGAAGGGGTTTTGAAATTGCCAGAACATTTTTTTAAAGTGAAAAGTCTGAGCCTTCCAAACAGACTTTTTAATTTGAAACCAAGGCTCATTTTATTTTTACATGATAAGTTATGGAAATGCAAAGGAAATGTTTCTTTTTCTGGGTTTTCTCAGGATTTGCCTTTGCTTTTCAAGAGCAGGAAAAGTTTCTGTAACAAAAATGTTTCCAGGGATGGGGAGACGTCTGGTATTTGCTTCTTTCAAATCAAATCTCACCGGAAGATAATACCTCAGTGATAATAATACCTATTGCGGGTGGGTCCTCTGTGAGCCTTGGGAGGTTTTATCAAATATTTGCAAAGAGAAAAAAGATCCTGGTAGCCTGTGATAGCAGCAGCTTCCTTTGGGCCAGTCCCTACTCTGGCTGGGAGGGCAAGTTTTTGGAGGAGAACTTTTAAGCCTAATCCTGCTCCTCACGTGGGATAAATTCAAGAGGATACCAGGCTGAAGACCTTTCTCGAAGGGGATAGATGTGACAGGCCATGAATAAGTGATGTGCTCCAACTGCCGCCTCCCGCTCTGTGCACGGCGCGGTCAGACACCTCCTCCCTCAGAGGTTCCCGTCCCCCGGCGCCGTTCTGCGGTTTGGATTAAATAGGGAGGGAGGCTCCAGCCCAGCTGCCGGTCGGTATCGGTGTGCCCACCTTCCTGCTGCCCCCGCCGCCCGCGGGGAGCCCCCTGGGCACCGGGGTGGATACAGGCAGCGGGGTCTCTCTGCCTGCCCCGAGCCCGACCGCTGGTTCATCTTGCCAGTGCAGCAGCGCGGGCTGGCTCGTCTCTGCCCAGCCTTAACACCTCCCCATTGCCCTCTCTGCTGTGTGTGAGCAGCGCCGTCGAGGCAGGACTCAGGCTGGATTTCTGATGCCTTCTGCGTAATCTTATTTATTTACGGTTCTTGAAGAAGCTGTGATTTATTATTATTGTTATCCCGAAGCAGGCGCGGCGCTGCCCTGCTGGCAGTGTCACCACGGGTCCCCATCCCGGGCGAGTACCGCGGGCTGGGACCGGAGCATCGTCAGGCGATGTGCAGGGTGCAGGGCAATCAGCTTTAAAAATTTTTTTAGTCAACACTCCTGATGAATATTTCAGATGCAAAGGAATAGCATGCATTAATTATTGCAAAGAGATGTCTTTAGGAGAAAATGATTTTGAAATTCAGTTTAATTTCATTGTAATGCGCTGCAAACAGGAAGGGAGTATGTGTGTTTAATTGGCTCTCGGGGGTAAGGCCGGGAAGATGGCATGCCTTTGTCACAGGCCATTAGTGATACAGACTGCATAATGAGAGAGTACAATCAGCTCACAGCTGCCGGCTCCTACGGGGAGAGAATGATATTAAATAGAAATCAGTATAAATTAAACTTAACCCTTTCGCTAGCTGAGCAAAACTCAGAGCGAGAATAAAGGGCGGGGGGGGGCGTGGAGACAGGCGTGAGGGGTTTGGGCTGGGTTGGGGGTGCCCAGCCAGCAGCAGACCCCTGGCCATGCTGCCTCCCCGACATCCCCCACCGCTGCCTAGGGAGGACAGCAGGCTTTTAACTCTCTTCCCCATCCCGTTCCCCCACTCTCTGCCTTTCTTTCCTTTCGCTCCTCTCCTGACCGCTTGCTCCGTCTCGCAGACGTCGGGTCAATAGGGCTATTTTTTTTCCCAAGCCTCATTTAGCTGGCGGTGCCGTGAGTGTGCCCCATCACCCCTCACTCGCCCTGCCTGTCCCCACCACAGTGACAGCCTTCGGGGATCACTCGGAGATGGCAAACATCCCTGGGGTGGTAAAACCCCAGTTCGGGGAACCGAGGAGGTTATATGTTCCATCCTAGCAACGGGGGTGTGGAGGGTGAATTACCCCCGTTAAGCAGCGGTGAGTAATTTCGGAGCGGAGACTGTGCTGGCAGAATCCAAAAGAGGCAAAACCTGGGTGCTGCCGGGCCGTGATCTGCTCTATCTGCCATTTGCAGGCTGTACCGTGGATGTTTTAAAGGCGAGGCTGTGTGCGTGCGCACGGTGCTCCCAAAACCCAGGCGATGTATTTCCGAGGCCGCACTAGCGTTGTCTCACCTCTGGAGCCGTATGTGGGTCCCTACCAAGTGACCTGCAAGTCACCTAAAGCGGGTGACGGTGTGATTGCAGGCGGTGGCCGGGTCCCCCCCATCCCTCAAGGATGCAGGGAATGTGCACTCAGCAGTGACAGGGACGAGTTTTGGAGAGGGAGACTGTGGGTAACTCCTCTGCTGTCATGGTTAACAGCGATCCCAAAAACCAGCGGGTCAGCAAATGAAGAGTAATTCCTGTGAGGGCAACCCCAGCGTGCTGCTCATGTGTGCCTTGCTGGGAGCCCGTCCCTGGAAGGACACAGCTCTGGGGTGGCACTACACAGGGAGGGGTGTCCTGTGGCTGTCACTCCCTGTGCTGTTAAACAGAAGGCGGGGGGATGTCTCAGCATCCCCTCCCCGTGCATCGCTCCCGCCTCACGAGGTGTTTGACCAGCCTGGGGCTCTACCTGGGAATCCCTCCTCGGAGTTCACACACACACAAAGCCAAGAGTCACCTGAGCTCGTTCCCTCTGTTGGTTTTGTGATCGGAGTTAACAGGAACTGCTGCGCGGGGCTCGCGTGGTCGGAGGGCCAGTTCCCCTCATACCTGCCCCCGGGGAGAGGGACGACGCTCAAGCCCTGCCAGCCGCCTGCTGAAGTGCTCCATCCGCTCCGCCGGCTGCTTCCCGCAGTGCAGGGCTCACGGAGGAATCTTGAATTTCTAAGTCTTTTCTGGCTACAAGTCATTTGTTTCCCCAGTGCCTTCCTCAGGCCGTTTCTCTGTTTCTGGTTGCTCTTCCTACAAATTGAGTTATCGTGTTTTTTTGTCAGAAAGTAGAGGAACCAAAAAAAAAGTCAATGCTTAATAGCAGCGGTTGTTTTCCTTGCCGATTGACAGCTCCTTTATTAAAATCCCCTTTTCTCCCATGAAACTCTCTTCCCCAAGAAAACAACCTCACGTTGAGCATTGGGGATGGTCATTCCCTCCGTGACGGGACACAAAAAATAGCGATGCAGACTGTGGCCAGCAGCCCTCTCCCCACAGCGTGCTCCTCCTGCAGCTCCCTGCTCCGTTTCTAGGGAAATCTCGGAAAGACCAGACATTCCGTGCAACAACTGCAAACCTGAGTGGCCTCCCCCCGGCTGAGAGGCAAACCCTGTGCAGGAGGCTCCTGCAGGCATCCCTCTGTGAACGGGCCCTTTTTGTGCCTCCAGTTAGAGAAGGAACAAGTACGTGTGTGTGTGTGTTATGGGGAAAAAAAAGGAGGTCAAAAGACGTGGTGCTGCAGTGACTTTTTGATGAATTCAAGATCGTGGCTCTTTTGAGAAGCATCTGAACTGGTGGTGTTGTGTAGGTGATTTACTGTTGCTCCCGTCCTCTATTCCCTCCGATTTGCGCCGCTGTCTGCCCATCTCTCTCATTTCCATCGGAGTGAATTTGATTATTTTTATTGTATTAACGCTGTTGACAGAGCTGCTTAGATCAAAGTCCCCTCCAGCCATTTCCAGGGAGGCTGCTGGGTATCCACCTGCTGTCATGCATCCAGGCAGCCCCGAGCCCTCGGAGACTGAGACAAACCTAAAGGAAAAATGAGACAAACCCAAAGGAAAAATGAGACAAACCCAAAGGAAAAATGCCTGTGGCCGTCCGTCTCCTGTCGCTGCGACACCTTCCCAGCTGCTCCACACCCTGCGAGGTGAGAGGCCACCTCCGAGCGTACTCACATCCCGCTGAGCAGGAAAGGCGGAAGGAAGAAAGAAGGAAGGAAGAAATTTTTTTATGACGAGGGTGGTGAAACACTGGAACAGGCTGCCCAGAGAGGTGGGGGATGCCCCAACTCTGGAAACATTCAAGGCCAAGTTGGACGGGGCTCTAGGCAACCTGAGGTAGTTGAAGATGTCCCTGCCGATGGCAGGGGGGGTGGGACTGGATGATCTTTAAGGTCTCTTCCAACCCAAACCGTTCTGCGATTCTGTGACTCTATGAGCAATCACCGAGCAAACCTCTGCTGGAGGAAAGCAGCAGAGAACCGCGCGGTTCTCGGGTCATCCTTCTCCCTGATCGTTATTCATCCATCCCAGCCTCGTCACGCTCGTGGCACTGGGGCTCTGGCACCGTCAGGTCGTGTTCTCTCTGCCCAGGAGGCAGCGAGCGGCTTCGGAGGCCTGAGGAAGGGGTCGGGGGGGTTGGGAGGGTGATGGAGTTGCCCGGGCGCTGCCCGTTCGCCTGCCTGTTCTCCTGCCGCGCAGGGCGGGCAGGGCGCGCTCTCCGGGGGAATCTGGCAGTACGGCGGTGTGCGAGCGGGAGGGGTATGATCAGAAAGCAGACTTCTCCCCGAGGGAAGGCCGGCCTCCATTCACATTTGCCCATACATCCAGAAAATTAGAATCTGGTGTATTCAGGGAGATTTATTTTCAATTACAGGTTAAGGCTGAGACATGAAATAGCACCGGGTTTGAAAGTAGCGCATAAATCCTGCAACAAATCCATGTATCTCAGCTCCATATAATAAGATTTTATTGATTGCTATATTGTATCTGTCAGAATAAAACTCTCTTAATGCATGCATCAGGATGGAGAAGATAGAAAGCTTGTTGGTAGTAGAATCTGATTCAAGAATCAATGCACTTTGATTAATAATGTCGTTAAGAAAGTAAGAGTTATTTAACTTGTTTGATGCACATTTCAAAATGATGACTCATATCTTTTAAGTTTCTTTCTTTAAGGTGCATTTAAAAAAACAACCCTGTAGCTGTTTTTCACATCGCTAAGTCCTGCTTTATCACTGATTTTTGCTAGATCCTTTCACACAGCTCACACCACACCCCCCTTCCCAGGCTCCCGTTAACAATAATTCCTGTGGCCCGAAAGACTTCCCATGTGCTGTTGTTGAAGGCTTTAGAATAAAAGGAGAACAGGGTGGACCTGTTATCTCTTTATTCCTTCTGGATGTTCTGCAGAGAAAGAGGGAGCTTCAGGGGAAAAAAAAAAAAAAAAAAAAAGTAGGTAATCTGGAATAAGACATCAGCAGGAGAAATGAGAAGCACCCACCGGTTCTGGCAGGCTCTGAGGCTGCCAGGCTCGGGCAGTCGGCAGCGTGCTGGGCACGTCTGTGCCTCCTGAACATGCTGTTCTCTCTGCTCCGGCCTTGCCACTCTGATCTCAGCACTAGGGACAAGTCTTGGCTTAGCTGGGAGCGTCCTACTCGGTGCTGCTGCTCCCAGCTTGCTCCAGAAACGGGACCTGTTCTCGCTGCAGCTGTGAAAGTCAAGGCAAGAAGCCCAGTGACTCTCAGGCTGGTTTCTGGGACCTCCTGGTGTCCGTCTGTCCCTTCAGACTGAGCTCTCCCGTCCGGAGCTGGGCAGCACTGCTGGCCCCAGCTCCAGGTCCTTGTCCTTCCCAGCCCTGGCTCTTCGGAGATTTCCACCCCACCGCTTCTGATGGAAAAGGCAAAGCTGCCTGCAGTTTTCCAGCACAGAGAAGTCTGGGTTTTGTAGGAGACATCCTGGGCAGGTTGTCCTTGACCATTGCTCCTCTTGGGCTGGTCTCCAAGGAGAAGGGGGGGGGGGGCAGCAGGTGACGCACACCCCGACCCTCCGGCGTCGGCTTTTTCCCTGGCGTTTGCCTGTCCCCAGAGACAGGCAGGTGTTTCCCTACCAGGGGAGTTGCTTACATTCATGGGTGTAGCACTGACACCTGAAACAGAAAATACTTCAGCCTGATCAAGGCAGATTATAAATAGAAATGCATCTAATTAGCATCCTAATCTGCAGGTTTTCTGTTTGTTTGCAGTGTCTTTCCTAGTCACAAATCCAGTTAATGCAAATTCTATTTTTAAAGAAATGATTCCTTAATTATAATGTGTTGCAGATGATGTGACTTACCGGTTTGGTAAGCCCACCGGAGGAAGCGTTGCCTCCCCCAAGGCTGGGCTGAAGGAGCCTCTTTGAGTCTGTCACAGCTTAAACTCATCAGGCAGGATGGCAGCACTCACTTGCTCCCTTTGCTAGTGGGACTTGGACCCAGAGTCCCACAAATGAAAGGATGTGAAAAGACCCCCCAAAAAATGCCAAGCATGGCCCCAAGACAGCTCCATGTGCTGCTTGAGGAAGGATATCCCCCTGGATCTGCCTGGGACAGGCACGGAGGCTGCAGGCACAGACCGGGCAGCCTCCCTGGTGAAGCTGGACCAGCCGTGTGCTGGGCTCCCGTTTCCACCCCGCCCTCATTTCAGAGGTCTTTCTGGGAGTGAAAACATAAAGGTGG
Organism: Athene noctua; assembly: GCF_965140245.1. Taxonomy (NCBI): domain Eukaryota; kingdom Metazoa; phylum Chordata; class Aves; order Strigiformes; family Strigidae; genus Athene; species Athene noctua. The sequence continues at coordinate 26,102,553 of NC_134045.1, forward strand.
CCTGATGTCTGGTGTATGAGCCGTGTGTAAAGGTTCCTTTATCATCTCAAAATGTTCCTTGTACTCACACACTTGTAATGCTGTGAGAGAGAAATCACTTTTTCTGCTTCCTGCCTCAGTATTTATTCTTTCTCCTTGAGGGGACAATATTGCCAGGTTTGCCTGATGGCTGGAAGTCTTGGGGTCATCAGGACACAGCAAAATGAAACTCTCTGTTTCCCTGACTGCTCGGGAGACTGATGTTTTCAGCAGTTCAGAGAGTGACTTGGGATTTTTGTAGCTGTAAATGAGAGCAGCTTTTGGCACAGATTTTGTTTACTCTCTACAAAGCTCTGCTCTAGTTGTATCAAACATCTTGGATGCCAACCCTTTACTTGTTTGAGAACCTCTGCTACACAGAGTCCAATTTTCAGAGGCGTGGAGCAATTGCACCCCAGCTGAGAGTCAGTGGGAACAGCAGGCACCCACATCTCCAGAATCCAGGCTGTTCCCTCTCGATCTCTGTTTGCCTTTACCCTCCAAGCCATGCTACGGCAGCGCTGGAGGGTTCAGGCTCTGACCGCCGGGAGTGACCCTTCCCTTCCCATCCCAGGGGTAGTGCAGGGTGTCCCGGCCGCAGCCCCACCTGGGTTATGTTGTAGAGATGTCAAGCTGAGCTCTGTGAGCCTGTCAGGAGATCTAGCAGGAGAATTGCCAGCGGGTTAAGAGACAAGTGCAGGATTGAGCTCAGGATGTGGTAAAGAAATGGGCTGAACCATCGTCTTTCTCATGGCACTTGGCAGAGCCCGCTGGATCATTGGCAAGGCTTTCTTTCAAGTGGCTACTTGCTGCTGTATAAATAGCATGTCTCCTCCAGTGCAAAATTTAAAACCCCAGAGGGGAAGGTCAGTATCAAATCAGGTGAGTGAGCTCCCTGAGCCGTCGTGTGGAGGACAGGACCCCGTGGATTGTCTTGAGTACAGCTGGAACGGGGCCCCAGGGATTCTCTCTGGTCTGCGCACTGGGAACTGTTGTGTCCTCCCTGTCCCTGATTGCCCCGTGACCACGGGGAAGCCTCTTCAGCAGGCAGGATAAATGCTGCAGAGAGTTGTCTCACACTGACCGAGGAGGTGGATTCACTGTACCCCGGCAGAGAGCATCAGGGTAGGAAAGATAACGGTCTAAAACTGAATGTTGAAGCGATCACTCAAAATCCAAACAACATTGAGCTTTGTGGATGCCAGACTGGCAACTCGCTGCTCCAGGCGAGAGCTGTGATCTGTGTACAGACTGTTTGTGCTTCACTCTTCGGTTCCTTGCCAAGCCAAGCCTGCTGCTGCCTGGCCTTACCGTGTTCAAGCTACCAGCCCTTGGGATGGAGGTCTCGCTCTGGCAGCAATCTGGCAGGGTTAAACCTGCTCACTCGGAGCTTCTGTAGGAGCTTCACCTTGTAGAGGCTGGGAGGAGTCGGTTTAGAGAGCTGGAGCTGATCGGCGGGGCTGCTCGAGCAGTTGTGCCGCGGGTTTTGCGTTTGATGGTCCTGTGGGTCCGTCTCCAGCTGCTGCACGTGCTCGTCGTGTCTCGGTGGGGTTCTTGGCGTGGCACCTCGCACCAGGAGCTTCCTCTAAAGCAGCCCGTGGGGGGCAAAGGCTGTTTCGCTGGCCGTGGGGATGCCTCTTCCTCAGGCTTGGGTGGTGATGGGTGTTATCTTCAGCCCTGACGCCTGCCTCTCGCCAGGGAAATCCAGCTCAAGAGAAGATTTGATGCAACTAGACCTTCCTTCCACCTTTGGCCATCTATCATTTTTCTGCCTTATTTTGTGTCCTCAGCTCTCCCTTCCTCCTCACTTGCCGGGTTTCCCGTTGCTTGAGGCACTCTGCTGGTGCCCACACAATCTGTTTAGCCTGCTGAACACTTTTTGCTGTTTGATTTACATAACCCAGCACAGCCGTAAGTGGAGCAGGGTCAGGGAATTGCACAAATTGATTTCCCGCTCGTAGGACGAGCCGGGAAGCCAGCGGCCTGATTTCCTTCCTTCGCAGCAGAGGAAAGCGAGGGATCACTTCTAGCAGGCGTGATCCAAGAGCAAGCGCCGTGAAGTGGAGAGGCTTTTGTTGGGTATTTTGTTGGGCTGGTAATAGTGCTTGACGAAGAGCTGAACGTCTCTGGCTTTGAGAGGCTCTTTACTTTCAACAAGAGTCGTCCCTCTGGGTTTCGCTCAAGACAACTGAGAACATATTTACTTACGGCTAATGGTATTATGCTGTAAGCAAAAGTATAGGCTTCTGTATATTTAAGCAAACAATTTAAGGCAGATATCTTTCCTCATATCCCACCGCTGCCTTTCTTAGTAAACATCCTCCCATCGTTATCTCTGCTTTATTTAATAATTCGTCTCACCAGAGACTGGGACAGGTCACTGCACTGGAAAGAAGAGGTAGTACACTCTTTAGCTAAGGTGTAATTGATCCCTCAGCTGTTGTACAGAGGGCAGAAGCCAAAGCAGAGGGGTGTAGTCTAATGTTTTTATTATTACAATTATTATTTTTAGCCGTGCACGCACGGTTCCTACACTCTTCAAAGTTTTGCCAGCTGAGTGGCAGCTGCGTTCAGCTGGGCTGCCACACCTTGGAGCATTTACTTATTTATTAGTCTTTGAGTTTTCTTTTTCATCTTGTTGTCTGCAGGGATTTCTATAAATATTTAAATGCTAATGTGAAGAAAAGCGTTTTTCATTTTTACTTACCCATTTTCTTTTCTGGCTTGTCCTCTGGGCAAACCCATCTGCAGTAATTCTGGCTGTAGGCAGCGGGGGGGCTCCCTCCGCCCAGCCTACTTGTGTCATATCAGTCACCCATGAGTTCCTGCTAATGATGAGTGAACCTACAAAGTCTTGGCCGCCTGGCTTGCAGAAACGTTCAAAGGCTCGTCTGGTTTATCTGCTATTTTCCATTAGAGGAGTGTGGCACCCTTAGAGCAGGGGGTGCAGCCTCCCAGGGCTGGGGGGGCTTCATCTGCTGCTCGTCCTTCAGGTCTGTGGCACGCTGAAGACTTGGAGAGGCTCCTGGTCATGCTGAGCTACATACCCAAGGATGAGGGACAGCACCTCTGCCAAGGGCAGGCAGGATGCAGGATGCTGCCAGGCTCTGCCAAGGTCTGATTCGGTGTTAATCTGTTTGGTGCTGTCCTCTCCAGGCTGAAAGCTGGTGCCCGGGACTCCGCTGGCAGATGTCATGTGAGGGGGTCTGACGCCAACCCCGGCCAAGGCTGGAGCAGGGACCATATGCAGCAATCCCCGAGGCCCTGAAACAAAGGCACGGAGACGGGCTTTTGTATTTGCTAGCCAAAACCTGCTGGCCGTGTGGGCATGCTGGGAAGCCCGTCTTGCGGCGGGTGGGAGAGCGTTGGGGGTTTGCAGGGGGTGCAGTGGATGATGCTTTCCAGGCTCCCCTAATGTCTCAGCAGATGAAGCTGAAGCTGCTGGCTCTGCTTATCTGTGGGTTTTAGAGAGCTGCCAGCCTTGAACCAGCCCTTCGTGGTCACCTGGAATCCCCCCGTGTCTGTGGAGGAACATGAAACGGTGCCAAGGCACCAACCATGCCAAACCACCAGACGCGTGTACGTTCTGCGCCCGGCTCCTGCCTGTCCCACTCAGCGTGGGCATGAGAAAGCACAGAAAGGCTCCTGCCGGTGGGTCGTTTGGCCTTGACTTTGTGTGCAAAACCCAAGGCTTTGGTACGCGACCTCAAACGTCCACCACAGCTTCACTGGCGCAGTCCCACGGCCAGGGCTGCAGCCTGTTTTCATGCCAATTGGACCGAAAATAACTCACATCTTCCCTGTCCTGTAATTCCCTGCACTTTTTTCTCTTTGGAACATCAGTTCTTTAAAACCAGAGTGACCAGAAGATGCACCCTTGGGGTGAATCTTGCACGAGGGCCCGGTGAGGCAGGACTACGTGACAGGAGGTTGATTCCCCCGGCCAAAATTCCTCCTTCTCTCCCGCGCTGGGCTGAGCGCTCGGTTCCAGCCGCGTGGCCCAGGAGAAACGGCCTTTGGCAGCAGAGGCAGGTCAGTGTGGGGCAGCACGGGGTCAGCGGGCATCACCCCGGCTTCTCACCCTGCTGCCTCAAGGGCGCAGTAAGCTCGAGGAACCTTTTAAAATGACAGGTGTGAGGGGAAGGCATCCCCGATTTATCAGCCGAGACAAGGGGTAGCTGCACTCCTGGTCTGTCCAGCAGCAGGTCCCTGAGCCCCCCAGTCCCCAGCTGGAAGCAGAGTGGGGGAAAGCACAGCCAAGGATTACTGCCTTGAAATCAGACTTGTCTTATCTGCAGCTTTCACGTCCCGGGTACCTGGGGATGCTGCCAGTGTTCCCAGCACCTCTCCATCTCCCGCTCCACACAGCGTGAGGAGGAGTGCCTTATTAGCACAGCTCTTTGTGAGATGCCCTTGAGTGGGGTTTGTGGTTTTTTTTTTTTTCCAGGTGTAAATGCCAGGGGAGGCTGTACCAGTGCTTCACATTCTTTCATCTCGGCAGGGTTTTGCCCTTTCTCCCAGCGTGGCTCTGACAGCAGGCTCAGCGCTGCTGCCTGTGGAATACAAACAAACTTCCCCTTTGCAGAGCATGACAGGAATTCATTCCAGACTGGTTTGTTGAAGGTTTTTTTTTTCCTACTTTTCTTTTTCCCTTATGCTGGATGCTCCAGGGGTCTCTGGAGAAGTTTTGAGAGTGGGGATCAGTTGCTTAACCCCCTCTCTCCCGAGAGCAGGCAGCTCGCAGCAGACCCGACAGCTCTTGCAGATGGGGAGGACTGCAAAGCAGCTTGAAGCTGCGATGCAATTCCCATCCCCTGACCGAGCCAGGGGAGAGGAACCGACACATTGAGACGTTTGCATCCCTCCATCTCTTTGTAGCAGCCATCAGGGCAGTCGGAGGGTCTGTTCCCTGCTTGCTGAGCACACAGCGCCTGCCATTAGTGCTAATGGGAGTTAGGCACGCGCTCGGAGAGGCAAGGATGCCCCTGAGCTACAAATCTACTTGGCAATTTTATTATGTAAATAAATGGTGTGTGCACATACACCTGCTGCTGCTGCTGCTCGTGGTGATGTTCGTGGCAAGATACGTAAACAAACAGCGATTCCGTTCTAATAGATTTATTTCCTTTCTCGTGAGCCATTAAATTACCTCCAGATTTCACGCAGGTAGAAATCTGTAACAGCGTCAAAATCTTGCTCTGCCTCGGCGGACGGTGGCCCGCAAAGCGTGACAGACACCTATTACTCTCAGATATTGTTCTGGGGGGAGGCGTGGGAGCAACCGGTATCATCCTCGTTATGTCAGTGTCTCTGGGTGTCCCTCCCAGGCCCCCACCACCGCTGGGCAGTTTGCAGTGAAGGTAAAACAAACCTCCCCGTGCTGGGCTGAGCTCGGTGGCTGGAGAGCAGGGGTCCCCCTCCCAGACCCTCCGTCTGACCGGACGGTGAAGGTCTCCCCGCTTCCAGGGGGGTTGAGGCAGAGCTTGCTCTGGCCCTTGAGGAGGCTCTGGGCTGGGGTTTACTCTAGGAGCCCCCTCAGCACCCCTACAGCAGCACCGGGGCTCACCAGGCTTTCCAACACCGGCACCGGTCGGTGGGGCCCGCGAGGAGAGCAGCCCGCTCCTCCCCAGATGACCTGCCTCCGTATCTGAGGGCTGCGGCTGCCCAGCCGCGCTCCTCTTCCACTCCCTGGCTCCGCTGGAGGGTTTTGGCAGCAAGATGGGGAGCAGGTAGGTCAGGCTGCTGCCAGCGAGAGCGTGGAGGGGCTGTGCCGTGCCGGCCGAGAGCTGCTGCCCGTGGCTCTGCGGGCTGGGCTGGGTCACTGGGAAGGGCGTTTGCACAGCACCCAGGCAGCACCCGAGCAAACAGGAGCCCTGGAACTTACTGGGGAGGGGAGATGGATGAGATTTCCTCATGAATAATTGGTGCATTATTAATATGCATGTGTTTTTTTGAAGAAGTTTCAAACTCTCCCCCGCAGGAGCCTTTGATGCTTTATTAATGACTGCGGCGCACACCAAACCCTCGGTACACCGCGGGGCCCCGGAGCAGCCCCATGCCCCTGCAGAAGCGGCCCCTTTAGTTTTGGGCATTGTCTTTTGTGAGCCCAGGGAAGGCATTTTGCTGGTCCAAGCGACCGGGTGAGTGTAGATGGACTCGAGTAGCCCCACAGAGCCGCTGAGGCAGGCTCCGGCAGCAGGCCAGAGCTCGGCAGGTCTCGCCATCACGGTCTGCGCAGGGTGGAAAAGGTGTGTGAAAAGCAGGAGTTCAACATTTCAGCTTTACGCCCTGGATCAGAACTAACAGGAACTTTCTCAGGTCCCCTTGTAACTCAGAAGAGGATCCAAGACCCTGCAGAAGGGATGAGATCGGGGTTGGCTCTGGGTAACGTTGATGCCCGGGGTTGTCCTGCCCGGCGGAAGCGCGCGGGGCCGAGGGGGGAGCAGAGGGGCACTGGAGCAGGGCTGGGAGAGGCCCCTGGTTTCCGAGCCCGTCCGTGCTGAAGTGCTGGGGTGGGTGTGGGATGAGTGGGGAGGGGTGACAAGCCTGCGGCAGCCTGGGCAGGTGACCTGCGTGAGCTGGGACACGTGCTGCTGCGCAACCGGCCTCTGCGAAGGAGGCAAAATCCAGAATTTCAGAACTGCTAATTACTGTTAATGAGCTACAATTTGTGCTCGTAACCTCTGTTCTTAGCCAAGATGGCTGACAGCAGCGACAAACGTTATTCATTTCCATGCAATAAATCAAGCTAAAGTTGCTTCTGTTACTTAGCCTATCATTTAGCATTTCATTAAATAGATATGTACACATACATCATCGTTGCCGAGGCTGTGTCAATCCCTTCAGGAGCAGGGCTGCCTCCAATCAATCCCGGCAGCTCCGTGCGTTGTGGAGAGGCTCCGGGTTACCGTGTGCCAGGTTAGCATCTTGCAGAGCATCCATCAGGACTCGGTAACTCATCAGTTCTTGGGGTTGCACGGCCGGTATTCAGCCGGAGAGTTACCACAGCAGTGGTGCTGGTGCTCCTGAAGGTGTGGCCTGGGGAGACGAGGTCTCCCTTGGGCGCATGAGGTCAGATTCCTGAGCTGGGGGCTGACCTACAGGGTGCCTCTTGGAGGAAGATGCTTCTGCTGGGCTGGTGCTGGGCTTTCCATCAGCTCCGGCATGGGAAGAGCAGCAGCTGAGGAGCTGAGGGTGCCAAGATCACCCTTACTTAATCTTTGCACCTCTGATGGAGGGGAGGTAACGGCAGCTTGGGGGAGCGTTGTAAGGTCGTGAGGGTGAAGCACACGATGGGACGTGGCGGTGGAGGTCGCTCTGGTTGCGCTGCTGCTGGAGAACTGTTCATTTTCATGGTGGGCAGAAGGAGAAAGCGTGGCATTAAAATGAGCCTGGAGCTACAAGGAGTAGCAAAATCCTCACGCTACAGTATTTGTGGGCACACCAGCTCCCATAGCCCCGAGGAACCTCTGCACCAGGGTGGGACAGCAGCTCCTGCTCTGCTGCAGCCACAGCAGCTCTGGGCTCTGCTCCCTGTGCTGATGAGCGGGGGGTGCTGAGGACAGGGGCCCCCATCCTGCTTTGGGCTCCAGCCTGGGCCCCACTTTGCCACAGCACCTTCTTACCACGGCAGCGGTCCCCCGGCACGCTCAGGGGAGGGCTCTGCCTCTTGCTGCTCCAGGGCACTCTGGCCCAAGGGGCTAGCGGGAGCTGCCCCAGTTTGCCCGTGCGGCACCACGCGTTTGGTGCCCTCCCGCTCCCGGCACTCCATAAATAAATTCCCCTAGTCCATCCTAGCTCACTGTATCAATCTTGTTTAATAGACTGGAAAGCTTATTGCATGGCGGCAGGTCGCAAGGAGTGTCGAGGTGATGGATTGCGCCTTCCCGGAGTCGGGCGTCGTTGATATATAATGAAATATTTATGATTTATTCCAGCTAATAAACTGGAGTGAAGTGTGTGATGTATGTGAGCAGATGGGGGATCTATTGATGCAGTTTTCATTGTGTGGGGGGAGGGAAAGGTTTGTGTCCGTTACAGAGACGTATCGCTCAGGCTCCCATCCCTCTGCCCATCAAGGTGGGCACTTGGCCGCAGAAAGATTATCTAATCCCCCCAGATGGCTTTTAGCACTTGCCTTCGAATCATTTGTCCACCCCACATCTCATGTGGCTTTTCCCAAGCACGGGAGCCTCTGGCAGCGGGAGAAAAAACATTTTTTTGAGCACTGGGCTTGGTGTTGGGAGCCAGGTGGGGAGCTTGTGCCCAGAGGGATGGGAAGTGCCGCTGCCATGCCACGCTCTGCGGCTTCCCGCTCCCACTGTGTCTGTGTTACCTCCAAAAATATCATTTCCATGGGTTTAGGAGACCAGTGAGACGCTGAACCGCCCTGGAAAGAGCAGGGAAACTTGAAACTGGTGAAGAGGGGCACTCGTCCATGGGAGGCGTGATGGGCACGTGGAGCTGGTTGCTGCAGGAGGCTGAAAGCTTGGTGCTCGGAGCAGGAAGGAGCATTTCTGTGTGTAGTAGCCCAGGATGAACCTAATCTGCAGGCATGAGAAGCTGTACCCAAAGGTGGGAGGACGTGCCTGCCAGCTGTGGCCCCACAACTGCCTTTGAGTGGGCAGGGTGGCCACCACAAGCCATGGCTGGGCCCCTGTGTGCCCCCTATGTGCTAGCCCGGGGACTGAGGCTCCCTCCCACAAAGCCCTGTGCAGGAAAAGGGGGCTTGAGCCCCCCTTGGTTTTTGCTCTGCTCTCTGCACCGGTGAGAGTATCAGGTTCAGGGCTCAGGCTCTTCACTGCCTGCCCAGAATGGACCAATCCCTCCTGGAAAAATAAATCATCGTCTTAATCACCGATGTGTGTCTCTTTGCCAGAGACTGAGCTCTGCCTCAGCCTGGGATGGACCAGGAACATCAACAGCCATTTTAGGGAAGCGGGAGACAGGGAAGAGTTAATCCCAGGGTAGAGCAGAGAGTGATGCACAGCCTCCTGCCCGCTGCTCTGCGGTGTGAGCAGCCATCGAGGCCCTTCGCATCCCGCTGCTGTCCTGCCAGCTGTTCCCGTTTCTGCCTAATTAGCCTCCGGATCGGCGTGCTTGGAGATCCTCGGCTGAAAGACACCAGAGAAGGGCAAAGACTGATTATTCCGACTGCTTCCCGGGGGTCTGCCAGCTGGGAGCTCACCGGTCCCCCCGACACGCTCCTCTGGTGAGAGCAGCAGTTCTCCAGGTACAGGCAGTGCAGAGGAATGCAGGAGGGCGAGCGCCTCGATCGGTCTCATCGCTGGAAATGAGGGATTGGCTGCCCGGGGAGCAGCTGCCAGCAGGGGATTCTCCTGAAATTTGGGGGAAAAACAGGAAAAAAAAAAGAAGCTTCAAAGACCCCCACAAGAGCAGATGTTGTGCCTGTCGGTGGGACCAGCGCTGCCTTGGGGTTGTTTTCCCTCTGGGCACAGCTGGAGCAGCCAGTCATTTCCGCAGCCAAAACATCCTCTTGGTCAATAGTTGGTTCAAATGTTTCCTCATGACACCTTTGCTATAGAAACGTCGCCGTGTTGGCCAGGAACAAGCTGACCCGTGGGTGAGGGTGTTGGCACAGGAGCTCCGGGGCAGGTTTGCTCTTGGCCAACACGTCGTGGGAAAGCAGCTCGGGCACCGTGTTACTCCCTGGGAGATCTCCCCGCTCTGCGAAGGAGGGGCACAAACTAAGGGCCGGAGTGGCAGAGTCACAAGAGCCCTTTCATCTTTGCAACAAGTATTTTGCAACTTGAAGGACCTCCTTGTAGAAATCTCCGGGGTTTGAGTTTGGAAGGAGGGTCTCCATCACAGCTTAACTACTTTCTAGAGTTTGTTTGGGTAAGGCACACACCTACAGCCCAGCGACCACTGCCAAGTGAGGATCTATAGACAACCCTTCCCTATAAATAGATCTTACCCAAAAGCCTCATTTTTAAAATAAAAGTAGCCTAGAAATGGGCTTTCACTCAGCGCCTGGTGATGTGGTTCATGCCAGCGTGTGGCCTCCATGGTTGGCATTGCTGTGGTGCCCACTGAGTCTGCAGGCTGATGGAGATGTCCACAGTTTGCTTTAAGGTATATGAAAAAAATTTTTTAATATAAAATCATATATATTTTTATATAAAAACACATATTTATATATAAAACATAAATCTTCTTATATTAAAACATATATATGTATTTTATATAAAAGCCAGGCCAGACTGGATGGGGCTCTGAGCAACCTGAGCTAGTAGAAGGTGTCTCTGCCCATGTCAGGGGGCTTGGAACTAAATGTTCTTTAAGGTCCCTTCCAACCCAACCCATTCTATGATTTTTCTGTATGTATTTATATAGATATGTAATCGTCTGAAACTCCAGCAAAGTGCAGCCCACCCGGCACAGCCTGTTCAGTATGCAGCTCAGCAGAGCCTTTAACATTTCGCAGAACAGATGCCCACTGAGCATCTTGAAACACATCCAAAGGTAGCGGTGACGGCTGCTGTCAGGGAAACAATAATCCCATGGCCTCGCCAGCATCAGCTGCGCCGCAGCACCGGGGCCGAGCCACGTGCGACGGAGGCTTCTGCCGCTGCCTGCTTTGTCTGATGAAAGGAGCCCGGTTGGAGGTGGCCCGGGCAAGCAGAGGCGGAGATGTGGTGTCACAGACCGTAATCTTCTCATCAGCCAAAATCCCCTTCCCCACGCAGCTGGCTGCGAGGAAGGAAATACTGTTTCTGGCTCCGTGCTGCGAGAAGCATCTGAGCACGGGCAGGGCTGCCCCGACCCTGCTGCTGGGCCGGTTCCCGTGCTGGAGGGAGGGACAGGCTTTGGGAGCGAGGATGGAGAGGTGATGGGGTGCTCGGGGGGAGGTCACCGTTCCCGAGGGTGTCTCACTGCTCATGTCAGTCCTCCTGAAAGCAGAGTGGGACGGGGCAGCTCCGGAGGCAGAAGGGGCACGAGGCCGAAGGATGAGTGTATCTGCAGGCTGACTGGGCTCGCAACAGCCCTGGGGCTCCTGGCCAGGCTGGACACGTGGGAGCCCTGCTCCGAGGGAGGCTCGCCAGGAGAGGCAAGGTGGCCAGGCGGTAGCAAGGGCACACGAAGAGCTGGTGATTCCGGAGCAGGTGCTTCACAGCATCCTCCTGCCCCTGCGCTGAGGCACTGGGGGCTCCGGGGAGCCACGGCCATGGCCAGCTTCAAAGGAGCATCACCAGAAACGTGGTTTGGAAGGCGGTGGCGTCTCATGGGGGGAGAACTGCATTCCCCACTCAGAAATGCCCCCCCCCCATTGCCTCTGTTGCCCCTGCCCGCCGGGGAGGGGGTACCCACGCTGGCAAAGCGCTCAGAGGCTGCTGGGCGAGGGATGGGGGGGCTGGGTGGGCTCGTGCACAGGGACCCGCGTTGGAAGCCCCGGGGAGACGGGCACAACCCTTGCCACGGGCCCTCGGGGCAGTGCCAGGTTTGGAAATGACGCTCTTAACTCTGTTTAAAGGCAGCATGCGGGGAAGAGTCATTAAGCAAACGACAGCAGCCTTTTAACTAGTCTCAGTGGCCCAGGAAATCCCCGCTGGCCTGGGAGGCAGCGAGCGCGTTGCTGCGCTGGATGTGCCGGCGCAGACGCCGTCTTGATGTGCTCGGCTGGTAGCAGATGGCGCGGGGCAGAGGGTAATGTGCCTGTCCTCGGCGGCCCGCGGTCCCCCGGAGCCAGCTCTGTCCTGTCAGCGCGGGAAGTGACAGCGAGACCCTGCTGCTCGGCTTGCGGGAGAGAGGAGACAGAAAGGAAGAGACGGGGGGAAATTGCAGAGCTCGTCCCAGAAGCTGACGATGATCACAATAATAATGTGACCCACCCGCCACGTCTGATCCGCGTGAGAGGCAGCGACGGCGTCCGTGGGGAGCGTGGGGGTGGAAGGTGAGCGGCGAGGAGGGGGCCTCCCCTGCCTCTTCATGCCCAAGCTGGAATGACTCTTCCTCCCATCCCCGGCTGTGTGGGGAACATCTGGGAAGGCGAGGGACTGCAGAGTGCGTCTCCTTCGAAAAGCACTTTTCGCAGTTGGCAGCGGCACTTCCGTGAGCACGGGGCACGTCTCTGCAGGCAGCTGTGAGCAGATCCTGCCCGTGCTCCTGCCAGAGCTGAGGAGGCAGCGGCTGGCTGCACAGGGGTGATGGCCATGGCCATGCAGGGATGCTGGTGATGGCCACGCAGGGATGATGGCCATGGCCATGCAGGGATGCTCACACCAGGTAGCCACCAGCCAGCCTTGGTCCTGCTGCTCGCCAGCTGGGCACAGCACCCAGCCTAACGAGTCTCCTCCAGCACCCACCCTAACAAGCCTGCTCCTACACCAGGCCCCAGCGCAGCCCCCACATCGCCTCGGCAGGGCTTGTGGGGCTGGGCTGGGCCCTCCACAGGGCCCTGGGAGCTCAGGCTGGTGCCAGCTCAGGGGTTTCCTTGTGGTACAGCCATGCCCTGAAATCCCGCTGCCGCGAGCAAAGCACCAGGGACTTCCCTCACTGGAAACGGGGTCTGAGGCCAGTGAGCACTGGGGCTTGTGTGTCCTGCTCCCCCCCGTGCATGGGGGATGGAGCGGGGCAGAGACGAGGCCCCGGTGACGGGCTCTGCCCTGGCAGTTTGCCTTGTGGACAGGCTCTAGAGAAATCAGCCATGGCTGACGCCTCCCTGACAGACTCAAGGGCACACGGGGATGTGAATTCAGCCCTCACTCGCTGCAAGGAGAGATAAGGGGAGCGAGTCCTCCGAGCAGGCACAGAGCCCTTCAGCTTTCACATCAGGAGACTGTGGTGCAGAGGAATCTCCTTCCCCCACCCAGGTCTGTCTCATGGACCCAGCTGTCCCTTGGACCTGGCCCTGGCACTGTTCCCCCATCACGGAGCTGGGAAAATGCAAATGTGGCAGCTTTCGTGTGCTTAAATCCCGAAGAGCAACATGGGAACTGTGTGTCATTGAACCAGGTCTGAATTCCCTCTCCTCTCCCTGTCTTCTCTGTATGAATAAGCAGCTCCTGATCTCCCTGCCGCAAGCTCGTGGTCCCCCAGTGCCACGTTTTAATTAATGTTCACTCTCCGGTCCTGTGTCAGTCACACATGCCACAGTGATACTGGGCGCAGAAGGTAGTTTATCACAGCAGTCATGAATTCCTTTCAACCCCGAGCAGCCAAACACCCCGAGAGCCCAAGTTTAAAACTCTCCCACAACTTTAAAATATTCCAGACAGCCTTCAACATCCACAAGAGTGCCAGGAGGCAGGCAGGCAAATACAGGAGCCATTAATCATTCCCCGGCTGAACTGAGCAAGATGAGCCAGCCGAGTGGGGACACGGCTCTTTCGGGGAGCAGCCCCAGTTTCAGGACTGATTGGGATATTTCCTTGCTCTGACACCGTATATCTCCGGGCATTCGCTGCCTTTGCGTGCCGGCTGTGAGCTGGAGACGGGGTTTTGTTAAGCCGTGTAGCTGGTGGACACGTCCCACGATACCTGAGCGGGGGGAAGGTGTGCCAGGAGCGCCGTGAAGTGGCACTGGGAGGGCCAGGAGGAGCACTGGGAGGGAGGGGAGCGAGGCAGAGGTGGGGTTCAGCCATGCTCACCCCCGCTGCCGGGAGTCCCCCGGGGCAGAGGGTTCCTCATCTCTGAAGGAGAGGACAGGGGTTCACACAGTCCCCGGCAGCGGGGGGGCTCTTCCCTGGGCCACCCAACAAAGTCTCCGGGTTGTGACCCGTACCAGAGCCCACGTGCTCCTTGCACTGATCTCACCCAAATTCAGCAGATCCTCCCGGCTCAGCGGGCTCCCGGCCGCGGGGATGTTGGGGTGCAGGACCCCGGCCTGTCCTCATTCCCTGGATTTTGAACGCATGCCTGGACGGGCCGGGGAGGGGGGGCAAGGCAAGCGAGCGTGGGAACTCCTGCAGCCCCAGCGGTGCTGGTTCACCCTGCGAGGTTGGAAGCTGCTTTTTCCTGCTGGCAATCTCCGTCTCATCTCCGCCTTTGAGCTTCCCAGCCGGCGGTGAAATGAGATCCGCCAGCGAAGCCGCAGCGGGGAGCGGGCCGGGTGTGTGGACACAATGGCAGCGCGTATCATTAAGGAGAGGATGGAGGCTGACGCGTGGGGGGGAGCTAAGGGCCCCCCTGGTGCTGCCATCAAGGCTCTGAAATGGAAATGCGAGGTCCCCGGCCCCCCCCTCGCCCACCGGTTGGCAAAGGCTCTATTAGCAGGATGTGAGTAATCATCTTAAGTAGCTATCAAAGTGCACCAGCTTGTTAAGCATTTAGCCAGGTTGTGCTGACATGACCTCTCTCCTCAATCTTCCCAGCCTCGGCGCGAGCGGCTAATTACTGCTTCACACCTGCCGCACACCTTCTCCCCCCGGCAGAAAGGACAGGTCGCATCCAACGTGTTGCTCAGGACAGTCTCATCCTCCCCGTGTCGTCCCTCACCTTTTTTATATCAGCAGTAGCCACGCAGGAGTCCTGGGGGGACGCCCCTTTGCAAGCTGTGGTGTTACCAGCTGCAGTTCCCCAGAGCTGGGGGGGCTGGGGGCTGCGGTTGGGGCGCACACACGCTGCTGGAGCTGCTGGGGAAGACCCACCGGGGTTTTCACAGGCACCCAGAGGTGGGTGTCTCATCGCCCGGCGGGTGGGAGGAAGCGGAGGCTGGGGACGATGCGATGGGGGCTGAGCAGCCCCGGTGATGGCAGAGGACCAGGAGGAGTCACATTCCGCCGGGATGGGGCAGCCTTTGTGATGGGTGATGGCCAGGAAGATGAGGAAGGGGCCGAGCTGGAGCCTCCTTGTCTTGTGGTCCGGGTGGAGAGCGTGCTGGGGAACCTGCAGCGATGGCTCCTGTTCTCATTGCTTCCATACTGAAGGAATTCTGGGTGCAGAGCCACCACCTTCCCTCTCCCCCCGCAGAAAAGCAGCGGCTGTCTCCCTCTGCGTGTCCCCAGGAGCAGCCTGTCGTGTTGGGGAGGCTGACACCATCTTTAAACTTCAACAGGGGAGGGTCAGACTGGACATTAGGAAAACATCTTTCAAAGAGTGGTCAGAGAGCGGAACAGGCTGCCCGGGGAGGGGGGAGTCCCCATCCCTGGGGGGGTTCCAGAGCCGTTGAGATGAGCTGTGGGGGGATGTGGGGTAGGGGAGAACTTTGTAGAGTGGGGCTGAGGGTTGGACTCGATGATCCCGAGGGGCTTTTCCAAGCAGAATGACTCTGTGATTCTGTGATTCCCGCGGCCGTTGCAGAGACGCTCGTCACCATTGCGCTGAGCTTTCCCCACGTGCCGCTTGCCCACGTGGCACGTCCATGTGGCCGGGCAGGCAGAGGAGTGGCGAGGGGACGGTGCTGATGGAGCCCGCTTTGCTTTTCAGGAGACACAGCAGCCTACAAAGACGGCGTTTACTGGATCAAGGGCCGCACCTCAGTAGACATCATCAAAAACGGGGGGTTCAAAATCAGCGCTCTGGAGGTGGAGCGTCATCTGCTCGCCCACCCGCACATCGCAGGTATGAGGCTGCTCCTCCCCGGGCCCGGGCCCAGAGGGGATGGCGTGTGGGGGCCTGGCTCTAGTGACAGCCCTGGCTCAGCGCAGACGCGGGGCTGCCCGAGGCCTCGTGCCTGGGGGCTCTTCCCAGCTTTCCCCGAGAGCAAGCTGCGTTTCAAACCTGTGAAGCCCACAGCAGCTCTTGTCTGAATTTAGAACTGAGACTAGAATTAAATCTGTCCTGCCCCTGTGCGTGACCCTGTACGAGGGGGTGGAAGCGGTGCCCCCGGCTCCACGCCCCTCTGTACATCCTACTCAATGCTCATTGCTCAAACCATGGGGCTTTCTGCCTTTTTCTGTCGTGAAAAGCTCCGTTCTTGGAAATGGTGTCAGCACGAAGGTCCTGGTGGTTTCCTGTACTAACATCCCACAGCATCCTCCTCCCCGCGCACCGCTGCTGCCGGCAGCTACCAGCGGTGCTGAAACCCTCTTCTACCCCGTCCCCAACCCCAGAAATCGCTCGGCTTTCTCCACCCGAGTGCTCTGCTCTCTCTGCAGACGTAGCTGTGATCGGGCCCCCGGACATGGTCTGGGGCCAGCGGGTCAGTGCTGTCGTGCAGCTGCGCAAGGGCGAGATGCTCTCGGTGAAGGACCTGAAGGACTGGGCCAGGTAAGATCCCGCGGGGAGGAGCACGGCAGGGCCATGTCAGAGGAGGGGTGAAGGGGTGACTGACAGCCACGTAGTGCCTCAGGCTCTGGGGATGGAGAAAAGGCCACAGCTCCAAGCAGGAGGTCACTGGGCATGTGAGATAATGGGAATAAATGGGCCTCTCGCCCCAAAAGTGCCTTTGATGAACGACCTGCACGTTGCAGCCAAGTGGCTCTTACCTCGCAGCCCCGAGCCCAGCTGCTGGCAGAAAGCACAGAGCAAGCACCAGGCCGGGGGAAGCTTCGAGTTTTCTCAGCAGCAAGAACATTTGCTCAGCTCTGCTGCAGTCGCTCCTCACTTGCCTTCCTACCCACTGGAAGCCAGCCCAGCCCAGCCCCCAGTTATCCCAGAGACCTCTCCCCTGGAGAGGGGGGGCACCAGCGCTCGTGGACTCTCCCTGGAGTCACCGCAGTACAAAGGAGCGTGGCACAGAGCAGCCACCTGCCATCCTGCGAGGCTTCGGCATTAAAACCGGCACCTTCTCCTTCCAGTCGGGCAGAGATTGGCGCACGCTGAGATTTCAGGCATCAGCCATGGGAGCCTGAGCAGGCGGGAGCCAGGAAGCAGAATCACTGGGTTTATCGCTAATATTCCATTAGCAAAATATTTAATAGCAGATTCTTTCTTTTCCTGGCAGCTCCCTCCTTCGGGCTGCGGATATTTTTGGCGAGGCTGGCGCTATTTTGTAAGCGGCAGGAGCACTTGTTTCATCAGGGGCTGCACAGCAGCCAATTAAAGATTTCCCCTGGATTTGCAAAAATCACAGTTGGGGGACTGCGATTTAGCAAATGCGAGGAAGACGCTGGCTGGCCGGCTGCTGCTCTGATTAAACAGTCACATCGTAGGGGAAGAGAAGCAAACAAAGAAACCAAACCCACACCAGGTCGCTGCTTGGGCAGAGGGGACAAGACCTTGCCAGGGTGTCCCTCCTGCTGCTGCACACACATTAACCCTCTGGCTGCTGCTGGCCTGGGACTCCTCCTCCTCCTCCTCCTAGGGCGGCTCACGGCCACCAGCAGCTTTTGCTTGATTTAACTGATGTCCTCTTGCAGGCTGAGATGTCCCTTCTCGGCCAGGCTCAGTCCCTCCTGGTCAGCACAGGCTCCTGGTGCTTCAGGGTTCTCCAGCCAGGACCCTCCCCAGCCTCAGCACGGGGGTGATGGAGAGCAGGGAAGGGAGATCTTCATCCCTAATCCTCCCGGCAGGGACATCCGTGACCCCAACAGATCCCTTCATCCACCGTCCCTGGCTGCGCTTTGTGGGTCACCCGGGTGTTGTTCTGGGGGTCTCTGGTGCAGGGCAGGGGGGGCTGCAAGCTGGGGTGTCCTCCCCCTTGTCCTCGCCGTCCCCAGCTCTGGAGCAGACACGCTGCTGTTCTGCCTGTGCAGAGCGAGGGCAGGAGCCCTTGAAAGAAAATCCCTCGGAGGGTTGGAGCCGCCCGCCCACCCGGGCTCCTCGGGGGCTGCTGCTCCCTGCCCAGGCACGGCTCCAGCTGCCTCCCCCCCTCCTCTTCCCTTCGCCCTGTCTCTCCCCTTTATTTTTTATGTCACTTACATTCGTTTGGCCCTTTTTCTCGCACTCCCTGGCAGGAGACACATGTCCCTCTTCAGAGTGATTCATTTGGCGGCTTTCGCCTCCAATCGTGCTTCCCGGCGACAGGCGCCATCCTGAGTTAGAGGCGTCCATATGGTGGGGGGTGCTGGTGGCGGGCGGGGGGAGGACGCCCGGGTGATGGTTGAAGGGCTCAGCAGACTTGGCACCTTGCATCAGAGTCAGTGCCAGGATGCTGCCGGAGCTGGGCACGGCCCCAGACTGGTGACACACAGGCAGCAGAAGGCAGGAGAACCCCCCCTCTGCTCTGCAGAGGGCACGGGGATGATGCTCCATGCTCAGACTCACTCCCGCAGCGGGAAGACACCCCTCTGTGCCCCCCCTCCATGGTCTCAGTCCTCAGGGACTGGCACCCAGGACACATACGGGTCCAGCATCCATCACGCCACTGAGCTGTTTTCCTGTGCTGGCTCTAACGGGGAGTTTCACAGAATCCCAGAATCACCTCAGTTGGAAAAGCCCTTGCAGCTCCTCCAGCCCCACCATGACCCTCCCCCTGACCGTTCCCAACTCCCCCAGATCCCTCAGCGCTGGCTCAGCCCGACTCTTCAACCCCCCCAGGGATCCCGGGGACTCCCCCCTGCCCTGGGCAGCCCATTCCAACGCCCAACAGCCCCTTCTGCACAGAAATCCTTCCTCAGAGCCAGCCTGACCCTGCCCTGGGCAGCTTGAGGCCATTCCCTCGGGGCCTGGCGCTGGGGCCTTGGCTCCAGAGACTCATCCCCCCTCTCTGCCCCCTCCTGGCAGGGAGTTGCAGAGGGCCAGGAGGTCTCCCCTCAGCCTCCTCTTCTCCAGACTGAACCCCCCCAGTTCCCCCAGCCGCTCCCCAGCAGACCTGTGCTCCAGACCCTGCCCCAGCTCCGTTGCCCTTCTCTGGCCACGCTCGAGTCATTCAATGGCCTTTTTGGGGTGAGGGGCCCAAAACTGAACCCCCTCATTGAGGGGCGGCCTCCCCAGTGCCGAGCCCAGGGCTCAGATCCCTTCCCTGTCCCTGCTGGCCACGCCAGTGCTGACACAAGCCAGGATGCCATTGGCCTTTTGGCCCCCTGGGCACACTGCTGGCTCACTATCAGTCAGTTAACCCCCCCAGCCCCTCTCTGACCGGCAGCTCTCCAGCCACCCCTCCCCAGGCCTGTAGCCCTGCTGGGGGTTGTTGTGGCCCAAGGGCAGCCCCCGGCATTTGCCCTCAGTGAAACTCCCCCAGCTGGGCTCAGTCCATCGCTCCAGCCTGGCCAGGTCTCCCTGCGGAGCCTCCCTACCCTCGAGAGATCAACACTCCCACCCAACTGCAAACTTACTGAGGGGGCACTCGATCCTCTTGTCTAGATCATCACTGATCAATGAGGCCACGTCAGGGGCTCTGCCTCCAACTCGCTGAAGGGTCTCTGTTCCCCCTCCCGAGGGGTGGGTGGGTGGTTTTTTGGGGTGTGTTGTCCTCAGGGAGTGCCCCCCACGCTGGGGCTGGACGTGGCAGGCAGAGCCAGGTCCTGGTAACAGGGTCCATCCCCAGCCCAAACCACCGCAAGCGATGACCCAGGGCCGGGGTGTGACCAGGGAGCACAGGCAGGAGCAAAACGGCCAGAGGTGAGCTACAGCACGGGGCCAAAGTCCACCCGGGAGAGGGGGGCAAGGACAGGTCCCCCCAGGACTGAGCTGCCAGACTGCAATGGGCTGCGCTCCTGCGTTGCAGGGAGACCATGGCACCCTACAGCATCCCGACCGAGCTGATCGTGGTGGAGGAGATCCCGCGCAATCAGATGGGAAAAGTCAACAAGAAGGAGCTTCTGCAGCGCTTTTACCCAGCCTAGTGCACGGCCTGGGGGTGGGACGGGGAGCCCGGCGCTGGTCGGTTCGTTGTCCCTCACAGCGGCGCTGAGGAGGGGCCAGCAGTGCTGAGCAGCGGCGGGTCCGGGCTCCCTGCGCTCTGCTCCGCGAGAGAAGCCCAATAAAAGCCGGATTCACCGCACACGGTCTCCTCGGCTGGTCCGAGCCCGAGCTGCAGGGCCACCCTCCTTGTGCACGAGCTGTTTGCAAGAGGCTCGGGGCAATCCTCAGCCTAGAAGCGAAGCGTGGGGTGAACGCAGCGGGGGTCCCAGGCCAGGACCCCCCTCCCAGAGCTGGCAGTGGGTACGTGTTGGCCAAAGTTGCTCCATTTAGCCCCCGGGTAGGTGGTGGGGGGCAGGTGAGGGGCAGAGACCACAAACACCTCCACATCCACCCGGGCTGGTCCCCGCAGTGGTTGCTCGGGGGCAGACAGGCCCCGCTGGCCCCCGGGGTGGCTCAGCCCCAGAGTGCCAACCCCCCAGAGCCACTCTGCCTGGGTGGGAAGGGCTGCCCGGGCACCCCAGCTCCCCCAGTTTGCCTTCATCTGTCTGGGGATGCTCATCCTCATTTCCGTTACAGCTCTTTCTCAAGCCCCGTGCAGCTCATCGCCAGATGAAATGACTCTTTAGCTGCAAGTCCTGTCTTCAGCCGGCTGCGGCGGTGCCTGGGAATTCTGCATCCTCTGCCCTTTCCCACAGACTCCACGACTTTCCCCGTACTTTGGTTTATAGAGAGGGGAAACCCCGGTGGATCCCCTCACTGGTGGGATCCTGCTCTCCGTGGGATGCCCCATAACCCCCCCCGTGAATCGGTACCGTCCACCCAAGCACCAACTCCCACTTCACAGCAGAAATGAAGAATAAATACAAAAATCAGAAATAAATACTGGCTGCGCTCACCAACCCAGAGCATATCCCACCCCCCCAGGCGCTCGGAGGAACGGCAGGGCCAGGCGGGAGCTGGAGATGGGCTCGGGTTTTGGCCAGGGTGGGCCCACGGGCCGGCGTGGGGTGGGGGCAGAGCGCGGGGGGGTGTTGGAGGCACCGGGGAGCAGATGCAGCAGGAATCACACTGCGTGTACCTGTGCCGACACCGGCGCCCACGTCTGAAGGTCTTCGATCGCCTGGAGGACGGGCGGCGTCCATAAACTCTACCTTTGGAAACGGGTGTTTGTCCCTCTTCGACTTTGGGCGCGACGGTGGGCGATGGGGAGGGATAGCGCCGGGGAGGCCAGGGGGGGGACAGCGTCCATGCCCCACAGCTCCCCGACCAGTGGATCCCTCCCCAGCTTGGGGACAGCACACTGGGGAGGCGGCGTGGCACTGGGGCGCCCCTCCAGTCCTGTCCGGTGCCGCGGGGTGATGGGTGGGGACCCCCAGATTTCCTCACCAGCTGACAGGGCCCTGGAAGGGTCCAGCCTTGGGGGGGTCCAGCCCTGCCCACGGCCGCAGCTCCCAGGGCAGGGGGGGCACCTGGATTTCGGTACTTCAGGCTCGGAAGGGGTTGGGTCGGGGTCCCCCAGGGAGATGCGGGGCTCAGGCAGCCACCCCTGAGCATGCCACGCACCGGGGGGTGCCCCCCTCGCCCCCTCAGCAGAGCCCAGAGCCGGCGCCTCACCCCGGTCTGCGGGAGGGACTGAGCGGATCCTTTGTTAAAACATCAACGATGCAGTAAATTTTTTAAGTTACCAAATAGATCAATATCAAATTATCATGTCTCACATTCATAACTCTTAAGCAAGCAACAATGGAGAGAGACAAGGTCACTGGAGAATAAATAGCAGCAAAAGCTCTTAATGATCTATCATTCTCGACAACCCCAGGCACCCAGCACCAGCCCGGTGACAAGATCATTAATAAAACTCTGCAGGAACGCTATCGATTGCTTTGATGGATGATCACAGGTAGCAAATACTGTAAAACACCTGGTTGTCACACACTAAAATGAGTAGTTTGACTCACACCTCGGCGCGGGGACCCGGCCGCCGGGTTTTCTCCAGGTTTTCTCCAGGAGGGTGGTCAGTGGCACAGCCCCTGCTTTGGGGGGTCCATGCTGGACCCCCACAGCTCCCACCTCCACTCCCCCACCGCTGTTCATCCCTCTTGATGGGACTTGTTAATTAAAAACCTGGTTACGGGGCCCTCGGGGTGGGACCGGAGCCGCCTGGAGCTGGCTTTTGGTGACCTGGTGCCACCATGAGACCCGCTCCGTCCCCTCACCGCCGGCTGCAGCCCCAGGACACCACCGCAGCCTGGCCCTGGGGGATGGACGGGGGTCCCCAAGGCTGTGGGCTCTGCTCCCCCCACGCTGCATACATCGGGGGCACGGGGGGGGTCTGTGTGTGTCCCCCACCACTCCAGGCGCTTCGCTTGCGAGCCACGTCTGCACTGACGGCCTGATCATATGTACACAACCATTCAATTACCCCATAATGGCTCCAGGCTATTAAGCCATCAATCTCCTTCATTAAGGCCTGCCAGGCTTGGCCTGGCAATAAAACCATTAACAAAACACCACCACCACCACCAAGTAGCATCTTTTGGCCGTAACGCCGTCCGGCAGCGTCCTCCTGCCCACATCCCAGCCCAGCCCTGCCACCTGAGCTCGGTATCACCACGCTGGGATGTCCCCAGTGAGCTGGGACCTGCCCACACCCCCGTGCCCCCTTCCCAGTGCTCCCAGCAGCTCGGGCCTGGCCTGGGCTCGGCACACTGGGACCTGCTCTCGCACTTTAGAGCTGACGTTATCTTTTATTGCCGTATAAAAGCCAAAGCTCCAGTGGCTTCGCGGCTGCTGTGCCGGCGTTTGACACCTCGCTGGTCGCTCCCGGCTGCTCGCTGTCCCCATCGCTGGGTGTGGCGGGGACAGGACACTGCCCAGACCCCCCCAGTACCTGCGCTGGGGTCACAGGTAGTCCCACTGCACCCACAGTAGGGACGTGACTGGTCCCAGCACCCGCGGTGGGGGCACAACCACCCCCCAACACCTGGAGCTCTTGCACCGGGTGGATCCGAGAGTGTCAGCGGGCAGGATGGGGACCTGCCCCTCCAGAACAGGGTGACCCCTTCTCCGACTTGGCATAGCACTGGGGGGTGTAGGACTGGGCTGGCGCCATTCGGACCCAGCACCTGTGGGGTCCCAAATCCCTGCACCCCAGTGGGAGCCCCGGTTTGCAGGGGGAGAGGGGCAGGGGGTGCAGGGGCAGGGGTTGGGGGGGGTGGGGGGGGGTCCTGTGGCCAGGGCCATGCCACGGGCACCACCAGCCACGCTGGCAGCACCGGCACTGTGAGCTGGGCCTGGCACCTTGTCAGAGCCCATCACGTCTGCCTCCCCCCGCACCCCCCCGCTGCCGTGCCGGTGGCAGGGAACATCTGCTGGGTACCCCCTGCCACGGCGCGCGAGGGCGAGGGGCAGCTGCCGGGACCCCCGGGCCAGCGCCGCCGCCGCGGCCCCTCGCTGTGACATTGATGCAGGGTGACAGGGCGAGCAGGGCGGATGGATGGGATGGGACAGTCGGACGGGATGGGACAGTCGGATGGGATGGGACAGTCGGACGGGATGGGACAGTCGGATGGGATGGGACAGATGGACGGGACGGGACAGACGGACGGCCAAGCCAGCGCCTCTGCCACGCCAGGGCCCAGTTGGTGCCGACGCTCACGGCCGGTTCCATGTCCCCTCCCACCGTCCCTGGGGACACCAACAGCCCTGTCACCACCGCTCAGCTTCTGGGGACAGACAGATGACATCCTGCATCCCACGTCCTGCGGCCCTTTGCCTCGTGCCCTACGCCCCGTCTCAGCCCCCCGCTCCAGACGATGCCCCACACCCGGGGCGGGGGCACCGGGGCCACTTACTGCCAAGAAGGGGAGCGGCGCTGGCCGGGCGGGGGGGCCCGCGGGGACATGGGGATGCCACCAGTGTCACTGACACATGGCACGTTCCCTTGCCAGGCCCAAGGTTTGGGTCTCCGGGAGGGCGAGGGGTGTCCCCGGGGGCGGCTCCCCGGCCCTGCTGCAGTCGGGACCCCCCGGCACTCGGCTTCGAGGAGCGGAGGGTGCTCCCCGCTGCGGTACCGGGGGGCACCGGGACTGACGGTGTCGGGGCCGGTGGCCGGGACGATGCTGCCACCTGGTGCCGCGGCGCCGAGGAGCCGCCGGGATCCGCAACGGGGGTCGGGGGCAGCACCGGGACCGGCAACAGGGGTGGGGGTCAGCACCGGGACCGGCAACGGGGATCGGGGGCAGTACCGGGACCGACCCCGGGGGTCGGGGGCAGCACCAGGATCGGCAACGGGGGTCGGGGGCAGCACCGGGCCCGGCCCCGGGGGTCGGGGGCAGCACCGGGCCTCCGGGAGCCGCCCCGGGCCGCTCCGCCCCGTGGGAACCCGCCGGGACCGGGAGGCGGCGGGACGCTGCCGCCCCCCCCAGCCCGCAGCGGCCCCGGCCCCGGGCGCGGCCGGGGGTCCCGGGGAGGCCTCGCCTCGACGGGGGGGCGCGGCGGAGCGGGGCGGGCAGCACCCGTGCCGGTCCCTGTCCCGGTGCCGGTGCCGCCGTGGCGGGGGCAGCGGGGCCGGGTCTCTCCCTCCCGCCCGCCCCGTCGCGGCATCCCCGGGACGCGCCCGGCGACAGCTGCCGCGTTCCCGCCCTGCCCGAGGGCTGCGCACCCCCGGCCCCCAGCCCGGGCAGCGGGGACCCCCCCCACCCCCCTCTGCGTCCCTCCTCACCCCCCCGAGCCTCCCACACCCCCCCTCCATCCCCCCGCCGCCCGCCCCGCCGGGCCCCCGCCGGGCAGGGGGTGCAGGCTGCCGCCCGGGGGGGCGGGGGGGACAGCTGCCCGGCCGGGGGGGGGCCCGGCCCGCTCGGCAGCACATGTGCCGTCACTCAGCCAGCCCCGCGGTTATTTTAGCTCGGGACCGGCGAGCGGCTCGGGGCTGGCGGCCGGACTGCGCCCCGCTCCGCCATGGGCCCCCCGCTTCTCCTCGCCTGCCTGCTCGCCCCGCTCTGCGCGCGGGTAAGGGGTGCGGGGACACCCGGGGGGGCGGGAGGGATGGCGATGGGGGGGGAAGGCGATAGGGAAGGGGTGTCGTGTGC
Source organism: Athene noctua (assembly GCF_965140245.1). Classification (NCBI taxonomy): domain Eukaryota; kingdom Metazoa; phylum Chordata; class Aves; order Strigiformes; family Strigidae; genus Athene; species Athene noctua. The sequence continues at coordinate 26,127,308 of NC_134045.1, forward strand.
CCCCCCTCCCAGCTCCGTGCCCTGAGAGGGCCCGCAGGGATGGGGAGCGCGGACACGGGGCTGGGGGGGCGGCCGGACCCCAAAGCCCGCGGAGACACGTCCCTGGGGGCAGCGGGGCTGGGGCTGGGGCTGGGGGGGCTGGGTGCCCCTCTTGAGGCATTTCCCACCCCACAGATGGCGGCGGCAGGGGGGGGCCTGCGGCTCCGGCACGCTGCCTGCGTTTGTGAAGCGGGGAGACGGGATTTGGGGGGGTTAGGTGCTCAGAGACACCCTGGTGTGGCTTTTCACACCCAGCTGTGGGCCCAGACACACCCCCACACACCCCCCCACCCCTCTGTCCGTGTGTGGCCCCCCCGGAGCCCCTCACCGCAGTCTCGGGCCTGACCCCCACGGAGCCGTTGGGGTTCTGGCCTGCACCCCCATGGCCGGGTGCTCAGGGCAGCCCCCCCGCCAGCAGCAGGGCCCCCATCGGGACCCCCAGCTCCTCCCTAGGGAAGGGGGGGGTCTCTCCTTGGGGGGGGGCAGGGGGACAGCTGGCGGCCGCGGGGCAGCTCCCGTCCGTCTCCAAACCAGCCCCTTGTCCTGCCCATCCCCTGGGGCCCCCCCTGCCCTGCACAGCCCCCCAGGGACCCCCAGCACAGCCATCCCCGCGGCCCTGCTCCCCCACACTGGGCAGGGCGCTCATGCCAGGACCTGCGGCACCCCAGAGCACCCCAGAGCACCCCCAGCGATGTAACCAGGGTGGGTGCAAGGCCCGGTTCTGCCCAGATGCCCCCCCTCCCCGGGGGGAGCGCATGTCCCCGGGGCCCAGGACAAGGGGGAGCCCTGATGGATGTAGCATGGAACTGGGGGGGCCATTCACAGCTCCCTGCCCCTCCCAACCCCCATCTCCCACCCCTCACGCTTGCTCCCCACAGCTCCAGACCCCCATGTCACCCCCCCAATTCCCTGACCCCCCCACCCAGTCCCTCATGGCCCCTAAACACATCCAAGCCCCCACAGCTCTCTGACCACCCTTGCAGCCCCCCCATAACTCCTGCTCCCCCAGTCTCGATTCCTAATCCCCCCCCAGCTCCTTGTGCCCCCCCAGCACCCCAGTTCTGTGCCCCAGCTGGGCCTAACCCGATCCCTGACCCTTCCGCCCCCGCTGCCACCTCCATGAGGTGACAGTGACAACCGAGGTGGGCTGGGGCCAGCCCAGGGTAACCCCTTCATCCCCACGGGGGGGGGTCCCATGGAGCACAGCCCGGGGTGGAACCCCCGGGGTCATTTGTGGGGTACTCCTTCCCCCCGAGACACCCGTCACCATCACACCAGGGGCTCAGGGGACAGCCACCAAGCGCTGGAGGAGAACTGGGTGCCCTCTCTGCTCCCCCAAACCCAACCCCATTGGGGGGGGGCCAGCACCGTGCACCCCAGCACCCTGTACCCCAGCCCTGTGCACCCCAGCCCCATCCACCCATCCCAGGAGAAAAGCCCTGCCCTTGTCCCCCTCCCACTCGGGGGGTTTGGGGGTCACCAGCAGCACCGTGTGCCCCCCCCAGGGTGCCAGCCCAGCCCAGCCGGGTGCCGCGGCCCCAGGGAGCCCCCAGACCTGGCGCCAGCACGAGGGGCTGCGGCGGGTGAAGAGGGCCTGGGTGATCCCCCCCATCAGCATCTCGGAGAACCACAAGCGCATCCCCCACCTCCTGGTGCAGGTAGGCAGGGACCCCCCCCCACATCCCCTCTGGGGCAGGGGGATTACCTGGGGGCGCCCCAGGAGGGGGGACATGGCTTAGGGGGGGTCAGAGGGGGACCCCAGGCAGGGGACAGACCCCCCCCCAGCCCCGGGACCGCCAGCCCTGCTTTCCCTGGGGTAGATCAAGTCGGACAAGCAACAGCCCGGGGGGGTGATCTACAGCATCAAGGGGCCGGGGGTGGACGAGGAGCCCCTGGGCATCTTCTCCATCGACAAATTCAGCGGGAAAGTCTTCCTCAACGCCATGCTGGACCGGGAGGAGACCGACCGCTTCCGGGTAAGGACGCTGCTCCCCTGGCCAAGCCCCCTCCACGGCCCCCCCAGGGACCCCCAACCCCCCCGCTCTGCGCCCGCAGCTGAAGGCCTTTGCGCTGGACCTGGGGGGGACGACGCTGGAGGATCCCACCGACCTGGAGATCATCGTGGTGGACCAGAACGACAACCGGCCGCTGTTCCGGCAGGACGTGTTCACGGGGCGCGTGGTGGAGGGGGCCGAGCCAGGTGAGTCCGGCCGGGACACCAGGGCCGGGGGGGGTTAGGGGGGAGCCAGCCCCCCCCACGGCAGCACCCACTGCGGCCGCAGGGACCTGCGTGATGACGGCGGACGCCAGCGACGCCGACGACCCCGAGACGGACAACGCGGCGCTGCGGTATTCCATCCTGGAGCAGGGCCCTGCCGGCATGTTCAGCATCAACGCGACCACCGGCGAGATCTGCACCGCGCGGCCCGGCCTTGACCGAGAGGTAGCGGGCGTGGAGGGGGGGACACACACACCGGGGTGGCACCGGGACTGGGGGCAGCTAAAGACCCCCCCGGCAAAATCACAGCTCCAGCCACGAGCAGGCGCAGGCGTGGGGAGAGGGTGGGTGGGCAGAGCTGGGGGAGCTCTGGGCTCTCCTGGGGGGCTGAAGGGGCTCAGCACCCCCCCCTCCTTCCCTGCAGGCCGTGGGGGTGTACAACCTGACAGTGCAGGCAGCCGACATGTCCGGGGACGGGCTCACCACCACCGCCACGGCCGTCATCTACCTGGACGACATCAACGACAACCCCCCCGAGTTCACCAAGGAGGAGGTAGCGGCCGGGGCGGGGTGGGGGGACACGTCGGGGGTTGGAGGGGGGGGCAGACACGAGCCCCACGCCGCTCTCCCCCCAGTTCTCCATGGAGGTGGAGGAGCAGGCGGCCGGCGTGGACGTGGGGAAGGTCTTTGTGCACGACAAGGACCTGGCCGGCTCGCCCAACTGGTTGGCCAAATTCACCATCCTGGAGGGTGACCCCGAGGGTGCCTTCGCCATCCGCACCGACCCCCACACCAACGACGGGGTGATCTCCGTGGCCAAGGTGGGCGCGGGGCAGCCGGAGAGAGGGGAAGGGGGGGTTGGGGGGTTCCCGTGGTTCGGCTGACCCGTGGCCCCTCCCGCAGCCGCTGGACCACGAGGTGCGGGACCGCTTCGAGCTGACGGTGTCGGTGCAGAACGAGCGGCCGCTGGAGCCCGCGGCCCCCGCCAGCCCCCGGGCGCTGGCCACCGTGCGGGTGCAGGTGCGGGATGTCAACGAGGCGCCCGTCTTCCGCGAGAACCCGCGGCGGGTCAGCGTGCTGGAGGGGGCCCCCCCGGGCACCCCCGTCACCACCTACACCGCCAGCGACCCCGACACCCGCCAGCTCCAGACCCTCACGTGAGTCCCGTGAGGCCGCCGCCACCGCGGCCCTTTGCCGTGCCCAGGCTCCCGCTCGCGGCCCGCGACGGGTGTTTTGGGGGTGTTGGGGGGTGACGGCATGCCCCCCCACCCCGCGCCCACAGCTACGCGCTGCTCTACGACCCGGCGGGCTGGCTGCAGCTGGACCCCCGCTCCGGCACCGTCCGCACCAAGCGGGAGCTGCTGCACCCCTCCGCCTTCCTGCAGGGCGGCTGGTACATCGCCCTGGTCCTCGCCCGCGATGACGGTGAGCATCCCCCCCGCCTTATCCCCCCCTCCCGCCGTCCTGCCCTGACTCCTCCGTTCCGCACCCCCAGCCGAGCCCCCCCTCTCCGCCACCGGCACCCTCTCCATCGAGATCCTGGAGGTGAACGACCACGCGCCGCTGCTGCAGCCGCCGCCTGGGGTGCTCTGTGGGCGGCCAGGCCGCGGGGGGAAGCTGCTTCTGGGGGCCACGGACGATGACCGGCCCCCCCACGGTGCCCCCTTCCACTTCCAGCTCAGCCCCCAGCACCCCCAGCTCACCCGCAACTGGAGCATCACCCGCTTCAACGGTGAGGGCTGGCAGGGAGGGGGCTGCGGCCTTGGGGGGGTGCTGGGGGGGTCCCCGCTCACCCTTTGCCCACGGCCCCCTCCCGCAGTGACCCACGCGGTCCTGGCCGTGCTGGTGGAGCTGCCCGAGGGGCCCTACTCACTCCCGCTGCTGCTCCGGGATTCGGGGACCCCCCCCCGGGAGCGGCAGCAGCTGCTGAACGTCTCGGTGTGCCGCTGCGGGCGGGACGAGACCTGCGAGGACGGTGTCCTGGCGGCCGCCACCGCCGGGGCCGGCGTCACCCTCGGGGCCCTGATGATCATCCTTGGCAGCATCATCCTCCTCCTCGGTGAGTGAGACCCCCCCCGGGCATCCTCACCCCCCGCCAGCCCCCCAGCCCCGTGCCCCACCCCCCAGTGCTGGTCCTGGGTGCCCACCCCGAACCCCACCAGCGCCCTCCGTCACCTCGACCCCACCCACCCGTTGCCCCATCCTGGTCCTGGCTGCCCCACCCAGTCCCTGCCCATGACCCCCCCCACCGCAGCAACCCCTTCTGACCCCTACGAAGCGCCCCCAGTCCCCTCATCGCCCATCCCGCCCCCCCATCCCTCTCTCCCAGCCCCACCAACTGCATCCCAACCCAACCAGCACCCCCGCGTCCCCCCCCGCCGCCGGTGTCCCCCCCCTCCCCGTGCCCACCCGCCCTGTGCCTGCAGTGCTGGCGGGGCTGGGGGCTGCCCGGGCGCGGGGGCGCCGGCGGGCTCTGCGCAAGGGGCTGCTGCAGCGCTCGGGGGACGACATGCGGGACAACATCCTCAACTACGACGAGCAGGGCGGGGGCGAGGAGGACCAGGTCAGCGGGACACACAGGCCATGGAGCTCACGGGATTGGGGGGGGGGTGTCCCCATCCCAGCCCTGCACCCCTGACCCCCCTCCCATCCCCGCAGGACGCCTACGACATCAACCAGCTCCGGCACCCCGAGCTTTTCTCCCCCCGGGCCAAGCCCCCGGTGCGCAGGGACGCCCCCCTCAGCTCCGCCACCCCCCCGGCCCCCCGCAAGCTGCCCAGCAGCCCCTCCGACATCGAGGACTTCATCAACGAGGTGGGGACGTGGCCCACTGCCCCCCTTACCCCCAGCTCCCCCCTCCCAGTCCCGGCGGGGCTGATGGTGTCCCCCCCGCAGGGGCTGGAGGCAGCCGACGGTGACCCCAGCGTGCCCCCCTACGACACGGCCTTAATCTACGACTACGAGGGCTCGGGCTCGGTCGCCAGCCCCCTCAGCTCCATCGTCTCCAGCCTGACGGACGAGGACCAGGACTACGACTACCTGAGCGAGTGGGGGCCGCGCTTCCGCCGCCTGGCTGACCTCTACGGGCAGTAGCGGGGGGCGAGGGGGGCGGGAAGGGGGGTACCCCGCTGCCCCCGGGGGCGGGGAAACAGGCAGCGGGAGAACTGGGGCGGGGGGTGCCCAGATGCGGCGGGTTTGCGGGTGGACGTGAGCAAGATGCCCGGCTGAGGGGGCTTTGCACATGTGTGTGTAACATGAATAGAGATTGGGGGGGGGGGGATTTGCACATGTGTGTGCACTAGAGAGGCCTCAGCACAAGGGCTTGCACACCTGCAGACCACCCCCACCCCCCCCCCCCCCCCCCCCCCAGCACCCCCAGGAAGACAGAGGTCGAGTGCACGGGCAGCCCTGGGCAGGGGGGTCACCCCAGGGGAAGCAGAGCTGGGGAGGGAGTGGGGGGGGGTGGCAAGGAGACTCCCCCTGGTTCTCCCCATAATAAAGACCCCGGAGAAGGGGGCCGGTGGCAGGGGCACCGTGGGGGAGCCCCCGACCACGCCAACCGCCCGTAGAAACAAGGCACTTTTATTGGCAGCCCGTGAGCACCCCCGGGGGGGGCATCACCCCCACCCCAGGACTCCCAGCACAGCTGCTCCTCCTGGGGCAGGATCAGGCCCTGCCGTGGGGTGCGTGCGCTGCCCCCCCCAACTCCCCCGACCAGTCCAGCCATCGCACATGTCCCAGTGCACCCCACAAGCACCCGGCGGGGGGAAAGGGGCTCCCAGTGCTGCATGGAAGGGGGGTCCCAGCACTGTGCTGAGCCCCCCCAGCAGCAGGGAGACCCCGGGAGGGGGCAGGTACATCTCACAGCGGGGGGGGCGGGGAGCCCAGCATGTTCTTGGTGGAGGCAGCAAGGTGGGAGTAATCGTGGGGGACGCCGTGGGGGGTGAGGAGGGGCAGGTGGTCGTCGCGGGGGGGCCGGTGGAAGAGGGGGGGCCGGCGCTGGCGCTCGCCATCCTGCAGGGACTGGGGCAGGGCGCGGCCCTGGCTCTCGGGCAGCAGCATGATGCTGAGCACGGCGAGGATGGCGAAGGAGGCGAAGACGACGTGGTGCAGGAAGAACCCGCGGCTGTTGGGGATGGCGGTGATGGGGGCGGCCGCCTTACCCACGAAACTGGCCCCCACGACGAGGCCCAGCCCGGCACCCCTGCGAGGAGGGGAGGGGAGGGGGGAAACACGCTCAGAATGGGCCTGGGGGACCCTTCCTGGGTGCCCTCCCACCCCCACCCCACCCCTTACCTGACCACGGTGGGGAGGACCTCGCTGGCGAAGAAGATGCTGAGGATGGTGACGGCGTGGGAGGCGGTGACACCCACCACGGACAGGGTCAGCACGATGAGGTCCAGCAGGTCTGGGGTGGGGGGGGAGAAGCACCATCAGGGGTCAAATCCTGCACACACCACCCTCCTCCCAGCTGCACCCCACGGCTGCCGCGGTGGGGTGTCCCCCCCGTCCTTACACTGGGTGAGGGCCAGCAGCAGGAGGGAGGAGATGCCGGTGAGGACGGTGCAGAGCAGGAGGACGGCGCGGCGCCCGAAGCGCTCGGCCGTCAGGCAGACGAAGAGGCAGGCGGCCGCCTCCGTGCCCACCAGCGTGAAGTAAGAGGCGAAGAACCGGGGCAGGTGTGGGGCCAGGTTGCGGGTGAAGCAGTGCCGGATGCCGGAGCCGATGAACCTGCGGCAGAGCGGGGTCAGGGGGCTGTGAGCGGGACACCCCCCCCCCGTCACCACCGTCACCGCGCCGCCCGCTCACGCCGCGAAGCCGAGGATGACGCCGTTCTTCCAGATGACCCTGGTGCCGAAGATCTCGCAGACGGCGTGGTACTGGGGCTGCGGGCACCCCTCGGACAGGGACTCCAGCTCTGACGGGGCAGGGGGGCGCGGGTTGGAGCCGGCACCGGCCCGCCGGGCACCGCCGCTTTGGGGAGGGGGCCCGGTGGCCCCCTCAGCCCCCCCCTGCCACGCACCCTCCAGGAGACTTTCCTGGTGGCAGGAGCTGTCGTCAGCGCCGGGGTCACGACCTTCAGCCAGTGCCTGCAGGGTCTTCTTGGCCCTCTCCAGTTGCCGTGTGGCCAGTAGCCAGCGCGGTGACTCCACCAGCAGCGCCGGGCACCTGGGGCACGAGTGTCAGTGTCACGGGGCTCTCCAGGAGACTGCCCCCCCCCCTCCAGCGCTGCCCCCCCCTTCCTGGCTTCAAAGTGACGCTGCCCAGAAACCCTCAACTTCAAACCCGAGCAAACATTTACCCAGGGCGGGGGGTCTCTGTGCTCCACCTGAAGAGCCCCCAGCACCCTTTGATCCGCGGCCCCGGGCAGGGTGTGCCAGGCTGGGGTGCTGGGTGCCAGCCCCGGGGCACGGCTCAACCCCTCCCCGTGGGGAGCAGCCCCCTCCCCATGCACACAGCCCCCCCCCACCTTGCCTCGGGGGGGTCCTTACCACCAGCAGGCAGCCAGCAGGGCCAGGATCATGGTGACAGCGCCCTGCAGCACCCGCCAGTCCCGGCACAGCACGGCCAGGCCCGGCAGCAGCAGCTCCCCGGCGATCCAGAAGAAGCCGCCAACCATCGTCACCCCCAGCCGGTGCGGGGGGTCACACAGCTCCAGCCCTGGCGGAGGTGGGGGGGAAGGGGTGAACCGTGAGTGCCACGGCTGCAGGGCACCCTGCACCCTGGAGCAACCTACACCTGGGAGCATCCTGCACCCCAGAGCATCCTGCACCCTGGAGCATCCTACACCTCAAAGCATCCTACACTTTGGAGCATCCTGTATCCTGGAGCATCCTCCACCCCAGAGTATCCTCCACCTTGGAGCATCCTCCACCCCGCACCCCCACGCCACTGCAGCCCCCCGCCAGCGCACTCACGTGCCACGTAGAGGGAGAGGAAGGCGCCCGCCAGCGCGGCCCCGAAGAGCAGCCGCGCCACCAGCACCGTGGCGAAGGTGACGGCCAGAGCCACGCCGAGGCCCAGCGGCACCGCCAGCACCAGGGACGCCACGAAGGCGGGTCGGCGGCCGAACCTGCGGGGGGACGGGCTGTGAGCGGGGCTGGGCACGGCCCCCCCCGCCCTCCGCCAGCCCGGGGGGAGCTGCCCCGGGGCCCCCCCGTTGTTACCTGTCGCAGGCCAGGCCGGCGGCGACGCTGCCCAGGGTCCAGCCCAGCAAGTGCGTGGTCTGGTCCAGGGGCACCTTCCAGCGCTTGGCGCACACCAGGTCCCACTGCGGCGGGGGGGGGACACGGCGGGGAGACGTCAGCACGGGGGGGCCCGGCAGACCCCCCCCGCCCCTGCTGCCCTCGGGGGTGGGACGGATGGGGGTCCCCATCCCCATCAGTTGCCTGAGGAGGGGCGTCTGGCCACCCTCCGCCCCCCAAACCGAAGTGTGGGGCTGGATTTGACACAGTGCTGATGACTTTTACTGCCCCCCCCGGAACACCCCAGGGCTCCCCCCAGACCCTCCACGGTGGCCCCCCCACCTTGTCCCCCTCAAGGCCCCTGTCCCATCCCCAGGCTCCCTTGTCCCCCCCCGGCAACCTCCCTCTGCCCCCACCCCCAGTGCACATCCAGCGCTTCCCCATGGGACCCTCACCGGGGTGCCCAGCTCCCTCCCCCCCAGGGTCCCCCCTCCCCAGGCATCCCCCCCCCCTTAACCCCTCCCGTCCCACGGGGACCCCCCCCAACCCCCTCCAGAACCACAACACGCCGGGGGTCCCCGACCCCTGGACCCTTCCCCCCCCGCTCCAACCCCCCCAGTCCGGGCTCCCGTGCCCCCCCAACCTGGGTGACGAGGTTGGAGCGGAGGCCGGCGGCGGGCAGGGCGTAGTGCCAGCCGCGGGTGCAGGGCCCGGTGCCGTTGGGGCGGGCGGCGCCGGGGCCGGTCCCGGGGCCGGCGGGGCGGTACCGGTAGAGCTGGCAGGGGCTCCAGCCCCCGCCGAGCCGCGGGACGGCGGCGCGGAGCAGCGCGACCCCCCCCAGGCGCCGCAGGGGCGGCGGCAGGAGCGCGGCGTCGGGGCGGCAGCGGTGGGGGGGGGCCGCGGCCAGCGCCCACCCCAGCGCCCACCCCAGCGCCAGCGCCGCGCACGGCGCCCACCCCCCCGCCGCCCGGCGGCCCCGCGGACGCGACCCCCCCGCCGCCATCTGCCCCCGCCGCCGCTCCCGGGGATCGCTCGGCATCGGCGCCCGCCCGTGGGGGCGGCCCCGCCGGGGACCGGCCCCCGCCCCGCCCCGCCCGGCCCTGACCCCCCCGACTCTCCCCGCCTTAAGCTCGGGCTCCCCCCACACCGGTTCGACACCCCCGGGCCCGGTCCAGCCCCGTCCCCCCCCCTCGAGACTCGGTCCCCCCCGCCCCAGCCCCGCTTTGTCCCCACCAAGTCCGCTTCGCCCCCCCCGGCCCCATTCACCCCCCCAGCCTCAGTTCACCACCCGCCCCGTCCCCCCGGTTTGGCCCCCCAGTACCGATTCACCCCCCCAGCACCGGTTTGTCCCTCCCCTCCAAGCCCGGTTTGCCCCCCCCCCCCAGCCCCAGTTTGACCCCCTCAATCCCAGTTCGCCCCCCCGAGCCCCGTTAGCCACCCCCCAACCCTGGTTTGTCCCCCCACAAGCCCGGTCCGGCGCCCCCAGCCCCGTTTCCCCCCCCCAAGCCCCATTCACCCCCCTCCCCTCTCCACAGTGCTCCAGGCCAAGGCACCCTCTTGGCACTGGGGCCCCCCCGTGTCCAGCCGGTGCTGGGGGCCCTGGGTGCAGGGGGGGGCTGGGGCCCGGCCGTCAGCACCCACAAACGCCCCCGGGTCCCCCTAACCCCCCAAAGGGGGTCGGTGGGGTCTGGGCCCCCCCCGCGAAGGGAACTGGTCAGAGCCCCTCCTGCACCGCAGCGAGTCCGTGGGAAGCAGCGACCAAGCAGCCGAGTGGCAAACAAGATTTTTTTAAATTTTTTTTTTCCTTCCTTTTCAAAATTTATTTACAAACGTTATCTCCGAGGGAGGAGAGCGCGGCTCTGGCGCTCAGCTCCGTACCTGCAACGGTAGAAAATCACATCTGCAAAATCCCGCCCGCGTTCGCTTTCTGCCTCCCCCCCCCGTGCAGCCAAAAGGACACGGGGGTGCCCCCGCCGCGGGCCCGGGGATCGTCGGTGTAAAAATAACGGACGTCGGTGCGTTACGCCGTTGTGTCGGTGCGTTACGCCGTTGTGTCGGTGCGTTACAGCCCCGAGCGGCACCGGGACAAGGTGGGACCCGGCCTGGGCGGCTTCTGCACCCACATCTGTGGCTGGGAGAAGTATCACGGGGGGGGAAACGTACCCCAGGGGAGTCCTGAGCTTCCCAGCGCTGCGCTCAGGAGAGAACAAGGGAATTTTCTCTCTTTACGCGGCTGATTTAAGGTTTCTCCGTTTTAATTTAGATGAATTCACGGTTATTTAACAAAAGGAAGAGCAGGGATGGAAATCGGTTAAAAAAAAAGAATTGTTACTTGTGGCTCCTTGCTTGTACTGCTGAACGAAGCTCCAGGGGCAGAAGCGGCCCCCCAGTATTTGCACAAGTTGCCCACCCTGACTTGGTGGCCCTGGGAAAAAAAAAAAAAAAAAAAAATTCCATGCAAAACCCACACTCTGGCAACGTGCCCACGGAGCCACAGCAGGAGCTGGGGGTCGGGCAGGGCCCCCCAGCTCTGACGAAGCTGCCGGGACGTTGCGGAGTGAAACCCTCGAGGTCCCGGGTGTGAGGATGGTGGAAAATTCCTCAACCGGCTGCAAAGCCGGCGGCAGCGAGGGGGGAGCCGGCGCGGGGGCACGGTGGGTGCCCTTCGGCTGGGGCGCGGGCAGCGCGGCCTGGTGCTGCCTGTACCCTGCCCAGAGCAGCCGGGCTGCGGAGCGCCGCGCGTGCGGGGCTGAGGAGCTGCCAGAAGAGGCGAACGGGGCGGAAAAGCGGCTCTGGACTGAGCGGGTCCCTCCGGTCCCCCCAGCCAAGAGGAAGAGAAGCCAGATGGCGGCTGTAACCTCCTCGCTTCCAAAAGCGGCAGCTGGGACGTTCAGCCACAAGCACCCGGTAAAACTGGGCAGAAAAAGGAGCAGCAGGTGCTGGGAGCGGGGGCCAACCCCTCGCCCTGGGGACGGCGGCTGCGGGCAGAGGCGGCGCGGGCACCGGCTTCCTGCCGCGGGGAGGGGCGGCAGCAGTGCCAGGAGGGCACCGGGGTCTTGGGACAGGAACATGAACCCGCCTCCGGCCACGTCCCCGCGAGCTTCTCCTCGAGGATCAACTTCACCAACTGCGTTGAGGCCGGCTGCGTGACGGCAGCGGCGAGGGCCGCGGGTCCAGCGCCATCCCCCGCGGGCGAGGCCGCGGTGCCGCCACGGGACGGCGGCGGGAGGAGCCGGCCCCCAACTCCGGAGCAGTTTGGGCGCCGCCGAACCGGTGGCTCCTTCCCAGCGTGGAGACCAGCACCCCGGAGCCGCGGGGCGATGGGTGGTCCCCAGCCCTGACCCCACGCGGCGTTTGGGTCCCCAGCTGGGGGCGAATCCTCCCCGAGCGTCCCCCCGTCTCTGCCGGGCCGCGGAGGAGAGGGTGCAGCTCCCCCTGCCAGACCCAGGCAGGGTCTTTGGGTGGGATCAGAGGCTGGGCAGCGGGCGCCAACGCTGCGAGCCGGGCTCCTGCCAGGCCCGGCCTCCCTCTGCGAGGATCAGCCTCTGCCGAGCTCTGCTGGCCCCGCTCAGGTTTTACAGCTCAGAGAAGCGACTGGAGCCAGGCTGGCGCTCGCCAACGTGTGCGTGCGGCGCCGCTCTCGCCAGCCCCACGGGTGAGGGTGAACTCAGCTGACGGGGCAGCGATAAACCACCGACGGGTTTCTGAGGGTCGGTGTTAAAAAGAAGAGGGAGGAGGCAGCTGGGGCAGCGCCCCAGGCACACCCCCAGGGCTGCTGCGGGCTCCTGGGCTCCCACCGGCAGCACCGTCCCGGCCCTTATTTTCATCTCGACAGGGAAAGTGCTGCCTAGGGTGAACTATACATACAAAGATAATTTTAATTAATTTATTTATTTCTTTACACATAACTGAAAGTGATGTTACAGTACATAAGTTATTTACAACTGTGCAGTAATGTGTTGCAAAATAAATTATCTAGAAGGCAGCAAAAGTACATTGTTAATGTATATAAAAACTGTACAGCATTTATGGGATACAATTTTTCTTTATATGAGTATTGGCTCTGTAGTGTTTTCAAGTTATGTTCTCAGAAAGAGAAACGAAATGCCCAAGATTAAAGGAAAAAATATATAAACCACATGGATTTTACTCCATTAAAAACACAGTTGGCAAAGTCCTTTCTCTGCGTCCCCATTTCCCCGCCCGCCGCCGGCCGTGCGGCTCCTCTGCTCCTCCCAAACGGTGGCGAGCGGCTGCTGCGGGGCGCCGCGGGCGACCCCCCTCCGTCCACACCTCCAGAGCCGCGTCTGCCCAACTTGGACGCTGTCTTTTTTTGTTTCTAATTTCTTTTTTTTTTTTTTTTTGTAGTTTTGTTTTTTTTGTTTGTTTTTTTTGAGGTTTTTTTGTTTTGTTTTGATTTTTTTTTTTTTTTTTTTTAGACATACCCAGGATGGAACGAGAAACTCAAACACCCCCCCCTCCCCCCATGGTTTCCTACTGCAGCTTCTCCGCGAGGAGATCCGCGACCGGTGGAAAACAGAGAGCTGGAAATCACGGTGTTCACAAGTACATGAATCACGTGGTTGCTGGCCCCGCTCAGCAGCTTCTGCAACACACAAATGGTGTCCTTGGCCTTCTCCCTCCACGCCTCTGCCAGTCTCTTGGCCGGTGAGTGCTCGCTGCCCGCGCAGACCGGCTGCCTCCCTGCCGCAGCAGCCGGTTGGAAAGGAGATGCGCCCCGGGCCGCTGCCCGGCGGAGCTGCCGTCAGTCCGGAAGCGAGGGACGCGTTGTGAAGAAAGTGCAATTATTTTTCTTATTGTTTTGTTTTCTGCCGATAGCTGCTTCCTCCTCCTCTGACCAGGGATTCATCAGCAAGCGGTAAGGGTGAATGTGAGCTCGACCGCCCGACCTCGGAGGGCTCCCGTCCTTGCCAGTTTTCAGTGATGTCGCCTGGTTTGGAACTGTCATGCCGGCAAGAGCACAAAGTCATCGTTCACGTCGACCATTGGCACATAGAACGAGGGCACCTCGTTCACGCAGAGGGATTTGTGCCCCGCGGGGTCCAGCTCCTGCACCTTCAGCTGCCACTCCATCCTCTGCACCGCGTTCAAAGCGGCAGCTTCGTGTTGCTGTCGCATGAGCAGGCACGTCTGCGTCGGGGGAAAAAAAAACAAAACAAAAAAACAACCAAGCGGAGATGAGGGGTGAGCGGGAGAGGGCAGGAAAGGCTCCTGCTGCCCGTCCCACCCGGCAGAGGCAGGGGCCTGAGGCCACACACGCCCTGGCAGGAAGGAATCCTGGATTTGGGGCGTCTGCCGCCCGCAGCTCCCGCAGGAACGGGGGGAAAACCCACAAAGGGCCTCGTGGGGCGGCTCTTAAAGGCCCTCAAGCGCTCGGAGCACTGGCCCACGGGGCAGACAGGCCCCCGCAGCGTCCCTCGGCTGCCCGTGAGCGGGGTCCTGCCGAGGCCCTCCCTGTCCCCAGCTGAAAGCGCGCCCGGGTTTGCCCCCCCGGCTCTGCTCACTCCTCTGGACAGTCACTGCCTGAGCTCCCGCCATCGGCTTTGAGCTGGCTGCGGCCCTGCTGCTGGCGCAGAGCAGGCCCCGAGGGTTTAACTGACCGAGACAGCGCCGCGCCGTGTGGCATGAAGCAGGGCGGGCGCCAGCCAGACAACCCTCAGCAGAACGTGTCTCCTTTCCCCCTTTTTTTGGAAGCCCCAGAGGTAACCGTGCTCCCCGGTCCCCGCGGAGGCTCCCACCTCCCCGCCGTGCCGCGCACGGAAGCCTCCCCTGACACCCAACGCTGCCCAGACCACGGCGGGACACCGGCTCCCAGCAGATATTTGGAAACCACAAAAGCAGCTTCCAGGCTACGGCAAGAGCTCGTGGGGGAACCCTCGTGGCGGGAGGCCGGGCAGCAGGACGGCAGCTGCCCGCAGCACCGGGGCTGCCGCGCCGCTCACCTTCATTCGATCGTACTTGTCATCCACGTCTTGCAACCAGGAAATGAACTGTCGCGCGTTGAAACGATCTCTGACCGATTTGTTTTCGTCTCCCTAAGCGGAAAAGAGCAAAAGGGAATTCACACGTTTTTTGTTTTTTTGTTTTTTTTTTTTTTTTAACTTTCAGCAGTTAGGGGTCTACCGGGCCATACCCAAAGCCCGCTGAGGGCACACACTCATCAGAAAGGTGCCTGCGGGGAGGGAGAACAGAGCACGTGCTCCCAGCTGCTCCTGCAGCCCTTTGCCTCAGCCTCAGACAGACAGACAGACACACACCTGCTCGCACTCCCCGTTTTTGCTTGTTTTGCACAGAATCTGCCTGTGCCAGCCCGTCACAGCACCCGCACCCCTCCGTCTCCTTCAACTCACACCCAAGATCATTAACGTCTTCGCTGTAGAAGCTCAGACACTTTGCTAGGAAATGCCGAGGGATAAATCAAGGCTCCTGGATCAATACTGTGGGACACTAATGAATTCCAGGACCCTGTGCAGGGACAGGCCCCCCCCCCCCAATGCAGCACCCCGCCGAGGGGCTGGCGGGAGGGCTCGGGGCCCCCACGGCCAAAACCAGCCGCCGTTCCCCCTTCTCCAGCACAGAACGACGTGAAATGGAAGGAAGAAATGAGCAGTTCTTGTGGGCTGTGAGTCTGGCTCTTTTAAAGCCACTCTCCAGACACAGATCAATTTAACGGCGCTCTCCCCTTCCTTCAACAGGAAAAGGTGTCCAGAGTCCAGCGAAATAAACCTTTCAACCCTGCAAATGATCCTGATTGAGAAGAGAGGTCCTGAGACTCGCTGACAGACCCGAGTCACCTCTGCTCCCGAAGAGACGCGGCGTCCTGGATGTGTTTCCTTCCCCTGCACACACGTGGGGCGTCCCAGAACACACGACACCACAAACGGAGTTGGATGAGGCAACTCAGGCACGTGCTGGGGAGGGCTCCTGCGGCACATCCTGCGCCTGCGCGCCGTGTGGGCCCCCGAGCAGGGAGAGCATCCCCAACTCCTGCCTACAGCCCTCCTCCCTCCGCCCAGACACACTCCGTCTCCCGCGGGCTCTGGCACAGCACCTGAGACACTTCTTCACCACCCAGCCAGGCACTGACCTGATTTTCTAGAGGCATGTTATAGACCTCGGAGTCCAGCAGCATGGTGCAGGCACTGAAGGGCACAGCCTGGTTGGCAATAGTCCTTGCTGCCCGACAATGAACTCTCAAGATCTCCTGCTCGCAGGAGACAATGAGCTTCTCCTGAGGAAGAGCAAAGGAAGCCGTGAGCCTGGCAGCCTCCGTCTCCCCAGCAGAGGAAATTCGGGGCCTCTCCCCCCGGAGGAGGTTCCCCGGGGTGCTGCCTTACCCGCTCGATGCTGTGCTGGAGCCGCAGCTTCCCCCGGACGGCTTCCTGCTGCTTGAAGAGCTCCTTCAGAGGCTCGGCCAGCGAGGGCGGCGGGGCGATCTGCGGGCACACACAGCCGAGGGTTAGAGCCAGCCACAACCCAGAGCTGCCAGGTGCCCCCGCCACGGGCCCTCGGCACGGCCACCTCGCCGAAACGCCCCTCGGCCACGGGCTGGGGGCTGCTGCCACCCCCCGGGGTGCTGTGCGGAGCTCGCTGGAGGGAAAACCTGTTCCCTCCGCAGGCGGGAGGCGAGGGACAACGTCCTGCCAGTGCTCAGACCACAGCGAGGGGTGAGACAACAGGCAAGAGGTGCCCGGTGCTGAGAGATGAGCTCGGCCTGCAGAACCAGAGCTTCAATCACCCTGCAAGGACAGGCTGTGCAGGGCCTGAGCGCCTCTGAGGAAGGGGACGATACTGCAGGAACAGCATCAGCAGGAGCAGCCCAGTCTGCGCCCCGGGAAGGGTGTCTGTGTCCTCACCTGTCCTGCGCTCTCCCGGGGAGCAAAGCGCTCCTCGAGCACAGCCCGAGTCGCAGAGCAGAGGAGCGGGGGGCTCTGGGGTTTATGAATGAACCGAGGCCAAAGCAGCTCCCACAGGAGCACGGCAGAAATACCCTCAGAGCGGGGTGTTCCGCCCTGCCTGCGCCAGGGAGCGGCGGCGGGTGACGGGGCCGGGGGTAGCGACCCTCCTCCTCCAGGCTGCATCCCGGGTTTACTGCCTGCAGCATTAACTTTATTGATGCATTTGTATTAGCAAGCCTGTTCATGCAGCACAGCAGTGAAATGCAGGTCCCACTGCCGAGGAGCGCGGGCTACCAGCATGGCAAATATTGGTGTCTGGGGAAAATGAAGGCAGGAGTTAAAAGCCACCTTTTTCCTCCAGTCTTCTAGGTTCATTACCCAATTACTATACTGCCTGTAAAAGCACTTTTGCCTTCCAGCCTCAAATCCAGTGGATTCATACAACCTTGCTCTAAAGCCTGAACAAATCTCAGGTTCCTAGGCACAGCCCAAGGTCTTTCTCCGCAAAAACACAGCACCTCAGAGGATGCATTTACCACGCAGCCATCCACTTACCAAGGCTCAGATCTGTCACCACGTTCTAAAAGCGGGCCAAAGCCATGGTGGGGGTGCCATCGGCATGGCAAGGGCGCTCGTGGTGCACGGGGGACAATGCGGCCGTGCCCGTAGCAGCAAGGGAGGGGACGGTCCCTGATGCTGCGGTTTAACGAGAGAAGGTGACTCACCACTGGAATATGGAGCTTGCTGAGAGGTTTGCCATCCAACAGGTACGAGCCTGTATAGGTGACATATTCAGCGTAGCACTGCGGAGCTTGGGGAGTAATATAGCAGAGGATTTTCCGCTTCTCTTCAATCTTTTTCCTGATCTGGAGGTACTCAAAGTAGGGGTTGGACCTGTCACTGTGATAAGGTTCAATGTCGTCCAGTTTTATAGCATCTACGATAGCTGCCAGTGTTTGCTGGATCATCTCCCTGGTCTGCTGGGTGGACGTGTTGATCTGCTGCTGCAGCTGCTGGTTGGAGCGCTGGAAGCGGCGCTTGCGCGGGTGCTGGGCCTGGGAATCGTCCTCCTCGGTGATGCGGCCTTTGGCACGGGTGGCGGGCGCAGAAACGGGAGGAAATTCCTTCTCAGAAGAGGCGGCGTTCTGCTTGTTTTGGTTGGCGAGCATCTGAGCCCGGTTCCTGGTAATCCGCTGAGGAATCTCTTCTATTTTGGGTGGTTTGGGAGCTTCTGCTACTGGTTTTTGTACCGGTTCAGCTATTTCTGCTTGAGTGTTGCCCGGAGGCGCGTCAGCCTGTGAGGACGGGGCCTGGCTCCCCCCGCGTGCCGCAGCACCCTCCTGCGAAGCGCTGCCCTCGGCGGGCGGGGGACAGGCCTGGGGGCCGCTCTCTGCCCCCCCACCAGAAGATGACAGGTCTTCGTGCGCGGCCTCCACCTCTTTGCTCTCCACCTGAGCAGACTCGGCCGGGGCCTGCTGGAAAATCTGCGCTTCCGAGTCCTCCGCTCCTTTTTCCTCAGCTACGTTCAGCGCTTCCGAGGCGGTTTCTTGCACGGCCGCTTCTGGTTTCTGCTCCTCTGCCTGGGGCTCGGGCTCGGGGGGCAGGGCGGGGGCTGCCTGGCCGGCCGGAGGCTCCTCCGGCTCCGCCGACGCTATTACGGACGCGCTCGCTTTCACAATCCCGGCGCTTGTTTCTGAAGGCGCCGCTGGGTTTTCCTCCACCGCCTCTGCCTCCGCCATCTCCGTCTCTGCGACGTCCTTAGGTTGGAGCGGCAGCTCCGGCAGCGAGAAGGGGCCGAGGTCCAAGTCATCTTCTGCACTGGTGAAGGGATCAGGCCACGTTACCGCCTCCTCCGTATTTGCAGGCGCAGCGCTGTTGTTTTCCAAATAGTTGTTTTCTGGCGCGCTAACAACTTCTGCCTGAGGTTCTGCTGGCATACAGGGGGGCTCTGGAGGTATCTCAGGTGCTTCTTCTGGAAGAGGCTTGCAGTTGTTGAAGAACGTGTCTAACCTGGTAGGGGACATGTACGGAGCTTGATCCTCGGCATTCGCTATTTCTCCTGGAACTGCTTCCTCAGCATCCTCCTTGACCTCATCGAGCCCCGGTTCAGAGACGGACAGAGGGTAGGATATGGGAGAAACGGGGTAGGAAGTATCTGTGGGAATGAAGGCTACTGGTGGAGGATGAATTGGCTCTAGGGAACAGAGCGGAGGTTTAGGGGACTCGGAAAACCTCTGGGGAGATTTCATCAGAAGCTCCGAGCCCATGGACCAGCTGACAGAGTGCTCTGCGGGGTTACCCATCAGGCTGGGAGGGATGGCGGCCTCGGGGTTTCGGGAAGGAGGGTTATCCCAGTCTATATTGTTTTGTTCTGGCATACCCGAACTAAAATGGTTTTCTTCAATTGGTGGCAAATAGGTTGATTCAGGTGGCATAATGGAGGCGGTAGCTTGCTGCTCTTCCGTGGTATCCAAGGGCATGCCGAGGTCGGGGGGAAGAGCACTTTCCACAGAAGGAGCCAGCAGTTCATCTCTGTGTGAAGGGGAGGATTTTGCTTGTAAACCAGAAAAGACACTTTCGGGTGACTGGGCGACTCCGCTGACAGGTCCTGGCGCACAATGCAAAGCTTCCACTTTCGGTGATGAAACCCCGTAATCTGGCGAGTAATACCCGGGAGACAAACACTGGAACTTCTCAGCGGGAACGGAAGGGAGGGGAACTTTCTCCTCCATTAAATGCTGCACTGGGGAGTCATAATTTGACGATGCCGGGACACTTTGCTGTCTGAAAAATTTATCTCCGACACTGAACTCTTCTTCGGGTGCCCTTCTGATATCAACCGAGATGGAACGATAAAGGTTTGTGGAGGGGATGGTACGAGTCGGGGTCTGACTCGGGTTCTCGGGGAGCCCGCCGGAAACGTTGGCGTATCTGTCGAAGAAGGATGGGGAACAGGCGTTCATGGACATGGTGGATATGGGCAGCGAGTGCTGCGAGTCCGCGCATTCAAACATCAGGTCCGTGTAGTCTTCGTTGCTGCACGAAGGAGTCCTGGGCGTCTGCATCACCTCCTCGTAGCTCGGACACGAGACGACGGACGCCGGGGTGGGGACCCCCGTCGGGCGGTTCTGATCCGGCCTGGGGGAGGCCGGGAGGATCTCCTTCAGCTGCGGGCCCGTTATCCAGTCCTTCGAGTCTGTCCCGACCGCGGGCTGCGCCTTGTTTTCCGGTGACAGTATAGGAGTCAGCGGACCCAACTCTTTAAGTTTCTTGTCCTTGAGCTGAGTATCCAGCGTTAACGGCTTCTTCGTTGCCAGATCCAGACTCCTCTTGCGCACGTCTTCCGAGCTTTTCAGTTTGTCCTTTAATTTGGGGTCTCCGGACCTGTGCCTCATTTTCTCCATTTGCTTCATTCTCTCTTTGTGCCTTTTGTGGCGCTCCTCAATTTCCAGGTCTTTCTGGCTCAGCATCCTCTCAAAGCTGGTCATCATCAGATCACCATCTCCCAGAAGTTTCTCCCTTGGCCTGGCATCCTTCTTGCCGCTGTCTTTGGAAAGGGTTATTTTTTCATTCCCGTTGCTGATTTTTATTGACTCCGATTTGTCTTTCTCTTGGTTCTCCTTGAGCTTCTCCTTCAGTTTGGTTTCGCCGAATTTGAGGTTGTCCTCTTTTGATTTGTCTTTAAAGGTGGTAACTTGAGGACTGTCCTTGTCTTTAAGTGTTGACTTTGGCTCGTCTTTGTGATGTTTGAAGAAACCATCTGCATGTTTGTCTCTATGCTTTTCCTTTTCCTCCTTCCATTTTTCCTTGTGTTTATCTCGCTTCTTTTTCTCTTTAACTGTGCTGATGGTGCTGGAACCGTAAGTCTTCTCTTTTTCCGCCTTCTTTGACAGCTCTCTTTCAGAATCATTTTTATCTTTCTTTTCAGAAAATAAGTAATCAATGCTTTTCTCTGGTTCCTCATCAGGCTCTGCCTTCATGTTGTAGGAAGTGCTAAAAGCCTCCCCATCCACAGAGAAATCTTTTTCATAATGAGTGGAATCCTTTCTGCTGCTGGAGTCTTTGAATTCTTCTGTTTTTTCCTTTTTCTCCGTCTTCTCCTTCTTTGCTTTTTCCTTCTCGTGACTTTTCTTTGATGAGGATGAGGAATGTCTGTGTCTCTCCTTCTCCTTGAGTTTGTCCTGTAAGCAGGGTAAAGGGAGAGAGTCCTTAAACTTTTCTTCAGTGGCATCAGTCAGGGAGAGGTTAGAAGACTCAAAGAGGCTGGTCAGTCCCGGATCTTGCCCTCTATCTGTGAAGCTGTCAGAAGAGATCTCGCTGATTTTGTCATTGGAGTCATCTCTATAGTCGTTCAGAGCCTCCTCCTCCAACTTCTCCAGCAGGCTCTTCTCTGACTCCCCTCCTTTCGAAGACTTTTTGTCTTTGGAATGCTCTTTATCTGGCTTCTCCTTATGCTTGCTTTTCACCTTGTCGTCATTGGCGTGTTTCTTTTCAACCTTTTCTGGGAGCTTTTGCTTGTTTTTCTTCTCTTGAGTGGAATCTATGGATGTTCTGTCTTTCCTGTCCTTGTACTTCTCGGTAGAGTCTTTATCTTTCTTCTCTTTGTGTTTTTCAAAGGAACTCTTCTCCTTCTTCTCTTTTCCCCCTTCTGATGTTCCTTTATCCTTTTTCTTCTCCTTGGAGTCTTTATCTTTCTGCTTCTCTCCGGAATGTTGCCGGTCAGAGGAGTACTTGCGGTGCTTGTCGGGGTAGAGCTCCTTTTCCGCGCCTGCGCCGTCGTCCTTCTCCTGCAGACTGTCCAGACGGTGCAGCTCGTTCCCAGTGGACTCGCTGACTTTGAACCCGGTCAAGCTGTAATCGTCCCTCTCGTCTTCGCTCTCGTCGGTGAAGATGTCTGCGATGCTGTACCAGCTTTTCTCCTTCCCTTTCTTCTCATCCTTTTTCTCGGAGAAGTCCTCTCGATCCGCGGAGAAGTTCTTCTCTTTCTTCTCTTTGACCTGATCGAAAGAACTCTTCCTTTCTTTGTCTTTGCTGTGCAGGTCTTTGTACTTCTCTTTAGTTTCTTTTTTCTCTTTGAAACTCTTGTCCAGTTCTTTGTCTTTCAGGATTTTCTCAGGAGCGACTTTTTCATTTTTCTCCTTGTCGCCTTCTTTGGATTTTTCCTTGTATTTTTCTGGCTTCACCTTTTCTTTTTTTTCTTTATCAGGAGCATCTTTCTTCTCCTTTTCCTTCCCAGAATGGTGCCTCTCCCAGCTCTCCAGAGTTTTACCACTGAATTCGGGGTCAGACTTATCCTTAAAGAACGTTTCGCAGCCATATTCTTTAAAGTCATCTCGATAGGGCTCCTCCTGCTTCGTTTTGGTATCTTTTCGATCTTTAGAGCCATCAGAGGAATCTTTCCTGTCTTTGTTGGTTTCACCTGTATCTTTTTCTTTCCTCTCCTTGACACCCTCTGCAGAATCCTTCCTTTTCTTATCCTTTTCAGGCAAATAACTAGGAGTACCCTTGTGTCTGTCTGTTTGGTCCTTTTTCTTCTCGGAGCTTTTGTCCACGTAATCCCTCTCTTTCTTCTTTAAGAAAGTGTCCTTTTCATTCCGCTTCTCGTTGTATTCCTTCTTCTCTTTCGTTTTGTTTTCCTTTTTCTTGTCTTTAATTTCCTCTTTCACGGGTTCTATGATTAGTTTTGCCACGGTGTCATTCTTTATCTCCCTGAAATCTGTTACTGGAGAATCCCAGCTATCTTCACCTTTGAAATCGAAGGACGAATCAGAAGACAAGTCTGAAAACCACCTCTCCTGCTGGTCATCCGAAAGGCTGAACTTCGTGTCCTCGCTTTCGGGAAATTGGTTTTTGTTATTAAACTCATCAAACCCAGACTCATCCCTGTAAAGTTTTTCTTTTTTGCATTTTTCTTTCTCTTCCTTGAAGGATTTTTCCTTCTCTAGTTTAGAAACCTTCTCCTCCTTCAGCTCATTCTTCTTCTCAGATTTTGACTGCTTGTCCTTCGACTTCTTCTTCCTCTCCTCCTTGTGTATTCTGGGCTTCTCCTCTTTGGGAGACTTCTCCTTTACAGGTTTCTCTTTTTCTGATTTACTTAATCCTTCTCTGAAGGATTTGCTTATGTCTTTACTACCATCTTTGACTTTTCTTAATGATTTCTCCTCTTTCGAGGATTTTCCAGTCTCATCTTTAAACAACCACTCCTTCTCCTCTGCTTTACCCTTGGGGAGCTTTTCCTCTTTCTTACTGTGTTCTCGCTCATGCTTTAACACTTTCAATTTGTTTTCGACTGGATTTTCTGTCTCTACTATCAAGCCTTTCTCAGGCTTTTGTTTAGAGTCCTCAAACTCAAAAGAAAATGTTTTGATTATTTTAATGTCTTGGCTGATGGGACACTGCCCCTTCTCCTTGTTTTTATGTTTGTGTTTTGTTTTATGCTTTTTAACAACCTTCCCCTCCTTGTCCAGCTTTGGAATTGCTCCATCCACATTGCTATGGAATGAATTCTTTTTCTCAGAAACAGTGTTGTGTGGGGTGTTTTTCTTTTTGTGCTCTGGTTTCTTCCTGACTGGCTTTAGCGACTCTAAGCTCGAGTCCTCGGACGAGTAGTCTGACTCGCTCGTCAGCCTCGTCCTGGTGGAGTCCGATAAGGAACTGACATCTGACCAAGCTGGAGAAGATATGGTTTTCCAATTGTCCGTCCTCCAGTGCTTGGAGTGCTGTTCTGTAAGATTGGGATTATGTTTCTGGGATGCTAAACTCCCATGAGAAGAGGTCGATGAGGCAGACAGAGAGTTAAACAAGGAGGATTCCTTTAGCACTAGCCTGGAGTCCTTTACACAGCTAGAGCTCTGAAGAGAGTCTCTATCATCCTCCTCACTCTCCACGTTTTCACTCTCTGATTCAGAGGAACAAAATTTGTCATTTTTTTTGCCAAACCGAACCTCTTTGCTTTTCGTCTCCTTCTTCCGCTTCTTTTTTACTTTGCTTTTCTCCTTCTGCGGCTTTGTGCTGGCGGGCTCCCGAATTTTGCTGCTGGGCAATATCGAGTGGGTCGAAAGTCGCAGCTTCTCCCCCGTCCCCACAGCAACGCTAGTCTCCTCCTCATCCGAGCTGTCCGACAGGATGCGGTGGGCAGCTTTCTTTGGTGTAATTGTGTTATTTTTAGTATAAGTTTTCACTTCCATTTTGGGTATGGAAATGAAACTGTTTGCTTTAGTCTCTTTTCTGTAATCCTTTTTCAGCAAATGTTTGTCATCGACTGGCGGGACCCGGTCCTGCTCATCGTCCTCATCAAATTCATACTCATCCTTCACCGGGGTGATGGTTTTGGGGGGCTCCTGGGCCTTGGGCTTGTGCTTCAAACCCTTCTCAAACTCTGAGTCTGTGTTATTGCCATCAACAGAGCTGGAGGGAGCGAAGGAAGGGGCATCCTCCTCTTCTGAGGTCTCTGCAGAGAGAGAAGAACAACGTGTTAGGGGCTGTGAGGGGCTTCGGGGAGGGGACAGCACCAGTCTGCTGCAGACGTGAACCCCGGGCCAACAGCCCTGCCGCCCTTTTCCCTCACCCAGCCTTTGCTGAGTTTGCAGCTGAAGGCTCGAAATGCCCACCTTGGGAGATATTTTAGGAAGGAAGAGCTATCCAGTCTCAAACCTGCACGGGGTGTTCCTCAAAACAACATCCTGGCTGTAGCAAGAGAAGTTTTTAACAGGGTTACGACTGCACACAGCGTAGGTCAAGACTCCCCGTAAGACTGGAATTCTAATTAGCACTAATGAAAACCTGCAGCGTTTCCCACCTGGCACAGCCGCAACCTGAGACATCAGCACTGGTAGAGCCGAGTGCCCATGGCCCCCAGCCGGGGAGGGGGGAACACATGACGCAAAGCTCCTCCTCTCTGCGCCCAGGCGGGCGCCGTGCCCACGTTTCAGAGGTAAGATATCCATTTACCTGCAAGCGGCTTCCAATCCTACATCTCGACTGCACCAGGCAAGGGATCTCAACGGAGGCTTCCAGGGCAAACAGCTAGAGCTCCCGGAGCTAAGGGCTGGCAGTTATGTTGTCTGAATTGGGGTTACAGCTACAGCTGGACTCCTGACCGTGGCAGCAGCGTGCAGATATTCTGACAAGAGTCTAATTTCACTGTCCTCTTAACGTCTCTGTATTAACAGACAGCTGCAGGCCACAACCATCGCTCCCGTGTTCCCATAAAGGTCAATCTCACCTGTTGAGCTCTCTTCGCTAGAGGGGTACGTGGTCTTTCCCAGGAGCAGATTCACCATGGTGGGGGAGTTAGCTACTTTTAAAGGTGTCTCGCCCTTCCTGTTGCTTTGATGAGGATTCCCTCCATAATGTAACAACAATTTCACCACCTGAAAACAGAAATTGAGAGTTGAAGACGCTCACGATGTTTCGATGCCAGGCTTTTGGGGGAACTTTCATACATAAAAGGGGGATGTCCTCAGGACACGCCTTACGGTACTAACAGTCACTGCTAGGAAAGGAGTCAGAGAACAGCAGAAAAGAAGGGAGAAGAAAAAAACACGAAGCCACGCTCCCTCCCCCTGACTCAGAAGAAGAATGAACTATCCCTCTGCATAAGGAAAAACCAAGTCAAACACTCAACAGCGCTGGGGCAAGGGAATTCTTTCCCGCTATGTGGCTATCAGCAGAAAATGACAATAAAATAACCAGAATCTCTGTATTTGCACAGTTGGCTGCCTGAAGCACGAGGGGAAAAAAAAAGTCATTTAAAACACAGCTCTGAAATTCAGCAGGGACCAACCTTGAAGTGCCCGTTATTGGCCGCATCGTGCAGGGGGGTGTCGTCATCCAACCCCTTGGTGTTGACTTCGGCGCCCGCAGCGAGCAACTGCTTTGCAACATCGTAGTAACCCCGGTTGCAGGCCTCGTGCAACGCCGTCCAGCCTGCGGGCAGAGAGACGCTCAGAACACGGACATCGCCTTCGTGAAGGGGTCGGAGACACTGAAGATGAACCTCTGCCCACAGATATGCAGGTGCCGGTGCGGTGGGGGCCTTGTTTGCTCCCCGTGGCACAGCGGGAACAAACCTGCAGCTCTGCCTTGCTACTCCGACCAGGCGGTTGTGACACCAGCCCTGCTTTTCCCTCCACTCGCACAACATGCTACATACAGCCAGATCATCTGTCAGAGCAGGCACAGCCCCGGGAAATGGAAAGGTGAAGTTTTATGTAGGAAATTAAGAAAATTGCTGATGGCGCATGAAGTCAGGTCTCAAATCCTTTCCCTTTCCAACTCTGTAAGGGCCTGAGCTCTGAACTGCAGACATAGCTCTGAAACATCCCCCACACAGACCTCACAAATATTTTCTGTGTGCTCTCCAAAGCAAGCAGCCATGCCACTGCAAAACAGGCCCCCGGCTTGGGGAGAAACCAAACAGCAGCTCTCCACAGTAACAGCGGCTCTAGTTCTCAGACAAACCTCCGAAGAACACAGAATGAAATATTTTATCACGTTCAAACAGACTATTTTTAAGCAGAAACTGTTTTGAAGTTTCCCAGCAAACGTGCGTGGCTCCTTTGGTATTTTGCTGATAGTGTCGTGGGAGCTCATTCCGTTACCTTCACTTGGAGCATTAAAAAGAGGCACCTGTGACCAGAATTAATCACAACTGATAGTTCAGTCTAGCACTGATATTAATCATACAGGCGGAGGAACACGCATCCCTATTTATAGCCCCAAAATCGTGTGAAGAGAACAGCAAAGAGCAAAGTCAAGCTCTCGGACGTGCTGGAGGAAAGGCTGCCTCACGCTAACTCAGCCCCACCGCCGGCGGCGGGGGGACCGGCACCGTCCAGCACCTCGCCGCAGGACTCGGGGCTGTTCCCATCCCGGCCCGGCCGCAGCCCCACACCCAGGTCCCTTCCCCATTCCCAGCACCAGAAGCAGGAGCTTGGCGGCGCTGCTGAGGAGCAGGAGGAGGAAGAGGAGGTGCTACCCCTGAGCTGACCTCAGGCTGGCCCTTCAATGCGGATGCCCGGCTGGCGCAGCTGGGAGCCTGACCCTGCCCGTCACATTCACACTGCTCCCCGCCAGCAGCACCCCCACGGCTGGTACTTAAAACCAACCCCCGGAACGCTGCAGGTATCAGCCATTCAGCTCTGGAGCAACGATCTTACAAACTCCCTCTTTTCAGTATTTTTGTGCCCATCATTTCCTATATTTTAAGTAAAAAAAAAAAAAAAAAAAGAGCTAAACCAGCCCACCTCCCTTTGCAAATCCCCCTCCAGACTTCCAGGAGGGCACCCATGTGGAAGGGCACGGGAAAAGGGAGCAGAGGGCCCTGCTCACAGCAGCAGAGCGTGGAGCCCCGGCAGCGCCAGGGACTGTCCGGGCTCAAGCCCAGCCCCACGTCACCGCCCCGAGCGGGAGCACGTCCAGAGCAGACAGGACACCCTGGGAGTTCAGCTCCAAACCCCAACAAGGGCACTGATGCTTTTCAGGGATTTATTATTTTGACAAACATGTAGGTTTTGTTGTGGGTTGGGTTTTTTTTTTTTTTGAAAGGACAGCAAGATGTTTTCCTTCCCGAAGCGGAGAATCATTATTTTCACTTCACCCTCTCTTTACAGGCAGCAAACCCACGTTATGAAGAAACCACTTTCTCTGGTGGGAGCCGATCTCGGAGGTGGAACGTGCACCGGGGGGAACAGGGACCGACCACGGGCTGCCCTGCAGCGCTGCCAGCGGGCTGGTTACCTGCAAAGTCCTTCACATTGACATCTGCACCCTCGATGATGAGCTCCTTGATGCGCCGGGCATCTCCTCGGATGGCAGCTCGATGCAGCCGAGTCTCTCCTCGCTCGTTTCTCTTATTTACTTTATCTTTGGTTTTGGAGGCAGAGTTAGGAGTTCCCTTCTGACAAACTGTAGACTGAGAGGGATGCTTTGGTGTTGTGTCGACTGCATGGAGGAGAGAAAGAGAAAGAATGGCCGTTCAAAGGAAGGCCTGGACCCTTAGAGGGAGCTCGAGCAACGCGTTTCATCTCGCCTCTCCCCGAAACGCTCAACCTCTGAAGTCGGTGTGAAGACAGAGGAAAGCCTGTGTGTGTACAATGCAGATATTAATTGCAGGCTTCCAAAGCCCGCTGGAGAGAACTGCAGCCCTCGCAAGGACTGTAGGCAATCCCATGATTTAGGAGCAAACAATGCAGCTCCTTACCCTAAAACCTCATTTCCTAAGGGACGTGGCCTTTTACCAAGTACATGTGAGGTCTGACAGCCTTGGGAGGAGACTGCACATTTCCTGGGAGAACATCTGAATGCTCTCAAGACTACACAGCTTTCTGCCTTTATTTTTTCTTTTTCTTTTTTCCCCCTCCCAAGTAGCAGCATCATAAGCAGCTAGATTAGTGTCAAAACCAACAAAATACATAGCTAAAAGCAGCAACGTCTGCGTGTAGGATGCAGATGTGTACGTACAGATAGCACGGTGCCTCTACAAATCCTGGGGGGTCACGTATGCAACAGATAAAAATTATTAAAATATAAAATCCGTGGTAAACACATTCCAGCTGCTCTGCAGCTCAAGTTACAGTTGCAGTGGTTACACATCTTATCCCTCTCCACAAGAAGAAACATTAAAAAACCCACAGAGGATGATATTTTTTATTCACAACTGTTACTGGTTTAGCCTGAGAGGCCAGTGGAGAACACGAAGCTCTGACGTGGAGGAGGCTCCCGTGGAACCAAAGCTCTAGTTAAGCAGCCAGGGCAGGCTCAGTGCTGGCCTGGATTCGGCCCGTGACATCTCCTGCTGCTGCAGCCACGTGTGAACTCCCATCCCCGGAGTCACCTGCAGAGCCCCGTGGGAGCACGAGAGCGGGGAGACCCCATGGAGCGGCACAGCGGTCCCCCCTGCACCCCAAGGGGTGGGAGCTCATCTGTGCTGCCGGCGAGGAGCTACCCGAGCCCCCCGGTGACCCCGGGGCCGGGCGCCGAGGAGCCCAAGTATTCACGAGCTCACGGGCGTCCGCCCGCACCGCTGAGCAAAACCACCCTCCAGGTCTCACCTGGGCTGTTCGCAGACTCTTCCGCTGTCATCTGCATGAGGAGAGCGACTTGCTGGCGCTCGGACAGCGGGTAGCCTGCCCGGATCCCCGAAAGGCCCATTCCGAAGAGCAAGCCAGGCTTTCTGGTGGCGGGCTCCTTTTTAATCCTCTTCCGCTCTGGACCCTGCTTTTCTGTGACGCAAGGAAACACAAACACAAGCCGTGAATGTCACCGAAAACCACGTGTGTTTCTGAGCAAAGCCCTGACAGCTCTCCAACTCCGGTTCCGTATCTCGCAAACCAAAAAGCCTACGGTGAAGGCCGCGTCCCTGCGGCGGCAGCACCGGTACCTGGAGCAGCCGCCCGGGCTCACGCCGCTGCGGTGGCAGCCGGGACACGCGCTGCTCCTGCTGCCCCTCCGACAGCCTCTCCCGGCACAGGTTTCTACCAGCTCTCCCCCCACCGCCAGAGAGCAGCGCAGGAGGGAGGGAGCGGGTCCTTCGCGGGCCGCTGCCGGTACCGTACCTTCCATCTTGCTTCTAGGAGCCTCCATCTCATGCCATGGTGCTTCGAGGAGCGTACGCAGCCTTACACCACCACAGCATGGACTGAACTGGAGGCATCTAAAAGCATCAACAAAGAGTGCTAACGAGATCCGGGCGGACAGCTCGGAAACGCTGCCGCCTTACCCCCTCATCATCAGCATCATCATCATCGTCAAGCCAAGGACTCTGCAGCCAAAGGGTTGCCCCAGGGAGCACGGGGCTGGCCCTCTCCTCCCCCCGGCCTAGGGCAGAGCACCCGCCTGCAGTCAGGCTACCTCTGCTCCTGCATCCCTCGAAAAAAATCCCAGAGGAACGAGGGGAGGAAGAAAGCCCTGTGCCTGGCTTGTCATCCCCCAATTCCCAGCCTGACGCTCGGTCTCCTAAATCCCCCCACTCCGAAGGCAGCTCCTGCGCAGGGGCTGAGCGCAGCCACCTCCGAGGCCGGTACTGCTGCTGGCACGCCATGTGCACAAGGAGGGGACAGGGACACCCCCCCCTCTCCCTGCTCCCCCGGCCTTGCTCCCAGCAGATGAGAACTGGGCCCTGCCCAGCCTTGGGCAACTTGCTGCCTGCCCCCACCGCCCAGCCCAGCTCACACACCGAACCTCTGTGAGCAGCCCGGATTCTATGGCTTTTCTTAAGTATTTTTCCGGTTTGCTTTATCCAAATATTGATCCTTTTCCCACGCAAAGAGAGGCAGCAGCCCTTCCTCTGCACTTCTGGGCTGGGCTGGTGAAAGCACAAGCCCTGTCGCAGCCACGCCAGAGTCCCACTGCAGGGACGGTGCTTGGTGAACAAAGTTTCAAGGTGTCAGTTCAGGAAACAAAAATTAAGTTTCCTTTCACAGAGCCAGCCAAGCAAGAGAGACAGAATATCTATCTGTAGAGCAGCACAGCAATTCCTTGCCAGCAGCCAAGCTGCATCCCTCCTACCAGGCAACTGTCCTGAACCCACAAAGAAGCATAAGGAAGATACGGTGTGTGCGAGCGGAAAATCCAACTTTGCTCACATCTATTTCTAAGCGCTGATACAGTTTGTTTGTACCAAGGCTCACTGCAGGGCTCCTGCTGCGGGCAGAGGGCCGGGAACGACATTCTTAGCAGCTGCAGCTATAAAAGTTATCAAAGGCAGGTGAGTGGCTCCTTGCCCTCACATCACATGCTCCAACGCTGGTTCAAATCAAAGCCGGTTCGATGCTGCTCGAGAAACCTGAGCAGTAAAACACCTCACTGCTTCCCTGACATCATCGAAGCCGAGCTGCTCAGAACCTCCCGTGTAAACAGAGACTGTTCTCTAACCGATGGCGCCTGATTTGCAAGAGAGCAAATCTCACCCGTGACTCTGAAGCACAAAGTTACAATCTTTTTAATGAAAAGGAGTTCTGGCTCACGCGGCCACCAGCCCCACGAGTGCTGCCGGGCTCAGCCCCAGCAGGGGCTGGTACTCGCCAGGATGCTGCCAGAAGCCGCAGAGGAATCGTGGGGGTTATTTATCTATCACAAGTACCTGCTCCCCCCAAAGAGGAACGCTGCGACCTGGAGCACTTCCATGTGGCTGACTACGCTGCCGACACGATACGCCGAGTCCTCCAGCGAGGCAGCATAGGCAAGGGCTCTCTTCTACTCAAACGTCTGACTCTAAACATGCTTATTTATTTTCTTGAAGATATTTTGAGAATCCCAGAAAACGTTAGAGGGATGATACAAGGAGGTTTGCAAGCAAGTAAATGTCTGATAACGCTCTCCAAGAAACAGGGCTTCAACTCCCAGCACCCAAGGAGGGGAAACCCCTCCAGCGCCCTGAAACTGGGAGTCAAAAGCGTGTGGGGGATGTAGAGGACCGAGAGGATTTGCAATGGATCACACAGACACAGGCCTCTCGGAGTAACGGACCAGCTGCACCCAGGCCCTTCCCTCCCACCACCCCCGTGCCAGGGCTGCGGCCAGCAGCCGGGGAAAGGCAAATCCTGCAACCTCTAAACCCAGCTCTGCTCATCCAGTCCCATTTGTCATTTTGTCAAATTCGATGCGGGTCACCAGCAGGACAGAGCCTCCGCGCAAAGCCCGGCAGGTCAGGCGAAACCGCCAGCGCCCGGGTTTAAACTCAATCCCGGGCTCCGCGCCGAAGCGCAGGTTTCCTCCTTCATTCACCAAACTGCCAGCGGAGGAAAAGTCTCCGGCAGATGAGGGCAGCAGCGTGTGGGGACATCTCCACCGCTCCAGCTCGATTCGTGCCGCCTGCATCTCCCGTACTCTCAGCTGACGAGCAGGCAGCTCCAGACACCTTTTCCCTGCACCCTACACAAAGGTGCCACCCTCTGCTGCTCTCCCACTGCCAAGGTCTCGCCCAGAGCAGAGGATTTCCATCGGCCCCCTGCCCCTGGGGTCCTGAACTCTGAAGAAATAACAACTCTGTACCAGGGAACCTCTCCAAGCAGACAGCACAGGCCACCCCTCTTCAAATACAAGCTCTGGAAACGTGTCTGTGCATCAGAGAAAAATCCCTGTCTAATTTTCCAAAGCCACATTTTGGTCACCCAGGCAGTTGTAACAGATGATGAAATCAGATCACTGAAAAGTGGATAGTTTTTTCATGGTTTAAAGGAAAATTAAACTCAACGTGCTTATGGTAAGAAAAAAACACCTTAGCCTGGGCAGTTCCAGGAGCCACACCGCTGAGCAGCGCCAGGCACGCTGGCTCCGAGCACAGGGCCACTTGATCTGCACATGTGGCACCTTCCTGCTCCTCGTTAGGCTCCGGAGCTGCGGTTCAAAGCAGGCTTGTTAAACCCTGTTTGGCCAGGCCTGGCTTCTCCACACGCCTAGCTCAGCAGGCAGCTCCGGGCCGCATCCAGCTGGGCCACAGAGAGAGGAACAAAGATGCTCGAGGGGGTCACGCCCCGGCCGGTGCCACCAGGCAGCGCCTTCGAAGTCCAAGTGATGCACGAGGGTTGTACGTGGGAGAGGGCTGCTCCGTGCGTGTGGAGCCACAATTAGAATGGGAACATTTTCATTAATATTACTCGGCTGCTGCAGGTTGTCAGCATGAGCCTGTGATTTGCCAAAATTGATTACCAAGTTCAACTGAAACCCCCTAAACTCCTATTAATTCTGCAGCCGCAGAAATCTCCTCCTCCACAGAACATTTAACGTTAAAAAGCATGTGATCAACAAGATAAAAATAAATTGGAAAGTGACTGCTGCGTTCTGGCGCGCTGTGGTGAGGCAGCCGAGGACTCGGGCTCACGTGTGCTCCCCTGCGGGCAGGTGGCACCACCCGGGAACCCGCAGTGGGAAGATCCCACCTAGTCCCGAGCTCACGGGCTGCGGGAGCGCTGCGTTTCGCTCCTCCCTGCCTCCTCCTGCCCGGCAGGAAAGGGATTTCTCCCTCCGGTGCCGGGGCCTCGCTCACCCGTTCCCCCAAGGCCTCCTGGGTGGAAGGCAGCAGCCAAACGTAGCACTATCCCCGCTGCAATTAGCTGCTTGGCGGCCGGCGGCCGCAGCACGGAGGTTAATCCCACTTCTTTAAGCATTCAGGGGGAAAGTAGGTTGCCGACTGCGCTCCCTGCACCACCAGTTGCATAAGGAGCAGGGCAGGGCTGGGCTGTGCCCGGCACCCTGGGGCTCCCAGCGTGGCACCCCAGGGCTCCTGGCTACACGGAGGGACACAGGAGCGAGGCCCCTGAGCGGGAGGGATGGAGAAAGCTGCTCCCAGCACTTCCCGGCCTGGCCTCAGCAGAAGCACCCGGCAGGGTCCTGCTCAGCCTCGCGTGAGCGAAGCGGGGAAGGCTCTGGGCTTCAGAGCTGCAAATACGTTTTATTTCGATCTGGGAGACTTGACTTAGAATCTGGTTTTCAGCAGATTTAAAAGGGGCACCAGCACAAAGATCTCCGCTCAGCGGCATCGAGTGCCACCGGCTCTGGCAGGCTGCTCCTTCTCTAATGAAATGCTTTTCTGGAACGCCTTGCAGCAACACGGAGCAAATTAAAAGAAACACAGAGTATAAATACCTCTGCAAACAGGAATAAAGATTATTTTACACTCAGAAAAAGGGTGTTTTACTCTCAAACAAGGCTGTATGCACACTGGTCCCTGCATGGAAGCGCAAAACCCAGAGGTACAAGGGGGTGGGCAGGCAAGGACCCCCCGGCCACGGTCATGTCCCTGCCTGGGGGCTGGACCCGGCCCGGGGTCCCGGCGGGAAGGAAGAGCTGAGCGACCCAGGACGCTGCGCCCGCCCGGGGATGAGCCACACCTCCATTTCGCTATTTTTAAAGCAGCTCGTTTGCCGTTCGCTTCAGCCTTCTGCAAAGCTACGGAGCAAAGCTTCAGCCGTGGTTTAATTTGGGGATCCTGCTCGGCTCTTCCTTCACGCTGACGCTAGCAGGAACCTCGTGCCCAAGCTTAAAGGGGAAAGCAGGATCTGAGCAGCGCTGCGACTGCCAAGCACCGCTGGGAACTGCTGCTCCTTCCTTTCATCACACTAAATCCGAGCGGCTCCGAAAGGCAGAGCAGGAGCAGGTTCCCAGGACAAAGGGGTTGGAGCATTAGCCCACGGGGGGGTTCTCCTGCCCGAATTAGACTCCAGGTCATGCGATGCTCATGCTGCTGCAACAGAGAGCACAAATCCGGGGCTGCTGGGCGCCTCTCGGAGGTCCCAGCACAGAGGCTGCTTTGTGAGGAGTTCAGCACCGTCGGGCCGGCTCTGAGGGCAGGGCAGCACCACGCCGGCCCAACCGCCGGCCCTACCCAACTGGGATAGGGGAGAGAGGCAGGGAAGGACAGAGTTTTTCTGTCTGGCAGCGATGGAAAGATCCGTCAGAGATCTCTCTGAGATGCCAGCGGGTTGCAGGGACGGGAGCTCCAAGCCCAGCTCCTCGCTCCCCACGAACGTGTCATACCCTGTAACGCAAACAGCATCTGTTTAAACTGCTCCAACATGACAACACACGCGTGTAAGGTGGGACCCCGAGGAAAAATACCATTTCCAAATAAGCAGCTCGGGCTGAACATCTCAGTGCTGCGTGGAGAAACCGACTGTTGGCTCGCCGATGGGCTGGGATTTTCAACAGTTTATTTGCTGAGCAAGCACACAAACAAAAGATCGATAAGAATAAATTAGAACAGCACAGGCAGCCGTAGAGTCTGCATTGCACCCCCAAGAGACCGCACAAGCCTCTGCTTTCCCCATCCACAGCCTAGCATGCGTAAGAGTGACTCATTTTCACTGCAGAAGTTGTAGGGCATAAAACGTTTTGGAGCATGTCAGCTCGAACCAGGGGAAAAACAGGTTTAACCTGAGCGCGGGCAGCCCGGAGCCCCAGCGTGCAGATCCTTACACGTGCTCGCAGGGCATCTGCAGACGGGGACCGACGCATGCTGAAGACAGCGAGTCGGAAGGTTTACAGCGGGATATAACCGCGTCCCAAGGCTCCGTGGGCACCTCAGCATTTGAGGACAAGCGCACAGGACGGTGCCGAGGGGGAGGCTTCAAGGCGGGCAGGGGCGCAGGGAGGATGGCGGCAGCGCGGAATGGGCAGAAGCAGCACAACGGCATGGGCATATAAACAAGAGGGCAGCAGGGGAGCAGGACAGAAGGCAAGTGAACGCCCGGCAGGGTGAGCAGGGCTGGCGTGAGTGCATGGAGACCACCGTAACGCAGAGGAACACGGAGCTTGGGCTGGGGGGGCTGCACCCCAGGGCCAGCGCAGGCAGGACGCATGCCCAGCACCCAGGAGCTCATGGCCACGCTGCAGAGCCTGCAGGGTGGGCACAGAGAGGGGAGATATGTCTGGCTAGTTGGCCAAATGAAAGCCAAAAAGGAGGAGGAAAAAGGAGAGGAAAAACTGTAGCAGGGTCTGCTTTGGCAGAACGGCGAGGAAGGCGGCCTGAGCAGTGAGCTGCTTCCTCATCCGAAGGATGAAGAGGGTCCAGAGCCACAGACTCATCCTGAAAGGAGACAGCAGAGACATCAGCTTTGGAGCTCAGGAGCAGAGGAGAGGTGCCGGCTGGAGGAACCAGCCCGTTTATAACCACAGCAGTCACTGTGTGTCCTCACCGCTCACCCCGGCGACAGAGGACCCGCGGGCCCTGACCCCGGAGGTTGCAGTATTTTTCAAAGCACGATTTGGCTAGAGAGGTTTCATGCTGCGTGATGGCCTGCGATCCAAATACAGGCGTTTCCCCTAGCCTTCTAGGACAGAGCACACAGTTGTGCAGAAATGTGTAAATGCAGCTTCTCACCAGAGTGGCCACTGGCTAACAAACTGCTGCGAGAGGAGAGGCTCTTATCAGAAACAACAATCTCCATGTTAAACGCAAATAATTCCAAGGGAAACCAATTTTCAGGTCCAGACCTTTCGTTTCCCACAAAACAGAAAGAGTCGGGGGAGGAAGGCTCCACAGAGCCGCCCGGCCAGCCCTCCCCTCCCAGGAGCTGGGGGCAGGACACTCTGCAGACAGCGCTGATAAAAGCTCTTGTATTAAGGAAAAAGCCATCATTGATACGATTTTTGGTTCACAGAGACACAGCACACTGCAACCTCTCACTCTGCATGTTAAGGAGGTGAGGCGGGGGGAGGAGGGAGATTTATGGCAGCTCCCGTCATAAAACGACCTGCTTTTCTGCACAGCACTTCCCAGATGGCTGATGCACACGGGGAGTTTCTAAGGGTGATCTGAAGGCTGGTGTTTGCCAGTCTATCCACACTGTACCGGCATTATGGAGCCCAGCTAGAAACGGAGAAGCTCTGACATTCACTCTCTCCCTGGTTGCTAGGTGAGAACAGTTTCTTGACTATTTTAGTAAAAGGACTGAAATTATACAAGCAAAGAAAGACCCAATGCAGCACAGCCCATTAGAGTCCCCCAGCTGCACACATCAGACCGAAGCCAGCGACAGAGAACGCGCACAAATAGCAGTTTCGTATGCAGATGCATTTTTTAATAAGCCAGCAATTTGCTTCTCACGGATTCCCTCGCCAGCCTCGCAACTTGTGACTAACGAGCCCGTTCCCATGCAATGTCCCTCCAAACACTTGCAGGCATTAGGCAACCCAGCAGCCGGCTCCGGGAGAGGACGATGGTTTTGGTCATCTGATTCATCAAGTGTTTTCTAACCTAGTGATTAGCGTCACAGAACATACTTGGGGGATGAGAAGGAGGCTGAGAAGCAGCAGAAGTTTGGAGCTCGGAGGCCAGCTCCTGCTGACCCTGCTCACACTAACCCTGGTCCAACCGGCAGCACCTTGCCAGCTGGCTACGAGCCGCGGGGCTCAGCCCTCAGAGCCAGGGAAAGGTCGGTGTGCACAGATGGGGCTCTTGTCTCTCCCCTCTTCCCCAAAAAGTAAAACCCTCCTGGGCCAACGTGGAGCCTCAGGGCGAGAGCTCAGGCGCTCTGCAGAGGGGCAGTGGCACCCACGGCAGCAGCAGCTGCACCGGGGTACAGCTCCCAGCTAAATAAATATATTGTGGGGTCTAAATAAATCGGGACTGCAACACAAAACCTCAGAAACCTGCTGCCTGGTCGGGAAGGGAGCTTGGGGCAGGGGGGCAAGGAAGCTGCCAGACATCCCAAGTCGGGGAGCTGGATGGAAGGATGGATGGATGGATGGATGCTGCCTGGCCCTGCACACATCTACTTTATTATTCAAGAACTTAAAAGCCTGATACTGCTTTTTTGGTTTGGGTTGTTTTTTTTTTTAAGCAGGAGACAGAAACAGCTTAAGGACTTTTTACATTCCAGCTGCGGGGCCTGCCGGGCTCTCAGGCCACGTTTTCCATTTTCCCTCTGCAGCCACCTCTCCCCGAGCTGCGATGGCCAGCACACGCCAGGAGACCACAGCGGATGCAGACGATGCCGTTGCTATTTCTGCCGGCACGGGAAGCTGCTCT
Source organism: Athene noctua (assembly GCF_965140245.1). Classification (NCBI taxonomy): domain Eukaryota; kingdom Metazoa; phylum Chordata; class Aves; order Strigiformes; family Strigidae; genus Athene; species Athene noctua. The sequence continues at coordinate 26,164,139 of NC_134045.1, forward strand.
CCTCCACCTCCAGAACGGGAGAGCCTCCTCCTGCCCTGTGCCCTGCACCGCAGCAGGTCCCCCACCTCCGCCAGCCCCAGCGGCGTCGCCACTGCCGCCTGCCGTGACATTTGGTTCAACTCAAACGACTGTAGCAACAACAACCATTATCAAGCGATGCTGAGAAATCCCATGACCAGAATGCTGCTAAACCACACTTCAGTCGCCCCTCCCACGGCAGTGGCCACGCTGGGGTCGCAGGCAGTGCTGCCGGGGGGACAGCCGGGCTCCTGCTCGGCTGCCAGCCGCTGCCGGGCCGATGGAGGAGGCGGCAGCTGGCCACCACTGCTGGACCCAAGGGCTCCAGCTTTCAGCTTTCCACCCACCGCGTTTAAACAGCATCCAATCCCCCGAAGATCCCCTCCTGCAGCACTTCCAGATGGATTCAACACCCCCCCGCCCTCCCTTGCCCCCTCCTCGGGGAGGGTGCAGGGAGAGTTCATGTTTGCAAAGCACTCGGCTCGAGAGCTGCCAGAGATTCGAAAGTTTCTCTGACAAAACATTTCAAAATTGGGATTTCTGTGGTGTTTGGGAAACTTTACACAAGTGAGGTGTTTGGCTGTGGAGTGAAGCTGCTGAGGCGAGTGCTGGGCAGCTCTCACCGACGCTGCGCGAGCTCCAGGAGCACAGGGTGGCTCCAGTGCCTCTGCTTCTGAGAGTACATTTGTTTAAGCCTGGGTATTATTTAGCAATGGCAGGATTTGGACATGATCTGGACAAAAATGAGCTTCTCTGGTACACGCACTGATTTTGCCACCAAACCCACACAAAACCAGTCCTCCAGATTTCACACGAGCCCAAGGAGCAGCAGCAGAAGTCTGAGGCATGAAAAACCAGCAGCAACCCTGCAAAGGCAAAATAAACTCCAGCATATTCCTTGCTTCTCCCAGGTGACTCCTCAGAGGAGACAAACCTGCACCCAGGGAGGTAACGGGGCACCCAGCACTGCTGCAGACCCACAGATTTGACCCGGCCTTGCTTGGGCCTTTCCCTCTCCAGGGAGAGCTCTTGGAGGTCAAAATTAACTCCCAGCGCCCGGAGGTTTGTCCAAAGCCCTAACTCTCCCTGATGATGACTAAAGCTCTGGAAACCACAGCTCCAGCTCGAGCCAAGGGACTCAAGTGACAGCCTGACATCCAGCTACAGAACCTGCCCGCAGTACGAGTGCCTGTAAGGAATTCTGCACTCGGGGCTGCGCGTCTCGCAGCTGACCTTCGAGCGGCGTTACCCGACCTGGCAGGCGGGACGCAGGGCAGTACAAAACCCGGCCTTGCAAAGCCTGCGCGGGAGGCGGGGAGTCCCGGCTCCGTGCCGGCAGTCCGGTGCCGTTGAGTCAGCCCATGACTCAGCCGCGGCTCAGCACCGCAGGCACCAGCGCCGGGAGGAGCGCGGCTGCCAGTGCCCACCTCTCCCGCCACCTCCCCGCAGGTGGCTTCCCAGCAGGACTGTCCCCTTCTCCCTGCCAGCACCGCAGGACGCTCCTCTGCGTGCTTCTCCATAGTGCAATTTTCTAATATTTCTTTTTGTTAACCTTCTTGCCGTGCAGCACGCAAATGAGCCACACAAAGCCTCGATGAAATGGCTGGGAAAAAAAGCTGGCTTTACTGGTTTGGCAGCTGCCAGGCAGCACAGAGGCTCTGGGCAACGTCTGTGGATGCAGGGAGATGCCACACGAGTGAAAGGAGAAGGAAGGAGAAGTCTCAGGCAGAGAGATGCTGCTCCCACAGCGCTGGATCTGCAACATCCACAGTCTGGAGGCTCACAGCTTTATGCCATTTTTTTTTTCCCCCTAATGGCAGTTTATTTAGTTAACTCTGAGGAACCCAAGAGCAAGAACTGTCGCTCCAGAAACCATTTCGAAGGAGACAATTTTAAAAGATTTAGCACTGAACTTACTGTACTCAAACCATAGACTTTAGAACAGTGCTGGCCAGCAGCACCTCGAGGAGCCCACGCCAAGCCCGGGAGCTCAGGACCAGGGTGCCCTGAAGACACGCTGCTGCAAATAAAACCAGCTCAGGAAGGAAACTGCTTACTTGCTGCTCGTTTTCGGAAGCGGCGCATGCTCCTAAGCCAGCTCGCGAGAGGAAGGGCAGGCGAGCTGCCCCACGCCAGCACGAGCGAAGGACGGGGCAGACCTCTGCCCCCAGACACGCACCTGGGGGTAAAGGGAAAAGCCGTGCCAGGACTGCAGGAGATGTAGGTTAATGTTTGTAACCTGCCGGCGAGGGGATGGTGCCCCCGGCACACCGAGGAGGCAAAGACAGGCAATAGTGGCCTGGCTGTCCCACCGACAGGCCAGACCCTCTGCCAAACACCCGGCCAGGGTGGGCTTCGAGGCCCTTCCACGGCAAGGCAAAGCTGTCACAGATGCTTCCTTGGACGTATGTCAAAGCTGAGCCAGAGCTATTCGGGGAAAAAAAGGCAACAGATACACTGCTAAGGAAAATGAGTCACTGCAACAAATCAGGACAAGGATTCACGCTATTGTTTAAACATTTAAAGAGGTGGAAAACATATCCCACTACAGGCACCAAGAGAGCTCTCCTAGCTCCCAGCTCCCACATCCTTACAGCTGAATTCCACGTGGCTGTGGAATACCCGACCAAACCACCCTCAGACACACACGACAGCCCGTGCTCGGCAGCCCAGGAAGCCCGGCTGCGTTACATAAATCACCTAAGGTCAACTCCGCAACTGGCACGGCCAACACCGATGTTGCAATCCCGCTCCTCACAAGAGCTGAAATCAAAGTTTATGAACAGAGCAAGAGAAAACAGCCTCCCCCCTCCTGCGGGGAGGTGGGCAAGCGGTGTTTCTGCCCGGGCAGCGGGGAGGTGACGCTGCAGCCTGCTACAGCCACGCAGCTTCGGCGCAGCTGCCACAGGTGTTTGACTACACGAGTACCACCAAGGACACGTGCACAGGCTCGGGGACATCCCCTGCCCCTGGAATGGAGCGTGCAACTTCTGTGCGCTACAAACACGCCTCTACCTGCTAAACCAAAGCCAGCCTCGAGCCAGGCCGAGGAACGGAAGAACCTGAAACGCCCCACGGTGGCAACGGGGTGGTGCAAGAGGAGTGCAAGGTGCCAGTGGGTCTTTTCTCCTCTCAAGCATCTGATTCCTGGAGTAAAAGATCTCAGAGAAGAGAAAGAGGCTCCTGCTAAGCATCAGTCTGGCTCTCTGCACGTTTATCTGCAGCTCCCCGCTGCTATCTCCTCCCCAGAGGCTGAGTCACTTCCTCTCTTTGGCCTCCACCAAATCGGTTGCTAGAGACTCGCCTACACCTTCCCAGCGTCTGCGGAGCCCAGTTTGTCTCAAAATGCGTCTTCGAGCGCGGTGACCACCTCCGGCTCTCCGGCGTGCAGGCAGGGAGCTGGGGCGCTGCCGGCCCCCGGCTCAGCCCCGCCGCTTGCACACCCGCTTCCCCAGGAAGGACGAGCTCTGAAGAGGAAGGGGAAGACGTGGCCGACGATACGAGAGTCACACGCTGCTGAAAGCGGAGGGGTAACCCGGGACCCGAGGGGCAGGGGCGTCCCACGGGCTGCGCTGCGGCTGCTCTGCACCCTGCGGCCACGCTCTGCCCTCCCAACCCCGCCACTTTTTAATTTGGTTTCCTTCTCGCTGCTGCCAGCAGAAACATTTCTAACCCCTCTAGAGCCAGAGCGAGGGCAGAGCTCTCTGAGAAGCAGAACACTGCTGCTGGGGGACACGGGCAGCGAGCTGGTGGAGCCCTACCATAACGCTCTGGCTGCCAAGAGGGCCAGACAGCCCTGAAGTGAGTTGGAGTTCAAATTCTCAACCAAGTATTGAATGTGGCAGTAACACCCCTGACAAGAAGCAGGAGCCACGGTTCTGGCTCCAAAGGTGACACCCCTGAACTTATTCAAGTGAGACACTACAGCACCATGAACCGTGTCAAAGCACTCCCCACTGGCTGTGAGAGCGAGTGACGATCACCCATGCTGGGCTGTAACCCCCCGGCTCCCCCATGGCTGGGGCCACCCTTTCTCCCCCAGCTGCACCCCTCACTTACTGACTCTGCGATGGGCTCGCCCGTCTGCACGCTACAAACACAAACCCCCCACTTTACCCCTGCAAACAGCCGTTGCTACGAGCTGTCGTTTAACAACATGAATTCATGGTTTGAAACTTCCTCTCCGGACAGGAAGTTCAGCAACTGTAAAAATTACCATTTGGCACATGGAAACCCACAGAAATGCCTGGCCGGCCCCGCGTCCTTGCCGGAGAAACAGCCCCACCACCACGGTGGCTGCGTGACCCAGGAGGCACTTGAGACCTTTTAAAATCCGTCCTGCCAACTTCTGAACCAGGGACCGGCCGAGGGCTCACGCAGGCACCGCGTCCTGCGTCAGACCACCTCACGCACCCACCAGAGAGTAGCAGCAATACATCTCTTTTACCATTTTTAAGCATATTCCCAACTTTTAGTCCATTTTATCTCTTTGCAAAGTTATCTTTACCTGACCAGAACTATTTCCAAAGGCAGATTTCCTAGAAATGTACTGAAGGACCTACACAAACCTCTGCCACAAAGCCAGAGCTAAGCCCCTTACAACCAAAGAGCTTTATTCTCCGTGTCAGAGCTTTGCCACAGCCCTTCCCAATTGCTTTACAAACCAAACAGCCCATTCAGTGTCTCTGTAGCTCCGTGGGCCCACGGTGGGCAGGAGCCACATGGACCAGCCACTCTTCTGCCACGAGACGTGACCTGCCCGACCACGACACGGCCAGGCTGAAACACCCACAGCGGCACCAAGAAACCAGGTGTGTACCGAGGCCATGTTGCTCAGTCACGCTGCAACCACCAAAGCAACCTTGGCAGTGCCAAGAACAGGGGCAAACAGGTCACCTTAATGTCCTTATGGTCCCGAGGATCACCCGCACCAGCCCCAAGGAGCCGACCTGAACACCCAGACAGGCCCAGTCACCCAAGTCACACCTCCAGTCCATCACTACAACCTCCAGACAGTTTTACACATGCTTTGACAAGGCCACTCCACACACCAACCAGAAGGAATTTTTCAACTTTAAGATAGTGAAAGCCCCAGAACAACAAAACATGGCTAGAGAGGTATTTACGTATGTATTTACATAGACATACACATATATATCAGGTTTACTTTAGGCAGATGCATGCAAATTCATTTTTTAAATTCTTGTTTTTTCTTCTTTTAAAGAATACTCAGCTTTATTCTCTTTATTTTCCAAGTTCTTACTACCTAGCACTGCTTCTTGTCTTGTCCAAGCTGTAGTTCATGAACTGGACTAGTTAGAGAAGGGACCACCAGCCAAAGGAAGGGGTGCCTCCTCACAGAGCCATCTCTTGGGCCCGTTAAATATATTACTAAGACCATAAGGGCTTTAATCCACTCAGCTCCAGATGCGTGCGTGCATACCACAGTAGTTATCCTCTTGTCCACACATCTCTTCCTTCAATTAAAAACGACAGGAAATTTGATCCAGCGCTTCAGTAGGGATTGCCTGTATAGTGGATACTGGGTGCTCCCCATCAGCCCCAACACTCACGTTTTGAGGGTGGAAAATGTCATTTCTGTACCTGTATCCGAGTCTTTTTGATCTCCATTTGTTCCAACAGTGAAAGGCAACTTCCGTTTGGTCGCTCGCTCTTTCACCTCTTTGCCGCCATCGCTCCGGTCCAACTTCGGAGTCTTGGTTAGAGAAACTTTATCTTTATCCTAGAAAGAGAAGAGACCAGATTAACAAAAGCCCTCCCCAGACTGTGTTCACTGAACACCCCCCCAGGTCCTGCCCCAGGCTGAGGCAGCACTTGTCCTCTCCCTTTTACCGTGGGTTTCCAGGCCTCGCAGAAAGCAGCCTCCCGCCAAGCTAAAAGCCTAGAAGGCCACCAGAAAGGAGCAAGGCCGACCAAGGCTGCTGCGGGGTGCCAAACCTGCAACCAATTCATGTGAAAACTGGAGCCAAACGCCTTGTGTGCAGCTGGGGATACGCAGGCTGCGGTGGGGGAACCCAAGGATTCCCGACCACAACCGCCCTCATCACTGGGCAGGGTTTCCTGATCCCGAGCAGAAGCTGGATGCAGGGGAGCGCACGGAGCACGCCTGGGGGACACACCAAAACCAGCATTAAAGCAAAAAGTTCAATGTGGAGAGCCGAGGGCTTCTCTGTGGGACCTGCAGGATTTCTAGCACAAGCATCCAGCATTTCAGCTTACGTGAGACCACGTTACTCTGGGGAAAACACCACTGACTGTTGACAGGAGCAGCGCCGCAGCCGAGCACACTCAGAGGGTTCACACTGCCCAGGCAGTAACGACCCGCAGCAGACAGGCCAGCCCAGCCCTGCCTGTACCCACGGGCAGCGCTCTCCATCCCAGGGCAAGGTGCTCCATCTGCCCCCAGCTCTGCCTGTACCCACGGGCAGCGCTCCCCATCCCAGGGCAAGGTGCTCCATCTGCCCCCAGCTCTGCCTGCCATCGCCTCCCTTCCAGCAGCCCCACCAAGCTCACTCTCTCCCAGACCTGCCTTTTGGGTTGATCGACTTTAAGCCCCAACCATGTGCAAGCACCAGCCGAGGAGCTGCCAGCAGTTGAAGATTTAAGCTGTCCCTCTTCCACGCAGGCTTCGACGGGGATTTTAAGAGGAGGAGCCACCTTGAGAGCCAACCTGCCAATACTGCGTAAAAGCACAGAAGTGATGTGGATGCGGGCTGCGCACTCCCTGCTTTCTCAGCGAGGCAGACCCGTGCCTGCTCTACACCAGTCTCGTTTATTCGGGTGGGTTTGGATTTTAACATGCAGTGAGGTGAAGCAGGCGACGCTGGGGACTGCTCGGTATGAGCAGCAGGAAGAAATTTTGAAGAAACATCCCGAGCAAGACAAAGTTACCAAGTATTGAGACAGGCATGATTTTTCATATGAACAGCAAGAGCTGGTACATAACTCGAACTTCAGGAGCTCAGTACGCTGAGAATATATACAGACTGAAGTCACGCACTTGTGTTTTTTGTATTTCAGACACTGTATTATTTTAAGCAAGAGCTTCTGGTTTGAATACTGTGCGGCTGCTCTAAAAACAAGG